>NW_008355454.1:357024-377806 GCF_000622305.1 Nannospalax galili
GCAAATAGGAGAAGGAATCTATGATCAAAATATTTTATAAGAAATGCACAAAAAATCAACAAAAAGAAAAATATATTATTTGTAAGTTGCAAAATTGTGCAGCCTCTATGGAAAACGGTATGGAGGAACTCTTAAAAAACTAAAGAAGAACCTACCATATGACCCAGTTATACCACTCCTTGGCATATATCCAAAGGACTCATCCTATTGTAGAGACACATACAACCATGTTTGTTGTTGCTCTTTTCATAATACCTAAGAGATGGGCGCAACCTAAGTGTCCCTCAACTGATGAGTGGTTAACAAAAATGTGGTATATTTACACAATGGAGTTATATTCAGCAGTAATGAAAGATGAAATCATGAAATTTGCAGGTAAATGGATGGATCTAGAAACTGTTATACTAAGTGACGTAACACAGACTCAGAAAAACAAACTACGTATGTTCTCCCTCATATGTGGCTCCTAGCACCAAATCCTTTTAAATCCCAGGTCCTTTTAATAAGAAGATGTGTAACAGCAGTCCCTTCTGATGAAAGAACTACCATCATCACAACTTCGACTGAGCCTGATCACTAAACATAGTCACAATTGGGCTTACTGACAGTTGTGCTCATTCATTAAAGGAGGGCCAAGCAGGGTCACTGGACCCTCACCTGAGTATGCAGCCATTCTTCCCAGCCAACTAGTCCAGCCTTGGAAGACAAAAGAAAAATGAGGAAGAACCCAATAGAGGGATGCTTTTGGAAGCCCTTGTCAAGAAACCCCAGAGGACTCTCATATTTGAAAATTGCCCTGTTCTGATTTTTGTTCTAGTTCCCTGTCTAGAACTTGTAATGGTAATTACTCTTACCCTTACTTCTCCTTCACATCTCCTATTCATGATTCAAAGACTTTCTTCTGCCCTTAGAGACAAGAGTTATGCAATTTGGGAGTCTTTGAGATAAACCCACTGAAGGGGTACTCCAATCACCTCACCCTGTGTCCCTGTTCATTATGGAAGAAGCCAGAGCAGTAGGCATCCCTATTAACTATTGACAATTTGGATAACCTCTTCAGAGAATGGCATGATAAGAATAGGAGATAGGAATTGGCTAGGCAGTTAGGGTAAAAAGACCCCAAAGAAATGTAGCCAGTTTCTTGGCTAAAAGTCAAAATGTCCTTGGGCCTGTTAGCAACATACTCTGTTCCAAAGGCCAAAAATGACAAAAGTATTTGGGAGGTTGTATCATCTAATCCTTAAAAGATTTTAGGGTTACCTCTTCAGAGGGGGGGATGTTGGAGAGGAGGGAGTGGGCATGGATTTGATCAAAATACCTTATATACCTTATGTATGAAATTCTCAATAAAGTTTTTGTAAAAATTAAAAAAAAAAACAACTAGAAAAATTATTTACCTATATTTCTAAGATCATGAAGATTCTCAGGATATGGATTTTCTTCACTAGCATTAAGTATATATTATGCTGAATATATATGGATATATGTGATGATGTGATACCACATTATAGCGATGCCACATTATAGCAAAGCCTAAAGAAAAACAGCCTGACTTTTAGTATCCATTTCAACCAATTTTGGCACCCTATCAATTCTGAAAACTCATTCCTTTAGTTTTCTTCTGGAACTGTGCCCCTGAACAAAGTCCTTGCTCTCTCTTTATTGAAATCATATATCCAGCACCACATGAGAAAAGAAAAACATGGCTTAGCAGAGCATTATATACCTTCTGATCCCTAATGACCTAGAACAGCACACAATTACAAACATATGCTATCAATCTAACAAATCCCACCTGTTGTGTGCAGGACAAATGGGATGAAGTCCATTGCTTTCAAGGAATAGTCACTGCTTTCTTTCTTCACTTTTCTATTTTTACAACATAAACCTGTGAAAAGTCTGCACTGTACTCTATTCGCAAGCTAAAAATATACCTGTTGCAGTTTTGCTAATGACAGTACAGGACACGTGTCTGGTTCATCAGTTAAGGAACTCAGTGGACTGCCTCTTCACATTAAGCTAGACAGTCCTCTTTGAGAGCAAGAAAGTAGCTAGACCTTTGAATGGCATACATTTCTGGGTAGTGTATCTAAAGGCTAACTATAGCTTTCTACAAGTAACTGTTCCTTTTTCTAAAAGCAGAAAATACATCCTGAAGAATTTCACAATTTGTTTGGTATTTGTGGTCATTAATGTGGTTATTGTTGATGGGATCTGGAATTACCCAGGAGACGAGACTCCAGGCATACCTTTGAAGAATTATTTAACCTCTGGATATGTTTAGGAGGCATTATGTTGACTAAAGTTTTTAAGTTGGGAAAACCTACACTAAAAGTATCACTAGTCTCCAGGCTTCATTCCTGATGTATGTATAAAGGAGAAAGCTTGCTAAGCACAAGGTTCATTGCTCTCTGTTTCCTGCTATGAACAGCTGTGTCAAGTTCCTGGCACTTTGACTTCCATCCATGATGCCATCATGGACTGTACCTTTGGACTATAAATAAGCTTAAATAACCAACCCCTTTCTTCCTTGAGTTGCTTTTGTCAAGGTATTTTATCATAGCAACAGGAAAAGAAAGAGGATTATGGGAAATAAGAAAGTGCTCAGTATTTTTGCATGTAAGTCATGTAAGCATATCTTCAATCAGGAATATGTAAGGGGTGAAAATGGATTTCCTTACATTGATCTTTTAATGTGCTATTATTGTCTCTTCTTACCTTGAAAGTATTTTTTAACTTTTATTTTATGAGCAAAAATGTTTTTCCTGCATGTGTGTAAGTGCCACATGTGTGTACAGCATCTGCAGAGACCAGAGAGGTGAATCAGATCCCCTAGAACTGGAGTTATGATGGGTTGTTCGGCACCATATGGATGTTGGGAATGGAACCCTGGTCCTCTGCAAAAGCATCCTCTGCAAAAGCCACCAGTGCACCTAACTGCTGAGCCATTTCTCCATTCCCCCTTCCCTTAAAAAGTTTTGTGACTTCTCCATCTGTACTATCACTAGGACTGTGAGCACAGCTTTCCCAAACCCTGAACTCTGAACCTCATCCCACAGGAAGATAGGCATCTCTATATCCTAACCCCAAACCCTGATAACTACTCCTTCCCCATTGTGCTTTTACCATGCCTGGCTCCTTGGACATCTCAGATCTCAAAACCTAGCAAGATATGAAGTCCCAGACATCAACCCCTCTCATTATACCACTGCAGATACCATGTGTGAGTGGTTCCCTGTGAGCCTCAACACTAAGTAGGTACTCCAAGAACCCTTCCCCTTTCCAGGTATCAACTTCCAGAGCCTGTCTTCCCACCTCCCCACCAACTATCTCACCCACCACATTGTCCAGTGTACAGAATGAGTTCTGAAACCTTGACCCCAGGTAGATACCTCAAAATTGACCTCCACCTCACCCACTTCCCTCTGAGATTGGTGTGACACCCTTCCCCGGGTCCCATGGAGCACTTGCTTATCCCACTGTGACTTCAGATACTGCCACCGAAGGACCATCCGTAGAGCCCTGTGAGCCCTCCACAGACTTCTGAAGATTGGCTGCCAATTCATCTCTAAAATCCCACCACACAAACCTCTTCTTGCGCCAGATTTTCAATTAACACTGAGACCTATAAGTAGTCAATATGCATAGAATAAAGGACTGTGGCAAGCTTAGGCAGAAATAGGATACTTATATTAAACGCTCTCCTCCAAAGTCTCAGGATCACTGAAGAGTGGGCTAAAAAGCGTAAGAGTCTAAGGTGGTGGATGAATACAAATAAACCGAGTTTTCCAAACACGACAGGGCAGTCGCACATAGGAACCCCCAGGGCTTGAGACAGCATGCAAGAGACCTGAGCAAGGCCAAGCCAAACAAAAGCCAGCATGGAGCAGAAAAGTGGGCATAAAGTCCCAGGCCTGGCTTAAGAACCATTGGCACTTGATAGCTGCTGGGAGAGACAGACTCAGGTTTTTTAAGAATGTAACACCGGGTAGGTTGACCAGGGTATGGACTCACACCCAAGAGAATTTGGGGAACATAAATTATAATCGATAGGCCTTAAATATCATAATAGAGGACACGATGGAGCAGGAGATCTGAATATGATCAAAATACATTGTTATAAATTCTCAAAGAATTAATAACAGTAGTTTTTAAGATTTGAAAAGTAAAAGTGATTATTTAGTTGCATGGCCCTTAATCTTGTTTTAAAGAGAACAATGACTTGCAAACTGTACAAATGACTTGTTTAGATTTTAATTTTAGATTTGAATTAAATTACTATGCATGAAAAGATAAATAAAGGCATAATTGACATGGAATTCACACCTGTCCCCTTTGCTCCTCTGCTGAGGTCTATTTCTCAGGGGCATTGTACTTGTAGATTCCCATAAGAACTTCAGTCATTGCCAGTTTCCACGTGCTGTTAGTGGTTGCAATACCATTTGATTGATATTAAAAGTCATGTGACAGGGATCATAAGCTATACCTCAGAGAGCTCGCTATGTGTCAAATTCTACAGTAATTGTTTCATACTTATTCTATGTAACTTTCATAATAAAGTGAGAAACAAGAATTACTGATATTTGCAGGGGGCTGGGTGACCATCAGTAGATGGAAGTTCATCAACAGAAGACCACAGGACATGAATTCCAGAAACACAGCTAAAGAACTATATTTGTAATGACTGTGCTAAATCTTTCACTATGAAGTTATTGCTAATCTCAGTATTTTGAGAAACTCTTGGCCAAATTTCTCTTCAAAGACCTTAAAAGTAACTCTATAAGTAATGATATGCTCTGGTTGCAGTGTATGTTTCCCCCTAAAGTTTATATATAACTTGAATGATGAGGGTGGTGGTATTAAGAAGCAGGGCTTTGAGGAAGTGATTAAGTCATGAGTGGGTGAGGGATCATATAAAAGAGAAGAAAGGAAGTACCTTAATCCCTTTACCTTCCTATCACTTCTGACATCTGAGAACACAAGCAGTTAACTGAGACACTGCCTTGAAAACAGTTTCCTTGTCAGACACTAAATCTCTTTGTATGTGGACCTTTACTTCCCAGTCTCCAAAGATATGAGGAATAAATTCTGTTATTTATAATTGCCTAATCTAAGCTATCTTTGTTATAGTGAGAACAGGTTGAGAGTCATACTGTCATTGAAATCCCATATTAGTGAATTTTTTCATTGTATTTCAGTAAGTTATACTGAACCTATGTGAAAAAGATATATTTTACATGTTGCAGTGAATTAACATGGGATATTTGCCAACATCGTGTAAGGTAGCAGGTCTCAAATCGCTGTCTCTGGACCAGAAACATCTGCATCACCTCTTTTTAAAAGTATAAACTTCAGGTCCACTAGTGCCTGCTCAATCACAGGTCCAGCAAATAGCTGTGATAATATGTTTAAGTTTGAGAAGCACAGCTTGGAAAGTACTACCCAACTTGTAAGAAAATCAGCCCAACAAATGACCATCACCCAACTGCCTCCCCACTGAGGCACAAGGCCTCTAGCCTAGACATCTGATTCCTTATCAAAAGATATCTAGTTCCTTGTTGATCTCACCAACCTTGCAGAGAATACCTGGTTCCCCTATCAGAACTCCCATCTCTCCTTTCCAGATTCCAGGAAGTAGTAGGATACCACCCAAGAAGGCCCAACCCACCTTCTGGGATTTTCTGACCTTCCCTACCCCTGATGCAAAACCTCCATTCTCGAGGGAAGGATGTTCGCCCCTGCCCCCATAGCTAATAAAACTATCTGCATCTCTTGGTGTCAGTTTCTACTTCTTTGTTGAGTGAACTTTTCATCTTTTACAACTTATATAAATTGTAACACAACTTATAAAATAGGGTCAAAAGAATCCACAGAGGAAGATACATTCTGGAAATACAGAAATTAATTGAAACATTTTGTTTAAAAAAGTTAAAATCATACTTTTCTTCCCAAAAACATTATAAATTATCCTAGTAAAGACACATTTTTCAATCAGATTAGAAAAATTTCTCAGAAAATTTAAATGGTCCTGACAAAAATTCCTGCATATGAGATTATTTTAGACATATACCCCATGGTGACACATACCTATCAATGATCCTGGAGGTTCTAATCAAATTTTTAAGCTTCACTCTAGAACTTGATACAAGGCAAACTGTAAGTGAAGTGTGGGGAATAAAGGTGTTGTCAGACATTCAGATCTCAAAATGTGCTAATTTTCCAAAGATTCTTCAAAATTTCAGTCCATTGGGGAGGAGAATGTATCAATAAAGAAAAAAAGATTTGACATCTGTCAAGGAAGGCTTGCAAAATAATAGCATATTCAAAGTCTCTAAGTATATTTATATAGAAGAATCATAACCATTCCAAACATTTTACAAGGATGGAGGATTACAGGTGAAATACCTCAAAGGGGAAAAGATGCAAGTGATAGATTACTAGATTACTCACTACATTTGAGTGAGTAGAAAGTGACTTTTTGGGAGGTTTCATAATCTACTATCATTTGAATATGAAGTATCTTCAACAGGCATATGCTTTTGAATATCTGATGGTCACCTAGTACTGCTTTGGGAGGTTATTGAACCTCTAGGAGGTGGGGCATGATGGTGGAGATTGGTCATTGGTGTTGAGCTTTGAGAATTATAGCCAAGCCCAGATTAAAGTCTCAGTCTCTGCTTTCTGATCCCCAAAGAGTCGAACAAGCCATACTGCAAGCTCCTGCTGCCACTGACCAAGCCACCCCAGTGACCAAACCTTTTCTCCCCTAAACTGTGAGCCCAAATAAACTTACCTTAAGCTGCATCTGTCAAGTATGTTTGTCAGTGATAAGATAAACAATTAAAACAATACAATTGTATAAACAGGTATGACCTCTAGAACTGGTAACTGGGAAGGGAGACTTCAGGAAAACAGCTTTAAACAAAAGAAACATGACTGTAGCTATTTCATCAAATTTTAAGGAAGGAAAAAGATGGAGCCAAATTAAACAAAGAATCTTAAGTCAAATCAGCTTCAAAAGATTATAAAATATGTTTATAGGAAGGAAAAGGGGAAGACTATATAATTCAGGCAAATGTGAACATAGATTATGTGTGGTGGCACACACCTTTAATCCCAGCACTTGGGAGGCAGAGGCAGGCGGATCTCTGTGAGTTCAAGGCCAGCCTGGTCTACATAGTGAGTTCCAGGACAGCTGGGGCTACAGGGAGACCCTGTCTCAAAAAAACAAAAATTATGCTAGAGTAGTAGTCTTTCCATAATTTAAATATTTGATTTATTTATATGTAAGAGCATATTTCCTGCATGTATGTAAGTACACCCGTGTCGTGCAATGCCTGCAGAGGTCAGAAGTGAGCATTGGATTCCACTGGAACTGGAGTTATGAACAGTTGTTAGCTGCCATGTGGGTGCTGGGAATCGAATATGAGTCCTCTGCAAGAGCAGTCAGTGCTCTTAACCACCGAGCCATCCCTCCAACCCCCATCCTTCCATAATTTAAAATCAAGAGGTAATTCAATAATTAATGAAGAGATTCAAAACACCTTATGAAAACATAGGGCAGTATCACAAAAAGTGGGACTGTAAGAAATAATAGAAACTAAATATTTTGTTTCATAATTACAAAACTTGTAAAAGCACTTTCACAGTTTTATATAATTATTTGTATATCTATGATTTATTTTGATGAAAATAAAATTGTAGCAGATTTGGGAAGTAATAGGGACATATTACCCTCTGGTCTAAAATATCAAAAAAAATTAACAAAAATAAAATAAAATTACAACATTGTAAACAGGGATTAAAATATTTGCCATGATTATGTTCCATATGCTCAAGAAATTAAATGAAATGCTGAATATGTTATGCAGAAGCTTGAAATACTTTTTTCATGTAAATGTTCTGCCTAGAGAGGAAGAAAAAGACAATAAAAACCTTATGAGGCTAGAATTACAGAACATGAGATATAGAAGAAGACTAGGGAATTTGAAAACAAAATAGATACAATGTCAAATAAAACACAGAAGGACAAAAGACTGAATTTGTCCTAGTACCTAAATGCAAGCATAAAGTTGTTTGAAACAAAAGGAAGCTGAGATACAGGGCAATATATTATGTTTCAGATATAAAGTATTCCCCAAAAATTGTGAGTTAAAATTTGGTCCCTAATTGTTTGTGGTATTGAGAGATTAGATGATGAGGATTCTAATCCCTTCAGTGGTTCACCTCTCTCTTTAGCCCTTTGTTAAATTTGCCATTAAGAAGTATAGCCTAGAGGGTACACCCTGGTGGGAGTGAGTGGGAAGTGTGTGTCTCACCTCCAGACCATCCCCGCTCACTTGCTCTTTGCTTTCCAAAAGGTATAGGGTGAGTATCCTGTTTTTATTACATTTTCTCTCTTGCATGACATTCTGCTTTGCCACATACCTAAAGGAACAAAGCCAGCTGATTTGGCCTAAAATGCTTCCTCCTTTAAGTTGATTGCTCTCAGGTATTTTGCCACAACTTTGAAAAATAAACTAATACAGAAAATTGGTAACAAAAGTTGGGTCACTGCTCTAATTTTATTTGAAATGGTGTGTAATCCATTGGAACTAGTTTGCAGCAAGCAATTTGGAAATACCTGGAGAAGCAAACTGAAGAAAAACTAAAATGCTATGTCAGGTTTAGTGAGCAATTCTGAAAGAAGTTCAAAAGACCAGGATGATGAAAGGAATGCAGTCCAAGAGAGAAGTTATATGGCCCTTGGCCAGTAAGACCATAGTGACAGAGTTATCTAATCACAATCCATTGTAGAGTTCACATGAAGCCACCTCGTGGACTAGGACACTTGGTAGGGTGCTACAATTAATCAGTTCTTTGCCCCTTTGAGTTTAGGTCTGGTTTTGGTTCTGTGCTTCCTTGGTATTCACCTACACCTCATTCCAGAATGGGAATCTTTACCCTTGACAGTATTTTTTATATATCTAACTTCTAAAAAATATATTCAGTGGCTCACATCTCAAAGTTGTCAAGTTGCAGAAGAAAATTTAGACTTCCACTTTTATTAATAATGTTGCATCTTCTAACAACATGGGGTCTCTTGAAGGTTCATGAAATAGATTTTGCACCATAAGATGGGCATGAACCTTTGGGGGCCAAAGGTGGGGTGTTATGATTTGAATATGATATATTCCTTGAAAAGGCTCAGATGTTGACTATTTTATCTCCAACTGTTAGAGCTATTAAGAAATGGTTGAATCCTGAGATTGTTAACTTCATCAGTGGAGTTTATAGCTGAATGAACTGCTAGAGCCAAGCAGAGAAAGTGGACTGTGGAAATTTGCCTTTAAAGAGCTTATCTTGTCTCTAGATCATTCCTCTCTGGCTCTTTGCTTTCGGGATGAGCTGAGCTGAGCAACCACCTCTACCACATTTCTTGCAGTTGTGTTATTCTACCTCAACTCAGAGAGAGAGAGAGAGAGAGAGAGAGAGAGAGAGAGAGAGAGAGAGACAGACAGACCCTTTGATTGAAAACTATGAAAACATAAGCTGAAATAAATTGTTATTGTCTTCAACGGATTTCTCAGGTATGTTGTCACAATGATGGAAAGCAAAGTACCATAAAGAAAAATACATTTTGAGAAATCATAGTTAATTGCTTCCTAGGAAAATGTAAACACAAGAAGCTTCATTTACAAGAAATATCAAGGCAACATCAAAGCATATCGTAATAAAATTGCTTACTGCAAGTGATAAATATAGAAGTTATACCAGTGGGGAGAAGACATTACATACAGCAGAGTCAGGATAAAGATGAAGTCATTTTTCACATAGCCTCAATGTGAAAGTGAAAGACAGTGGCACAGTCTTTAAAATACTCAGAAATCTTTCAGTCTAGCTCCTTTGCTAGGAAATGGAATCGTACCTATGGTGCACTCTCCCAACTGAAATTGATAAAACTGAGCACCACACTCTGGGGTGATGAGATGAACAAATCTCCGCAGTTATTAAGCCAAGATAATTTCTAGAACATCAATCTGGTTTGCTTTTGGAATGAAATAATAATGATGGAAAGCCTCAACACAGGAAAATTGTTAAAATAGTCACAAATTAACAGTTCTTTTATGAATTGCTCCCCCTTTAGAACACTAAACATTCTCATAAAATGTCAATGTTTGCAAAAATACTGAGTTAAGCAGTTGCAATGTTTGTAGAATGAGAAAAATTGGTAGGTAAAAATCAGTTTTTCAATATGGCATTTGGTATGGGTTCATCCACTGGAGCCCAGTGAACCTATTAAGAGCCTCGCCCTTAAATAAGACTGAACCTCCCTTTCCCAGCTTCTACAGGCATGTATACGAGTACAGAAATCCAGTGATGAACCCAGACCAAAGGGCATTTGGGATAGTAAAAGGAGGGGTGTAGACAGGGGAAGGGATCTAAATATGTTCAAAATATATTGTATGAAGTTCACAAAAAAAAATAAATTTCCAAAGGGAGAAAAAAATCATTTTTTTCCATGTCACAGCACTGCAATATTGACATGATGACCATGTCAAATGCAAGCATTCATTCAGGGAAAAGTATGTGACTAACCAAGTGAGCATTCAAAAATGGAGAAATATAAAGGATAAAATTAATGGTGCTAGAGAGATGACTCAGTGATTAAGAAAACTGACTGCTCCTGCTGAGGACAATGGTTGGGTTCCCAGCACCCCCATGGAAGCTAACAACTGTTTGTAACTCCAGTTCTGGGGGATCTGATGCCCTCTGTGGTCTCTGAGGGATTGCACTTATATACATAGAGGCAAAACTTTACTCATACACATTTAAAAAGTAGAAATTAAAGAAAAAATGTTAAAATTAAACTGTCCAGAAAACCATGTTTTCAAATGTGTGTGTTACTATAGCAATTATTTTAAAAGGACATACTCATTTGAAAGACATAAAAGAGTGGGCTAAGGGCATGATCCAGTGGGAAAGTGATGAACATGCAAGCAGATAGACCTGGTTTTGAATCCCTGGCAAGCACATAAAAGTCTAGGCTTTGTGGCACATACCTGTCATCTTAGTGCTGGGGAGGCAGACAGGAGGCTAGCCAGAGCTCTCTTGTCAGCTAGTCTTGCTGAAATGGTGAGTGCAATATTCCAAGAGATTCTGTCATAAAAATAATTTGGACTGGCTGGAGACATGGCTGCTTTTTGCAGAAGACCCAGGTTTGGTCCCTAGCATCCGCATGGTGTCCAAAAACTATCCTTAATTCCCATTCCAGGAGATCTCTCACCCTTTCTGGCCTCCAGTGGGATTGCATGGCAAGAATGCACTCACATTCATGCAAGCAAAGCACCCATACACATAAAGTGAAATAAATAGGGGTCTGGAGAGTTGGCTCAGCAGTTAAGAGCACTGGCTGCTCTTGCAAAAGACCTGGGATTGGTTCCCAGCTCCCACATGGTGATTAACAGTCATCAATACCTCCGTTTCAGGAATCTGAAACACTCTTCTGATCTGTGTAGGCATAGTATAACACAGGTGCACTTATGTACATGCAGGAAATATATTCATACACATAAAATTAAAAATAATTAAAAATTAAAAATAATAAAAATTAAATAAAACAAAGTGGAAAGGGATACAGGAAGATAACTGATATTGACATTTTCCCTCCACACACAGGACACACAAAAATAGAAAAATTATATTTACAATACCTAGAAATCTAACTAAATATAATAAGAAATGTAAAGAATTCAGGGTACAACTTTTAAAATACTTTTGAAAGACTCAAAATAAATTTAGCAAATTTATAGAAATGTATGTAATACACATAATGTCAAAAAGTTTATAGAAATATATGTAATAGATACATCAAAAAGTCACCAGCTTTTCAAAAAAATCATAGAATTAAGGCAATTCCACCCCAAATGCTGATAAATCTTCTGCAGTTTTCTGTTCAGACGGTTGTTTCCCTTAAATTAAATAAGTTGATACTAAGGCTCACTTGGGAATGTTAACAAGTGACAGGAGCTAAGCAAAGCCTGGAGAGAAATGGAGAGCTGGTGCTAAGAGTCTAATTTTATCAGATATTTAAATATGTGGGAGGATAGATGGCCCAACTGTTAACAGAAAGCATTGCTCTTGCAAAAGATTCTAGTTTGGTTCCCAGCACTCAGGTCGGGTGGCTCACAACCATCTGAAACTCCAGCTCCAGGGGTTTGATGCCCACCTCTGGCCTCCACAGGCTCCTGCACTCACATACAAGCACATGCATGTACACACACACACACACACACACACACACACACACACAATTTTTTAGTTTGTTTTTATTAAATTTTTGCATATTTCATATAGAACATCTCAATCTTAATCATCTTTATACCCCCATCCCCAGTGGCATCCTCCCATAGCTCCCCCCACATGCAACTGGAGCCCATACACTCGGTCATCCTTGTTAACCCCCACTGCGTCAAGTCAGTGTCCCTAGACATTCCCCAATGCAAGCCCATCCACTGAAGTCTAGTCAGCCAATCTAGACTTCCTAGTTTTAGGAAGAGCAGATCTTCATCTAGTAGCAATCAGATGCCAATGTTTCTTCAGATAAAATTGGAGTCTGCTGTTTCCCAGTTCTATGCTGGATTTTTGCTTGCCTGAGTTTGCATGGGACTTGTGTATACTTACACCATTGCCAGAGAATCATATGATCAGGTTCTCAGGAGCTTGTAGGACTCTGTTTACATATGGTACTGCACCTCCTCCTTGGCTCTTACAATCTTTCTGCTCCCTCTTCCATGATGGTCCCTGAGCCTTGGGTGGGTGAAATTTAATAACGGAGTCCTATCCAAGGACCAGCATTCAGCAGACTCTTGATTTCTACCTCATTAATGCACCAAGTATTCCACCCATCTGTTTAGCATAACAAGATGAACCTGCTTTCCTACTGGTGGTTCTGTCACCAGGTGATCAACCAGTGAGACTGGAAAGGTGGGTCCTCCAACAGATAGACTAGGGATTTTATAGTCTTGACCAGTTAAATTTTTGCTACTAGGGGCTTTTTGCTACTCTAACAACAAGATAGTGTTCTCTATTACATTAATACCAAAATAAACTGAAATCATACATGTGTAATTGTCATTAGTGTGGATAACAAAACACCAAAGGTTAACACTATGCTATTTTGGAGACTGAAGAAAAATATTTCAGATATCATTAGTAGAAAGGCACAGTGGTACAAATTTGGAAGATGGTTAATTGGTCACAACAAATAAAATTAAGGATGTAATAATAGGTTTAACATCTTAGTTATCTGAAAATATCCATCACAAATATGTGATAACACGTACAAGTTTATTTTAACTTGTGAAATATTAAAACATTATTTATAATAACAACAAAAAGTGAAGCAAAATATGACAATTGGTCTACATACTTCTCTCTGCTAAAACCAAGAAAAAAACCCACATATTCTGCTTATTACCATAAAGAGCTAAACCAGGTGTGGTGGTGCTCTCCTTTCATCCCAGCACTTTGGAGGCAAAGGCAGGCAGATCTCTGTGAGTTTGAGGCCAGCCTGGTCCCCATAAAGAATCCAGGCCAACTTTAACTACTGAGAAACCTTGTGTCAAAAAGACAAAAAAAAAAAAAAAAGAAAAAGAAAAAGAAAAAAAAGAGCTAACTTGCATCTAGAGAGAATAGCAGTCCCTGCTTTAACCCCCAAACCCAGATCTGTTTATCCTGTTTTCTTTCACACACTTGTGGACAATTAAGTCACAGGTATTGAGAGCATGAGGAGGTAAGAACATTGGTAGCTGATGGTTTTGTCTTTCTGGACCCTCCGCTCTCTATTCCTGCATTCTAGCTGTCAGGTTGACTTCTGCCTTTTGCAGTATGTCAGGAGTATCCCTAAAGTTGCATTTTCTTTCTTTCTGAAATGGTGGAAGCTTCTGGGTAAGGCTGAAACTGAGATTGAATGTACTATTTGTGTTAAAATTTTTACTTGCTTCACATTCATTTTGAGAAACAATAGTATTGATAGTATTGCTACCATCAAAAAGAAGAAACTGCCTTTACTTAGCATAAGAATGGCAATGATCCCAAGAGTGAGGCAGGAGCTAGGTCGGGACTATCGTTTGTCTTTCCCCATCTGGTTCTCCAAAGAGTGATCGATCCTTGATTGCTAAGGTAATGGTCTATTACTTTTAACTACTAAGAAAGTTACCATGGTAACTCCTGCTTAAGGACAATTGAGTTGCTTCTGTTCTGAATACTTACGGTTCTAATAAATGTGGAGAAAGTTATTTTTGCAGTTTCATCTGAATAGACTTATTTATGACTTTTTGAAATGAACAGTGTAACAGACCTAAAGAATATACTAAACAATGGGTCTTTAGTAATTAGAATCCACATTATAAAAAATAAAACTATTTTAAGGAACTGAGGTTGAAAGTATCCTGTGAGAATTGACAGAATATTACATATTCTTTATTCTTGGTTGTTCTTTAGAAACTTCAGAAAAGATTTAGCAAGTGCTAAGAGCCTGGCAAAGAGATGGATTCCTTCCTGGTGTGATCATGTGAGTCATGATTCTCCTTCATTCCACTAGCTGCTTGTGAAACACACCACCTGCTTCCTGTGACAGTAATGGTAAGGTCTGCATTTCTCTGTGAATTTTCTTATATTCACATTATTTTCCTAGAAAGAGAAATCTATATTTGCTGTTAAGGGTGACCTAGTGTTCTAGTTTCCTTTTTATTGCTGTGATCATACACTCTGACCAAAAGCAACTTAGGGGAGTGTCAGAAATAATTTATCGTCACCATTCCAACTGAAAGTGTCTCAGTAAACTTTACTTCTGATCAGAAGGGTGCAAATCTCATAAGAATAATGGAGCAAGCATACTTTGTTAAGATGGCTTTCTCTTTGTATCTCTTTGAAGGAAAGAGAGTTTGACTGTTCCTCATTGGTTGAGGTTTGCTCACACAGGCTAACTGTAAAGCAGAAAGGAGACACTTTAATTAAAATCCTTTGGAATCTGGGAGTGTGAGACTTTGGCCTGTAGCCAGATTCTAAACAAAAAGAGGAAGGGGGTTTGTGAATAAGAAAGAAAGAAATACTAGGTTAAGGGGGCAGGGAGCCAAAGCTTTGACAGAAAAGATTTCATTTCTTAGAAGAGGAAAGGAATCATTTGTCACAGTACATTATTGAGGGCAGTCAGGACAGAAACCCAAGACATGAACCCAGAGCAAAAACTATGGAGGAACCTTACTTGATGGGTTGTTCACGGGATCATTCTTGCTTTTTTATACAGGCCAGTATCCCCTGCCCAGGGAGCAGTGAGGACCTTCCTATATTAGTTAACAATCAAGAGAAGCCCTCACAGACATGCCACAGGCCCATCAGATGAGGGAAATCCCTCAGTGAAGAATCACTTCTCAGGCAACTCTAGGCTGTGTCAAGGTGACAGTTAAAGCTAACTGTGACACCTAATGACATAAAAGGAAATTAAACTTTTTATGGACTTCTTTTTGTGTTCTATTATTTTCATTTTATGTGTATGAGTGTATTGCCTGCATGCATGTAAGTGCATTTGTGTCAAGAAATACCTGAGCATGTCAAAATAGAGCATCAAATCCCCTGGAACTGGTGCTACAGGCAGCTGTTAGCTGCCAAGTGATTCTGGGAATTGAAGCCCAGTCTTCTGTAAAAGCAGCCAGTCCTCTAGCCCTTGGCTTTTATTATTATTATTATTATTATTATTATTATTATTATTATTACTACTATTATTATTAAACTTGTTTTTTAACAATTTCACAGATTTACATAAAATGGCCCTTGACCTGCCTACTAACTTACATTTCTCTTCCCTCTTCCTTACAAATCGTTCTCACATCTATGTCTATTCATTTTGTTTTGTGTTGCTCTGAGTTTAACTAAGTAAGTTGTCTAGGCCATGAGCTTTGACTTTCTGGACCTGGTGGGTATATGTATTAGTCACTTTTCTGTTGCTGTGATAGAAACACTGACCCAAGCAATTTATAGAAGAAAGAGTTTATTTGAGCTTACAGTTCCAGGGGAATTACAGTCTGTCATGGCAGGGAGGCATGGTGGCTGGAGGTGGCTGGAGCAGGAGCAGCAGAAGCTAAGCTCTCACATCATCACACAGGCACAGGAAGCAAGAGAGGAACTGAAGATCCAGCAAGGCTTAAGAATTCTCTAAGCCCACCCCCAGTGACATGCTTCCTCCAGGATAGCCACACCTTCTAAAACCTCCCAAAACAGCACAACCATCTGGGGGCAAAATGTCCAAATACTTAGAGACTATGAGGGACATTTTCATTCAGATCATCACATTACACCCCCTGACCTCCATAGGCTCATGACCATATAAAATGCAAAATGAATTTAGTCCAACTTTAAAAGTCCCCACAGTCATTATCAATCTCAATACTATTCAGAAGTCCAAAGTGGACTCAGGTAAATATCTTAACTGTAAGCCTCTATAAAATCAAAAGAAAAATTACATACTCCCAACATACAGTGGAACTGAATACACATTACCATTCCAAAAGGGAGGAATGGAAGCATAGTAAGGAAATACCAGACCAAAACAAGACCGAAAACCAGCAGGAAAAACACCAAATCCAGTAGCTCCATGACTGACTTCTGGGACTTTACTTCCAAAGGGCTTAGACGGCTCAGCCTCTCTAGCTTTTCTGTATGTAACACACATCTCTCTCTTGGGCTGGTACCACTCCCTGTATGCAGGTCTTCTTGGCAGATGCCTCACAGCTTCTTGGGGTCTTGCCTGTTGCCTCACGTCTTCTTGGGGTCTCCATTGCCAACCAGGCTTCACCTTCACAGCTTCACGCAATGGCATATCAGGGCCTTCTCTAGACAGTAGAACCCCTGCTCCATGCTGCCTGGCCTCAGGGGCTCTCTGAAACTGCAGAGGAAGAACTGATGACCCCTTCATTCTTGCATCTTTCATGCCTCTAAAGCCAGCACCAGGTGAATGACAATGCCAAGCTTGACTGCAAGTTTGGGATGGACTCCAGCCTGCTTTATCCATTTTAGAAGCTTTTCTCTTCAGTGGTTCCTGCAGCATTTTGCTTTCACAAGTTGGAGGCTTAACTGGGTGTGGTCTTGCCCTGGAGGCACTCTCTCCATTGGTTAAGTTTGAATCTGTAAGCCCCTCCTTAATCACTTTAGTTTCCTTAATCACTTTAATCTCCTTATCAATGGGATCCTCTCCTTCACATGCCAGCGCTCCAACATTTATCTTCCTAGTGTTCTTTTTCAATCCAAACCATATTTCTTTCTGCCCCATTTGTTCTCTTTCACTGTAGATCTGCATAACAGTCACCATTAAAAGCCATGCCACTGTTTCTACATTAAGCTGTCTTGAAATTTTTTCTACCAAGAAATTAGTCCATGGCTTTTCTACTTAGCCTCAGACAAGCTTTTTGGCTGTGGCCAAACTCCAGCCAGACTCTTCGCCAAAATATCCCAGTTGCTGTTTAAGTCCTTATTTCCCTCTGGAACTACATTGTTCTCAGCACAACTTTCTTCCAGGTGTTTACCAGAATGGCTCTGCTTACAGCAAGCAACCACTTTTCTAGCCCAAACTTCCAAAGTCATCCACATTTCTTCAAAACCCCACATGGTCAGGTTCTTCACAGCCAACACCCCACTTCTGGTACCAATTACTGTACTAATCACTTTTCTGTTGCTGTGATAGAAACACTGACCCAAGCAATTTATAGAAGGAAGAGTTTATTTGAGCTCACATTATGACTGTGGGGACTTTTAAAGTTGGACTAAATGCATTTTTCATTTTATATGGTCATGAGTCTATGGGGGCCAGGGGGTGAAATGTGATGGTTTGAATGAAAATGTCCCCCATAGTCTCCAAGTATTTGGACATTTTGTCCTCAGATGAAGGCACTGTCTTGGGAGGTTTTAGAAGGTTTGGCTATCCTGGGGGAAGCATGTCACTGGGGGTGGGCTTAGGGAGTTCTTAAGCCTTGCCAGATCTCCAGTTGCTCTCTTGCTTCCTGTGCCTGTGTGATAATATGAGAGCTTAGCTTCTGCTGTTCCTGCTCCAGTCACCTCCAGCCACCACACCTTCCTGCCATGATGGGCTGTAATTCCCCTGGAACCATAAGCTCAAATAAACTCGTCCTTCTCTAAATTCCTTGGGTCAGTGTTTCTATCACAGAAACAGAAAATTGAGTAATACAGTGTACAAATAAAGACAATGACTACCCCTCTCCCAGACTCTATTAATAGCCAATAGTTCAGCAGTATGTGGTATGGTCTCATAAGCCCCTCACACATCTATGACTTATTGCATACAGAGCCAGTCTTGTTCATGCCCAGTGATAACAATGGTCATGTGGACTTTAGTATAAGAGACAACATGGAGGTGCAGGCATTGCTCAGGAATTCCTCTTCCTTTAGGTACCTCAGCTCAAGTAATTCCAGACCCACAGAAAAGAATTTTAGGATGAGCCATGAGCCAGCCTGAAGCAGTGTTAGTGAATTTGTTAAGTATATAGACAAAGAGTCATATTGGAAAAGGACAGTACTGTTAAAATGAAAGAGGGGAACCTTCTTAGAAAGGAGCAGACATGAAATTATCCTCCACAATGAGCTTTAACGGGGGATAGAGCTTATGTCCATGGACAGCCATGATAAGATTTTAAGTGGGAGAGCATTTGAAGAGATAGTCACCATGTAAATACGATGGGGATGCGGAAAGGAAAGACAGACCCTCCAGTTCTGAAGTCCAAAAGGGGTTTCTGATTCTTATAGATTTTCAGGGGCTGGTGGATGCTCCACATAACATGATATGGCTGGACTAGACTGCATGTCAAGAGACATAGACACAGGAATCAAGTAAGTCCATGAACTTATCTTGCAGGTACAAAGGGGAGGGACTGCAAAGCATAGCTCAGCATGCTTTCTTATTACCTCCTAATTCCTCTGTCCTAGTAAGAGAGTTACAGGAAGAAGGTGTGGCCTGATTTCTAGAGAGAGAGAGAGAGAGAGAGAGAGAGAGAATGAATAACCTTACAAACATGGGACTGGACTTCTCAAGAGAGTCACATTTAGGAGTCTATAATAATTTTCAATATACGGTTTAATGGCTTCTTTTTTTTTTTTTTTTTTTTTTTTGAGACAGGGTCTCCTTGTAGCCCCAGCTGTCCTGGAACTCACTATGTAGACCAGGCTGGCCTCGAACTCACAAAGATCTGCCTGCCTCTGCCTCCCAAGCGCTGGGATTAAAGGAGTGCGCCACCACGCCCAGCCCATCTTTTAAGATAACAATGCTCAAAGGTTAAAATTTATAAAAGATTTAAAGATTAAGAAAAGTTTAATAAATCTTAATAAGATATTGTAATGAAATAATAGCATGTTCAAGTGGACAAAAATATAAGGAAAATTAGTTTTAAATTTTGGTTTGTGCTAATAGCTTATGGATTCCTTCTGGGTGTCACAGTTTGTACCTGAAAATGTGTCTTGTAATGCTAAGCTTATTTACCAACAGTTGGCAAAGTCTGCCTATGAGAAAAGTTGCATATTATTTACTTTAGAGCCATTGGGAAATTAATATTTATCTGTCTGTCTTCTTGTCTGTATGTCTGTAACTACTCACTAATTCAGAATAGCCACAACTTAATGTGCCTTTACTATTTGCTGCTATCAAAACACAAACAGCAAACATGCTATGTCATGATGGAATTATTTTATGTGCTTTATATCCTAGATCCTCAATTCCAGCTCTCAGTAATAGTTCCCTTTATTGATATGAGGATGCTTTATTAAAAATAAGAAATTGCTAGTATTTTAAAATATTGCTTATTAATTTTAAGAAATGTCACATCAAAAATTTTTAATGTGCACTTTAAGGAAATAGTTTGATTTCATTTATTGTTATCACATACCATGTTAATTGAATTTTTAAATTTTAAATTAAAAAATGCAAGCATCTGTCCACTATCTCCACTTCTCTTTAACATAGTGCTTGAAACTAAGAAAAAAAAAGAAAAAAAACCCGCAAGCACGAATGGCAAATGTATTCATTCTGTGTGATAGATCAGTACGAACAGGATAAAAACTTTAATAGAGCAACAGTAATGGGTTAAAAAGCTGAAACCTGAAGCTTAATCAGTGTTTCAATATGGGAAAATGTTTCATATATATTGATGTCATTTTCAAGATGTTAATACTGATTATAGAGCCATGTACAATGATACACTTGAAATCCCAACAATCAGTAGATTAACTGAGGAAGATTATAAATTTGAGTCTAGCCTCTTCTCCATAGCAATTTTCAGGGCAGCTTCAGCTTCCTAATGAGACCCTGTCTCAAAAACAAAAGAAATTATTTTAGAACCATGTTTATATTATTACAATTCACAGGTACTTGTTCATTCTTAAGTCAACCCAGGGTAGTCATAGAAATTAGTATACTTCAATTAATGCACATATTATACTGTTCATTTGTTATTCATACTAAATCTAAGAGAGAAAGGTATTTATCTGTTTATATAGGTAAAAGAAAAGTCACACTTAATATATACCATATAGATACTGGAATTATTAGTCATCATACTGAAAACAAGAGTAAATAGTAAATGCCAAAAATGAAATTATTGGCATGAAACAAATGTATTTTATTTCTTTATTTAACTAAATCCATGTGGACCTCATTGATTTATATCACTTAGCATAATGTGTGTAGCTATGCTGCCATCCCTTAAGAAAAATATTAGTTAATGCAGGATGGGGTAATACA
>NW_008355454.1:377828-407142 GCF_000622305.1 Nannospalax galili
TATATATATATATGTAACATTTAATTCAATAAAGGGACTTTCAAAATCCAATATTTCCAAATGATTAAGCCTCAAATGAGCTATATTAAAATTTGAAAATGAATGAAAAATATTTTGAGTATGAATTTTGTACTACGTCTGATTAATTCAGTGTGTCAGATATGTAGGATGGATTCAGTGTGGCAAAGGCTCTGAAAACTGAACTGGCTGTGAATACATCACACATTAAATGACGCAGCACTCACACTCTGAGCCCAGCCACAATGTTTACATGCAAACAAATATAATGAACACTCAAGAGTTCTTACAGTACATTCTTGAAAGTGTTCTGGATATAATACTAAATCATCTAATAAAGAGTGAGAAAATATGAGCACCTCCCAAAGGTAAAGATGGCCAACAGTAACCAATCTCATGCCTCATGGTATAACAGGTGCTGGAACTGTTAGATGATTCTCTCTCTCTCTCTCTCTCCTCTCTCTCTCTCTCTCTCTCTCTCTCTCGTTCTCATTGTTATTGATTTTAGAATTTCATGCAAAATATTTTGATCAAATTCAGATACTTTCCCCTCTCCATTCCCACGTTACTATCCCCCAGCCCCTACCCACATCCTGTCCTCTAGTATTATTTGTCTTTTTCAGAAAGTTTAACTATTTTAATTCCCCTTCTCTTGTATAACTTTGTGATTGTCAAAGGAAGCTTACTCTTTTTCATTTTGATATTTTAGTCCTGTGATTTTAAATGGAAAACAGACAATTGTTTATTTAGTAAAAATTAAATATATTGTGGAATTTGCACAAAATTAAGTAAGTTTAAATGATATACAAAGGATATTTTCACTTTTACACTTCTAAAGTTCTTAAAACTGTGTTATGGTTAGGGAATACCAACCAATACACTTGCTTATCTCAAATGATTTATTACATGTTCTGCCCTTCCTAGTGCAGATTGCATGAGAAATGGAGAAACGTTTGTGTATCTGCACATGTACAATATTAGCAAAACTAAGGGGTGATTCAATTATTTTCAGTTTCATCCATACTGTACCTTTATCATCCCTCAGTAATAAGTCTTCCCTCCAACTAAATAGTGCACAGGTAGGCATACTAAAGTATAAAGGTCTGCCTTCGTTTATAAACATTTATAGAGCATATCAAGCTGAAACAAAGAACACTTTGGGGAAAATGAGGGGGAAGGGACAGTATTTATGCTGAGTGTACCACTTAAAATCTGCATTGCCGGCATTTTTACAGCTAGCTAGCCATGAAGGCCCCACTTGGAGGTACATTGTTTATACAATAGTGAACCTTCCCTTTTATGTAACAAGTATGTCCTTTTATTTTTCTCTGTTTCAATACAACTCTGTTCTCATATTGTTGCACTTTGGAGACTAGTCCTTCATAGAGTCTCTTGAAATGCAAGGCCTTTTTTTTTTTTTTTTTTTTAATGGATGTAATGAGAACCTCCCAGAGAAGAAATTGAGGACCCATGTTCTTGCTGTGGTCTGCGCATGGCCCATTTCAGCTTGGTTTTGTATTTCTCAGTTGTAGACAGGATTATGATCTCACAGTCATAATTAGATCTCTTTCTCCATCCTCACATTCAGTTTATACATCTCCAGTTCTTGGACTCAAAGGCAAGTAGGAGAAGTACTTTGAGATAAAGATGCATTTCTTTTATTTCTGATGAGTATGTTAGGCTATGTGTCATTAGAGATTTCACTGAGTTGAATGGAAATTAAATTAAGGATATGTAGTCAATCTTCCATCCATTCAGGAAATCTTGACTACTCAGTATATGCTAGGCATTCGTGAAGAGAGTCGGGTCTATTTCATAGACAAACCTCAAAATACAGGTATTTAATAATTTTTAGTTTTCCCTGTGTGTATGCTATATTCATGGAGCTGTTTTAGGGTGTAAATTTCCTGTAACTATGCTTCCACACCACATGTTTACTGACCATATGTAAGTCATTTTGTTTGTTTCATGATAGGTAAAGACAGAATAATGTTCCCTCCAAGGTATCTTAATCCCCAGAATGTGTGGATGTTACCTTCTATGGTCAAATGGATATTGACATTTTAAATATTATTAAATTGAGGCTTTTAGAGGAGGATATTATTGAATTTTATGACTGGGAGATAAATATAATCTCAGAGGTACTTCTAAGAAGAGATCACAAAGTCAAAGGCTAGAGAACAGATAAGAAAATGGACACACAGTAATAGAGTAAAGGGAGAAAGGTTCTACATGCTGAGGAATGCAAGATATTCCTTACTTGGAAGTAGCAGGGAACATTATTGGAACGTGCAAAAGGAAACTCACACTACCAATATCTTGATTATATCTCTGTACAACATACTTTAGATTGCTGAGCTCTAAAACTGTAAGATAATATGTTCATGTTGCTTTACACTACTATGTCTTTGGTAACTTGTTCCAGCAGTTAATACCAAGTAAGCAAACACACTCACTTTAAATTAAGGCTCTTCATATATGTTGAGCTCTGTTATTTGCTTTCTCGTGGTAAGTACAATGGAAATAATTTCCCTCTTAGCCTATTATTTGGAGCACTTATTTGGTTTTGCCTTTTTTTTTTTTCTTTTTTGAACAACGTAAGGAGCTTAGACTGTCTTAACTTCTAATCATCTTCTATGTTATTGGAATCAAATACTTAAATCACATGTGTTTATCAGTTCTCTATTATTGATTATTATTTTTGGTGCTTAAATCATCAAAGCATATTTATAACCAGTTACATGCTTAGCAATTTCTTAGTCTGCCATTTTTTCCTGGTTTTCATATTCCCTCTCTTCAGTTTATTTTTCTAAGTGTATTCCATTAGTAGTTTATTTTATTTTTTTATTTGTTTTTTGGTTTTGTCTTTTTGTTTGTTTGTTTTTTTGGGTTCTGTTGTTGGTTTTGTTTTTGGTCTTTTGAGACAGGGTCTCCCTGCAGCCTCACCTGATCTGAAACATTCTATGTAGACCAGGCTGGGCTTGAATGCAGAGATCTGCCTGCCTCCCAAGTGCTGGGACTAAAGATGTGCACCACCATGCCTGGCTTGTTTATTTGTTTGTTGTTTGTTTGTTTGTTTTAATTGATTGTGTGTGTTTATTTCATACAGAACATCCCAAACAATCTTATTCATCTTTATACCCATGTCCCAAATGTCACCCTCCCATACCCCCCAATGGAGCCCATATACTCTGTCATCCCTGTTTACTGTCCACTGTGTATCAGTGCCCCCCAGCGGTGATAGTTCATTCACTGAGTCTAGTCAGCCTATCTAGAGTTCCTTGTTTTAGGAAGTTCAGCTCTTCCTCATCTAGCAGTAATTAGTTGCCAACATTCTTTTAGATAAACATTGCTTTTGATATTTTATTTTTTTATATTCTCTGCTATTTTTAATCTTTATTTTTAATCTTATATGATTTGACCTTTTATCTTTAACAGACTAGTTCATTTTGTCATTAGACTTCATGATTGTTGCTGAAAAGTTTACTACTGTTTGACAAATCTCACTTTAAAAGGCATTCTGCCTTTGTAGTTATAGTAAAGTCTCTGCATTGGCATTCTGAATCCTTCACATCGTGTGCTTTGTTGTGAATTCACTTTGCCTCATTTGGAGCTTATGATTTTTTTGTGGTCCTAAGTAGTAGTATTTTTCCTTTACACTTAACACTTCTCAAAGATGCTCTCACTAGTGTCCCTTATTTTGTGTTTCATTCTTCAGAAATCGTCAATAGTTCATCGTATTTCTACTTTTTAATGCTCATTTATCTTAATCTCACCTTTGTATTTCCATCTGTTAATCTCACATTTATATTGTATACAGTTCTTCGGCATGATCATACAGCTCACTAATTTTCTCTTTAGTTATGCCTCATTTGCAGTTTAACTTAAGCATATTAATAAATCCATTTTAAAGAAATGATAAATATTTGAGGAGACAGATACATTTAACCAACTTAAATATGTGATGTATAGATTTATCAAATCATAACATGATGTCCACAAGTATGTGCAACTTCATGTCATTTAAAATGCATATGACATAATGTTTTACATTTTTATTTAAAAGATGAGCTGACAACCACATGAGGTGAACTCAGTAACTTACAAGTCCAGAAGGAAATCAAATATCTTCAATGATATGTCCAGGACATTCCCATGGACAAGTCTTTTCCTTCTTTGGGCCACTTTCTTGCCTCTTAAATGTTAGGGTAATTTCATTCCCATTATGTGAGTAGTAACGCTCTGCTCAATCAACTCTGGCATCTAAGTCTGGTCTTCTCCCACAGTGTTCTGGAGATAAACACATAAAACTGAAACATAATAATTTCACCTATGAGGTTTTGATATACATTTTAGGACAGGATTCCCATTGAAGGAAGCTTGGGTGTTTTCACCAATCACAGAGTAAATTTTCTGACAATATTTTCATTTTGTAAAAGACAGATTAGTTTTATAATTTTTTGAAGTAATTGATTATGGTTTTATAACTTTAATACTCATGTTACATAGAATTGTCCTCCGACTGGCAAGCTAAACTGGCAAGCTATAGACAGAAGCCTCCTTCTCAAGCTTGGTTCCACCTGCTTGCCTAGAATTATAAACTTGACTGTGGACCTTCCTCAAGAAAAGGAGGAGCAGAGAGAGTCAGTCACCCCTCCTACCCAATCAGTCAGCCCTAACTACGTGAAGGGAAGGGGCTAAGGGTATATAGATTAAAAAAAAAAAAAAACTCACCATGAAGCTTGTGCTCTTGCCATTTTGGATGGCTGCTGGAAAGTTGGCCCACACTGGGATGGGGGGGGACCACCCACACTCTTGTAAGTAACCTCTTACCCACTGATCTGTATAGAAGCTCAACAAACTCTTGAGTTCCCCAAACTGTAACTTTGGAGAAATTATATCTTGTTTTGTCATAAGGATGGTGGGAAGGGGGGGGAGATGGTGTTTGCACCTCCCAGAAGGAATTTTAGCAACAACTCATAAAAATATTTACTTACCATTCCTACAAGTTTTGGAAATTAACTTATATTATTTCAAGTTTAGACATTCCTTTGAAGAATCTACTTTATAGTTATGTGTTATAAGTCGAATTTACTGCTGAGAGGCATGCTGTGACCCTCTCTCCTCATGCTGTCCTTACAACCCACTGACTAACTCAGACAATGTTCCTTCAAACTACAGTTTAAACAATAAAGATATTTATTTGGTCTTCCTATGATGTCAGGGAGGGGTTACTTACAAAGGCATGGACACCTGATGGCCTTTTTCCCTACATCTCGCTGAGCCTTCTAGATCTATGGCTGCCGGCCCCCTGGACCAAAATGGTAAAGCTTTCTCGTCCTCTCCTGCTTTCCAGGTGTTTTCCATTAGTCCCTCCCTCTCACACAGTTAAGGTTGATTGATTGGGTGGGAGGGGTTACTGTTTCCCTCCCTTTCTACTGTGCCTTCCTCCAGCTCTTACAATCTATCTTCCAGACTCCTGGGCAAAGAATCCCTGAGCCTTGGAGGGGGTCAGAGATGCAGGATGATCTCTCTTCTATTGTAGTGAGATATTGAACTCTTGGGTCTTTTCATCATTTGTTCCTAAGATGTGGCTGTTGATCTAGCTCAGTGGTGTCTCTCCTACTATAAAGACAAATGAAAAGAAGGAAGGAATAGCCAAACAAACACTGATGGTAGTAATACTCTAACTTTTGGGTGTAAATGCAAATGCTTAGAAGATAACAAGTATATCACATTTATCTAAGAAAACACTTGCAGTGGCTTCCCTACTGTGGTCTATAACCTCCCCTGCCATAGGGGGTTGGCCTGTACAGTACCTGATATGTGTTCCATCCCTGTTCTGGATAGCTTTAGTGTCAACTTGACACACCTGGGTTGACAGACCCTCAATTGGGGAATTGCCTCTATTGGACTGGCCTGTGACCATGTCTGAGGGACATCTACTTGATGAGTGATGTGGGAGGGCCCAGCCCACTGTGGGTGGTGCCACCCCTGGGCAGGTGGGCCTGTGTTGCATAAGAAAGCAGGCTGCCAGGGGCCAGGGGAGCAAGCCAGTAAGCAGTGTTCCTCCATGGCCTGTGCTCTAGCTCCTGCCTCCAGGTTCCTACCCTGGGTTTTTACCTTGGACTCCTGGATGAACTGTGACCCGGCATATGTAAGCTAAATAAACCCTTTCCTCCCTAAGTTGGTAATGGTCAGAGTATTTTGTCACAGCAATGAAGAAACAAACCAGAGCAGAAATTGGTATCAGAGAGTGGGATATTGCTGTGACAGACCTGACATTGGTGTTTTTGGGAGGACTGTGGAAGTGTTTGGAACTTTGGGCTGGAAAAGCTATTGCGTGCTCAGAGTTTGTTTCTGTGGACCTTGGAACAGTTACACTGAAAGAGCTGTGAACAACGGAGGCCTGGCTTGTGAAGCTTCAAAGGGAAGCGGAGACTATCAGGGCTGTTCCTGTGATGTTTTGAATTGAGAATCTGTGGGTTCTGTGATATTAATGTTAACATCATATCCTGGGGATAAGAATTGGGAAGCTTATGGTTTAATAGTGATGTGTTAGTGTATCAAGTTGACAAGGGGTCAATTGTGCTGGATAGCTTTAGTATCAACTTGACACACCTGGGTTAAGGGAGCCTCAATTGGAGAACTGCTAAGGGCTAAGGAGGAAGAGGGCCCCTCTTGTCCCTGTTGCATCTGTTGGTTCCCTGAGTCAGGTAGGCCCTGGGTCTGTGTCCTGGCTGTAGTCATATCTACAGTCTCTCCATTGACCATACTTGGCTGCTAGAGGAGGCCCTGGCAGGGAAAACTGCCTCCATCCTTAATATAACATTTCTCAGGAGAGAAATGTACCTTGTTTAATCTTTGGGGATCCTTAACTGCCCCTGGGACAGTTTTTATCCTTGTATGCCTTTTGTGACCTGTTCCTCAGGTTTTAAAGCCTTCCAGAAACTCCTTAGTACAGAATTTGGTTTTTTTGTTGTTGTTGTTGTTTTTAAGTTTTTCTTTAGGAACTTGGGCTAAACATAAATCTTGTCACATTTTCTCTGAGTACACCAAACGGACCTCTTTTCCTGTTTTGTTATTTTTATATCTTTCATACGTTGGTCTATCTTATTGACATGTTTCACACACTGGTTTGAGTAACTTAGATTTGCCAAAGCTTCCCTTACTTTACAAAGATCCTGCCTCATTAAGGGATTTAGCAAAACCATTAAAGCTCCATATCATTCTTGAGATCTCTGTTGAATCAAGTTTTTCTTTAAATATTTGGTGAACACAGTCCTATCAGGTCCAGTGAACTGGGTATTATATATTGCTTTCCTTATACCTAGTTCTCTCAGTAATGCCTGTCCCTCTCCTATGGTCCTCCAGCCCCTGATATCCATGGAAATGTCCATTGGTATCTCTAATGGATATTAAGTATCTCTAATGACTCACACAAGTCATTCAGTCAGGGACTGCTTCCCTCTGTACTGCCTCGGGTTATACAGCCTATGTCTTAAGAAGGGATGAGTGGTTATATACCTCAGCTTTAATGTTTCTGAAACACTTAAAGTAATATCATTTGCTCCCATGTCACATATCCTCATGAGCCATGTGGTGAGGTGCTCCTTCATTGCTTGTTTGAAAGTCTTCCCTAGTTCCAACAGCTCTAGAGTATAATATTTTCTGCTGGCTACAGTTCCTTGCATCAAACCATTGTTAAGGCCACCATCAGCGTGTTGAAACATTACTTTTTCCTTTCTTTGTATTAAAGGTTGGGTCTGAGGGGCATATTTAGCTATTTCTATGTTATTTTCTTTCTCATTTCTATCTTCCATTTCCCATGGGTCCCATGTTTTGGGTTCCAGGATGAGCCTTGTATTACCCATCTACTCTGGGCTTCCATCCCTCTCTGGTCCCCTAGCCTTAAGGAATGGCAGTTAAAATCTCCAGTTCTTTTTCTCTCTTATGTAGTTTACTGGCCAGATCTGAGGCCAATACTGAATACACCAGTAATTTTTCCTTGGTCTTTTCCATCTCCCCTGGGCTATTGTCTCTGCCTCAGACAAATATTTTATTATACAAACAAGCAACCACACAGTTTCAGCAGTTATCTTTTTGAATCTCAGTCCAAGCTCTGTTTCCATGGCTTGTAAAAATTTTCTAGACCTTTCACAGTCCTTAAAGAACTTCTGTACACGAGTATAAGCAGCTGCCATTGCTTAAGCAGCCACGTTATTTTATACCATTTACAAGATGGCTGCCACCCCAGGATTTCCCCCACTGAACTCGTTCGCTTAGGTGGCCTCATCTTGGTTACATATTTCACTATCCATTGCATAATCCATGTCACTAAACTTATGGGGCTATCCTACTATGGCAATATTACCTCTGCCCACACCCTCCCCTCACCAGCTTTGCTTTGGTCTTTTTCCACATGAGAGACATCATCATTGCTCTTCCCAAACTCCTCCAGTTTGTTGTATCCCGAGTATCCAGAATACTATGCCAATTTGTCTTAGTTTGTTCTTTATTGCCATGTCAAAATACTCTGACCACTACCAACTTGGGGAGGAAAGGATTTATTCAGCTTACACCTCCCAGGTCGCAGTTCATCAGGGAGCCCAAGGTAGGAGCTCGGGGCAGGAACCTGGAAGCAGGAGCTGGAGCTCAGACCATGGAGGACACTGCTTACTGGCTTGCTCCCCGGCCCCTGATCAGCTTGCCCTCTTATCCAACACAGGCCCACCTGCCCAGGGGCAGCACTATCCACAGTGGACTGGACCCTCCCACATCACTCAACACTCAAGAAAATACCCCATAGATATGGCCACAGTCCAGTCCAATGGAGGCAATTCCCCAATTGAGGCTCCTTCAACCCAGGTGTGTCAAGCTGACACTAAAGCTATCCAGCACAATTGACCCCTTGTCAACTTGACACACAAACACATCACTATTAAACCATAAACTTTCCAATTTTTGTCCCCAAGATACAATGTTAATATCACAACATAAGACAGTACAAACTTAAAAAACCCACAGTCCTTAAAAAATCCAAACACCTAAAAGTCCATAGTCTCTTAATAGTCTCTTAACTGTGGGTGGGCTTCTATAAAATCCAAAACAAGTACTGTCTTATTTCAAAGGGAAGAATCGGGCACACCTAAGCAAAACCAAAGTCCAGCAAAGTAGCTCGAGGCTGGACATCTGGGATTCACTCATGGTCTTCTGGGCTCCAAAGGGCACTGGCAGCTCCACTGCTCTGACTCTGCAGTCCACAGCACACTCAGCTCATCTCCCAGACCCAGGCCAGCTCCATTCCACACCTGCTGCTGTTCTTGGTGGTCATCCCATGGTCCTGGCTTCTCCAAAAAGCTGGGGCATCCACTGAAACTGAGGCTGCACCTTCACCAATGGCCTATTCTTGCCTCTTGGGGTGCAAAGTCTCAGATTCTCTCCATGACCCTTTCAATCCTGGGGTCTTTGCTGCAACTGAAGCTGCACCTTCACCTATGGCCTTTCCTGGCCTCTCAGCGTGCCAAGCCTCAGCTGCTCTCTGTGACCCCTTCATGCTTTCAACACCAGAACAATGCAGGAGACTCTTACACATTACCAAGTCCTGCTTCCAGCTTGAAATAGAGGTGCAGGTCCCCTCTGTGTGCTGACCCTGAGGAAATACCTCCCAGGAGACTTCACCTCAGTGATGTTGTTATCTTGTTACTTACAGCTGATTTTTCAGCCCCAGCTAACCAGCATCAATTGTCACAGTAAAGCAAAGGTTTTACTTCAGGTTCTGGTCTCCTCTTAATCACAGCTGATTCTTCAGCCCCAGCTCACCAGAACCCACAGATTCTGAATCCAAAACATCACAGGAACAGCCCTGATAGTCTCCACTTCCCTTTGAAACTTCACAAGCCAGGCCTCCATCGTCTACAACTTTTTCAGCATAACTGTTCCAAGCTCCACAGCAACAAACTCTAAGCACGCAATGGCTTTTCCAGTCCAAATTTCCAAACACTTCCACAGTCCTCCCCAAAAACACCAAGGTCAGGTCTGTCAGCAATATCTCACTCTCTGGTACCAATTTCTGTCTTAGTTTGTTTCTTCATTGCTGTGATGAAACACTCTGACCACTACCAACTTGGGGAGGAAAGGGTTTATTCAGCTTACAACTCCCAGGTCACAGTTCATCAGGGAGCCCAAGGTAGGAACTCAGGGCAGGAACCTGGAAGCAGGAGCTGGAGCTCAGACCATGGAGGGACACTGCTTGCTGGCTTGCTCCCCTGGCCCCTGCTCAGCTTGCTCTCTTATCCAACAGGCCCACCTGCCCAGGGGTGGCACTACCCACATTGGGCTGGGCCCTCCCACATCACTCAACAATCAAGAAAATACCACACAGACATGGCCACAGGCCAGTCCAATGGAGGCAATTCCCCAATTGAGGCTCCTTCAACCCAGATGTGTCAAGTTGACACTAAAGCTATCCAGCACACAATTGTAAGTTGAATTTACTGCCTGCTGAGAGGCATGCTACAACCTTCTCTCTTTACACTGTCCTTATGACCCACCCACAGACCAACTGAAACAGTGTTCCTGCAAACTACAGTTTATGGAATTAAGATATTTATTTGTACTTCCTAACAGAGCTCATAATGTCAGGGAGGGAGTACTTACAAAGGTATGGACACACATAGGCTTTTTCCCTACATCTCAGCTGAGCCTTCCAGATCTCTGGTCACCTGCTCCCCAGCCCAAGATGGCTAAGCCCCTCCCTTCCTCTCCCAATTTCCAAGTGTCTCCCCTTAGTTCCTCCCCTTCATGCAGTTAAGGTTGATTGATTGGGTAGGAGGGGTGACTGTCTCCATCCCTTTCTATGGAGGATCTTAGGGTTCAAACAGTTTGCAGCAGCATGGGAGGGGAAGAAGACCTCCATCTGTTGCTGGTCCTTTGGAGGACACACCTCTCCAACATGTGTATACTAGATTTCCAACTGCCAAACATTATAAGGGTACTACCAGTTATGGTTTAGTTTCATATTAATTCTTCATTTTTAAATTTGACTTACAGCATAGCAATTACGGATACTATGACTACAAATTCTACCTCCTTTTCCTTAATAATTTTTCCCTTCAGAATGTAGTCCTATTTTTAGCCTCTGAATAACAAAAGGCATTTATGATGAAATAATGTAGGTAGGACACAAAAACAGACCTAGACTCACACTGAAAGGAGAAGGAGAGATTATGATTGAATCTGAAATCATTTTTCTCTTAGGGCCTGCGCTGAGATTGGTGTGCTGGACTTCAGCAATGGTCAGATCACCACTCTACTCATCCATCTAGAATTTGCTCTTCTATCTTTCTTCTACCTTCTTGAGTTGAGCTGCAAGAGAAGCACTGTGGGAGCTGGAGAGATGGCACAGTGGTTAAGAGCACTGGCTGCTCTTACAGAAGACCCAGGTTCAAATCCAGTGTCCCCACACAGCAGCTTACAACATCTACAACTCTGGTTCCAGGGGGTCCTACACCCTCTTCTATTCTCTGCAGGCACTCACACACTTACGTACATGCAGGCATAACACCATAAACACATAAAATAAAAAATAAGTAAAAAAATTTTTAAAGGGAATGGAGAAGCACTCTGATAGTGCGAATGAATCTTTGGCTTCATGGACATTAAATCCTAATCTAATATTAAACCAGGTGTCATGAACTTCTGTGTCCCAAAGCACAATGAGTTTATGACAAATCATTTCACTGTAGTGTGTGGATAAGATACATGTCAGACAGTTCTGTGAGAGAATTTGATCATCCTGAACAATTTAATCCTGGATGTTGAACTTAACATTTAAAATATTTATTTTTTTATGTTTATGAGTGCATTAAGAATAGAAAAACAGCAAATACTTCATTTGTATTTGTGAATCTCTGGAATGTGAAATTGAGAGAACGAAACTATGAAAAACAGAGGAAAGCAAAAACACGTATTAGCGAACACCTTAACTTACTTGGGTGTGAACAGCTTCAGGGCTGTATCAATGTAGAAGTAGAGATTCCTGAAATGAAGTTTCTTGTCCAAGCTCTTAATAAGAAATTAAGTTTTCCTGGAAGTGGGAGAGGGCTCAGACAAGTAGTTTGGAGAGAAGGAATGTGGGAAGTGACCAGAATGGGGCCAGCTGTTTCAGCCCTAACCTCATGTCTGTACGTGGAGCTTGGCAATTTGATCAGGAATTTGCGGTCTTCTGTGTATAACACTGTACCCTGGGCACTGAGGATTGGAACCTGAGAATCTCTAGACTTCAGGTGATCAGATTTTCAGAAGAAAATTTTGGCAAAATAAAATAATAATCATCAATGGTTCAGAAACTCAGAAATTCAGTTTAATGGACAGCATATGATCCAATCCAAGTGAATGAAGTCTAATTCAAATTCCAAAAACTGGCAATATTATGAACTCGCATGCTAAAGATTTTTTTTTTTTTTTCGGAGCTGAGGACCGAACCCAGGGCCTTGTGCTTGCTAAGCAAGTGCTCTAAAACTGAGCTAAATCCCCAACCCTGCTAAAGATTTTAAAAGATAAAATATTTAGAGGTTTGTTGGACTTTTATAAGTTGAGTACAATCTTTGCATCAGAGTACCTGCTACAATAATGAATGACTATAAAACTATCTGCAAATAATATACAAGATTGCACCAGTATAAAAAGATTATGACAATATATCCATGATATTTTACAGTTAACATAGGATTACCAGAAAATACTGTTAAAACTCTTGTCCAGTAACAAGAGTTGATGTCTATGGGCAGTATGATTTATTGTTTATGTTTTAACCAAATACCTCCTCAGTAATTTATAATGGCTCTGCAGTAATGTATATCAAATAAGCACTGGAAAACTGATCATCTCTAGGGTGATATGCATTTTTCAAGTGGTATTGAAAGTTGCACTGATGGATATGTAAGAATAAACATATCTGTTATTAATATGCTAATGACTCCGTGCCCATTTAATGAGAAACCAAAGTAATTTATGATGGATGCTTTTAATATTGACTACTATGGTGTTTTCTCATGGCTGGACTGAATAGACAGCATACTGCAAATTACTCTGTATTTGTTTACAAATGTTTGCTAAACATGACTATATTAAATTTATTTTTAAAAGATAAAAAAAGATACAGGCACTAGGCATGGTGGTACATGGTTTAATCCCAACACTCGGGAGGCAGAGGCAGGTGAATCTCTTTGAGTTCAAGGCCAGCCTGATCTACATAGTGAGTTCCAGGACAGTTAAAAAAAAAAAAAAAAAAAAAAAAAAAGATACATGCTTTATTTGCTATGAGTACATGAATTTATTCTCAGCCCATAGTTCACACTATTTAGATTATTTCTTATTTGGAAAAACTAATCACCACACCCTGCAATTGTGGAGTTATGGCTATGGTTGTTCCTTGTTAGGGACTTTAGCTTTCTGTGTAATTAGGATACTTTCTTTAAGACTAGAGCAAATTGCATAAGGAAATTGTCAAATAACATAAGGATATAAAAAAGTGAATAAGTAAAAGAACATGTTTGTTTTGAAAATATGGAATGGTGTGAAATTGTAAGGAAATGAGGGTCAGTGAAGGACGAATAAGGTTAAGTGAATAGTAAAGGGATTACAGAAAATGAAATTATAAAAGGAGTTCTTTAAGAGATAATATGAAAATACAGAACTCCGGTAGTGAAACCCTGTTTCCAAAAAAAGAAAATACACAGGTCCTAAATTGTATCAGAATTATCAGATTATCCTCAGCAATATGCGCTACTATTTGGAATATTAGACATGGGTACAATCTGTGTCTCTCATACCACTAACCAATGATTCTACCTCATAGGTGCTACTTGCCTCCTTGGTAACAAAACTGCTAGTTTCCTATTATATAAAATGCAAAATTTTATCTCGTCAGTTCATGTGTTCAGCAGTGTTTTCTGTTTGTTTGGTTGACTTGGCTTGGTTTCACATTTTATGTTTGTGCTTCCTTTGCTGTGTGTTTTTTTACTGCTTGTTTTGCTTTTGCTTTTGTTTTTTGTTTTTACATTCCATAGAAAAGTTCAACATTGACATTTCTATAGTCTTAGAGATTAGCCTCAAGAGATATAGACTTAAAATATAGAAAATTGTTTTTAAATTATCATTTAAAAATTATCTTCACTCCCAAGTAAATAAGTTTATACACATCTCCACTCTTTTCGAATGTTCAAGCTTTTCTTAATTTCCTTCACTGCTGTGAACCACAATTGCTTCCATTAAAAGGAAACAGTATAATAGAAAATTTAAGACAATAGCACTTGTCTCTTCACTGTGCTTAGGAAAGAGTCAAATGAGAAGAAATACTGTGTTTTATTTTGCTTTACTTTTTAAGAAAATGTGGTCTGGATGTAATTTACTATGGCTGCAACAGAGTGACCCAAAGTGACTTGGTATAGATTATCTAGTGCTAAGTCATAGAGATAAGACCTGGTCATTTGGGCCTTCTTTATTCTCAGAGTTCCGGGGCTCTCAGGAAGACTAGTACATGTGTAGACCTCTCCATCCCTCTTTATTTATTTTTTTTGAAAGTTGTTACTGGTCAGCCTGTGCTGAGAATACTCTAACACATACCTAGAGACTTCTGTACAGATAATGACAGCTCAAAGCAACTACTATTTATTTATTTATTTATTTATTTATTTATTTACTTATGTATTTATTATTTGCTTGCTTCAGGGTTCAACTCTTTGAATAATTTTGTCCCTGAAATTCTGTTCTCAAAGAGCTCATTAATAATGACAAAGAATAAAGTTTATATTTAAAACTGACAACTCACATAGAGGACTCTCCCACACCTCTGACCTGACCAGTATTCCACACTATTTATACTTCACTAGTGCTATTTAAGTTGAGGAGAGACATGTGATGTGAGTTAGAATAAGGAAGGTTTGAAAGCATCTAAATCCATGCGCCTCTGTCTTCCAGAAATCCCTGCTACTAGAAGCAGTTCTATGCATCTTTGTCACTCTTCCTCCTCACTGTCCCATTAGTCAAAAGAAGAGATAACCTTTGTCGTCAAAATATCAGGCCATTGTCAGCAAGAAAATCCCTATGGTAGAAAGACCTGGAATGAGTGTGTATCTAAAAATACTGAATTAGACAAATAATGATGGACCTGTAATTAGAAGATAAAAAGAAAATTGTACTTATTTCTGTTTCATCCTTAAAGATTTCACTCTCTAATATAGTATTCCAGGTGCATTCAAACTTCAAGAAACATCTAGGTCTGGTAAAGGGTTTGAACTGGGAGGCTGCTCATTTCTCCTTGTGTCCTGTATAGAATACACCTCATCCAATTAGGGTCAACGTCTGTCTCCTCTCAACTTCAGCAATGGTCATTATACCCAAGCCATAATCGAGCATCCTTCAGTGTCCATCCCAATAAGCCTTGCCTCTGTGGGTTCTCACTTACCATGTCCACTGAACGATAGGTGCATTCATGAATCTCAGCTGTCAAAGCTATTAGAAAAGTAAGTTCAAAAAATAAAGTATATACTACATTGCATGATAAAACGTAAGGGAAAAATTTACCAAATGATAGTAAGGTGAGCAGAGGAATCTTCTTAAAGTAAATGAAGCTTTAACTTAAGTTTCTATATTGGAGAACATTTAGGTAGCATTTTTAAATTAATAACCATTGGCTCTATAATCTCAGTTTAGAAAGAGGCACTTACTAGGATGTCATTCACAATGTCACACTTTTGGGCAGTTGAATTTTCAGTTTCTAGCACATAAAGAGTGAATGAGTACATACTACAGAATTCAGAGACCTAGCTTTGTACAATATGACATCAGGAAGAGTATCAGACATCAGACAAGGACTGGTGATCAAAGGTACAAGAGGAATATAAATCTAAGAGGTAATCCCAAGAGGTTTGTGGAGGAGTCTAGTGACTAGGGATATTGTTAGGTCAAAAATTGATAATTTTGAGTAGTATGAAATAAAAAAATTAATCTTGACCCAAAGTAAAAATGATTCAGGCTAGTTCTATGTCGAAGGGAAAGATTTGCTCTTCCTAAGTTAGTTTCCTACTGCTTCTGCAGAAAACGACCTGGTGTCAGAAGTCAGAAGCTGCCTCACATCCCTAGCTACTTGTTACTTTCCCATCTTCAAAAGGCATTCTTGTAGCAACATCTGCTGCCCTGTCACATCTCCAGTCTGACTGGCACCCTCACAGGTGCCTCTCATGAACACCACTGTGATTACACTGGTTACCCACCCTCAATAATTTACCATTCAGAATCTTTGACTTAAACCTATCTCTAAGGTCTCTCTTACCATGCAAGGAAATATAGTCATAGATTTTAGGGAGGAATAGATAAACACACACACACACACACACACACACACACACATATGGCAGAAGAAAGGAACATTTTTTTAACCACTGGCTGAGAGAAAATACAATCAGAGAATATAGAGAGTCTAAAATACAGTAGTATGAGAATAAAGTCTGAAATTGAGCAAAAGCTACTAGAGGAAAAAATTATACAACAATTATGTAAACCTATTGAACAAAAAAAGAAGGTGAAATTAAGAAGCACAAGCTACAGTTTGAAATTAAACATCAACTAAAGAACACAATGACAGCTACACAGCGGTGTGTTGCATATAATACCTAGGCAACTAGGTTAAATAAACCATAACTGCAAGACACCATGACAAGCCAACACAAAGAAATAAATACAGGGATTTAGAGTTTTAAAGTAGAAGTGCTAAACAACTTAATAACAGAATAAACAAATTAAAAACAGGATAAAGCTTAAAATTCAATAAATGGTACATAAAGATAGATTTAAAGGAGACAAGTTACAGTTAATAAAAAATGAAAAGTTTTTTGTTAAAGGAAGGCCGAGTGATGCAACCAAGGCCATAATTACTGTTCTGAAGGGGTTAACAATCAACCTGACAAGATGAAATATGATAAAAGACCTAAGGAGGAGCTGACATCTTAAGTGGAGAGAGAACATAGTTATTTAAGAGAAATTGATGGAGGGGAATTTGCAGATGTCATAACCCTCAACTGCCTTCTTGCTTTTAAAAGAAAAACCAAAATTGTTCAAACACACTATGAGTTACAAGTAATCAGTAGATGCTAAAGATGAACCTGTCCTTATGATTATATAAATCATTATTTATTGATGAAAAATAATAGACTAGCAGCCAGAGTGTTGAAAGTAAGGTGTCATTCTGAAATTGTATCTGTAGCCAAGTTCTTATCAAGTACAAAAGCAACTGGCAGACACTGTTAGAAGTGTCAAATTTTTCAGAAACGCATGCTACAAAGCCCTTCTCACTGAAAGTCAATTAACTCTGTAATACAGTCAACTCCAAAATGAATGGAGACATCATACAAAAAGAGGAGTGAAACTTCCATGTCAGAAGCCAGGTGACAGCAAATCCTGATGGTAGACACATGGTGAGGTGGCAAGTGACTTCTCTGATGATGTCTCTTCCTGTGAATGAAGTTCTGCCAGGTCTGGGACTATGGCCCCTGCCCTTCCACCATCCATTTCCGTCTCATCAGAGGAAATGTGGCATCTGAATCTTCGTGCTCCCTCTAGGCTTCACATTTCTGTGCTTTGCTCCATCTTTCTTCCCTTCCTCAAAACTCACTTAAGTCCCTGGACATAGTTATAGTGCACTTACTACAATGTCTTATCAATTGTTCAGATTAAAGTCTTCTAGGTCTGAGATTCTTACGTGCCCAGCTCTTTTCACCTGGTCTAGCTTGGTATTAGAGATCCAGTGTTCTTTTCCAAGCAAAAGGGCCATATGTGGGTAATCAAAAAATTTTAAACCTAACTGAATTCTCCATAATATAGTATCTTTGAGGCTTACTTAAAATACACTCCAATTACTTTAATAACAAAATTCTTCCAACAAAGAAATGATTTAAAAAACAAAAACAAACTGTGTTGCTGCACTCCTATAGTCTCAACAATTTGAGAAATGATAGAAACCCTTGAGCCCACTAGCAGACTGGTCAATGTAATGAGTGTCTATAACAAAATAAATAAAAATAAATAACTAAAATTAAAAAAGAAGCAAGTAAATCCCTATGGTAAAAGGACTGGGAATGAGTGTCAATCTATAAATACTGAATTAGACAAATAATGATAGAAATTGTGATTAAAAAACAAAAAGCAAATTTTATTTATTTCATTTTTTTAGGAAGTATACAAAATAATGAGTTTCTTTTTTAATTGTATCTATTGAGTTTTGTGCATTTCAAATAATAGATCTTAATCATATTCAGACTCTTCTCCCTGATTCTTGCCTCCCAAAGCTTCCCCCCATCCACCTACTGAACACCGTATTTCATGTATTATCTCCCATGTACGGGGTAATCAACAGCTATCTAATTGGACTTAAAGCTCTCTCAATGGGAGGGAACTCATGCATGACACTGTAAATATAGCCAAATATATATGGGCGAAGAGGTCATAGAACCTAGAGAAAACCCTATCTCTGTCAAATCTCTAGACAAATGAAATTTGTTAAGACCCAGTCAAACATTTGTACCCAGATGTCCCTTAGTGCAAGTTCATCCACTGGAGTCTAGTCAACCTGCTTACAGTCACTCCCTTAAGAAGATCAATTCTCTCACCCTGCAGTAATTGGTTGCCAATAGTTCCTTGGCTAAGGTTGGGGCCTTCTGCCAATTTCCAGTTCTGTGATGGGTTTTTGTCTGATTGAATTAGCATGGGTCTTGTGCATGTTGTCCTTGTTGCTGCAAATTAATATGAGCAAGTTCCTAGAGGCTGGAAAGTCTCTGTTTCCTTATGTTCATGTACCAACCCTGGCTCTAACAATCTTTCTGCATCCTCTTCCACAATGGTCCCTGAGCCATGGGTGGGTGAGTTTTAATATTTGAGTCCTATCCAGAGACATGTACTCTGACATCTCTTACTCTCTAAGACGCGACCAGTCCTGGCCTTCTGCATGCATTGCACTCTGTTGTATGAGGAAATTTTGCTGGTGAGAGTTGAGAGATATACATATTAGTATTCTCTCCACCCCTGTTCCCCTGTGTTCCATGAGCCTTAGATGAGGTATAGAAGTTCCACTGTAGATGTGTCACTTAGGGCTGGGTATCTCTCAGACATATATTCTCTGTGTATGACCAGTTGTGGAACTCTGTAATAGCATCCATCTGTTGCAAAAAGAAGCTTCTTTGTGTACAGTATATTTGTCTGTAAATATAAGGATCTGAATTTAGCATACAGTAAGAGATTTCATTTGTCTAGCGATATGACAAAGATAGGGTTTTCTCTGGGATCTATGACCTCTTCAGTCACGTGAATGTGGCTATATTTACAGTGCCCCCAGGAGTTCCCTCCCATTGAGAGAGCTTTAAGTCCAATTAGATAGCCATTGATTACCCCCTAGATAAAAGCACCAGTACTGCACCAATAGAGATAGTTTGCTGTGTCAGTCATTGTGGTTATTAGGCTCTACCACTGAGTGGGACGACTGATTGATTTTCTCCTTTAGCAGCTTGCATAGCATCCTCTAGAACTATGAGAGATAGTCTTCAGGGAGGAAGCTTCCAGGTGAGTTCCAGCTCCATTGCTCCAAGTCCTGGGTCCAGGGTACATCCCATCTACAGCAATAGGGTCTTACCTTTAAGTTTTGGGAAGTAATCAAGGGCTGTGGCAATAGCTCGTGTTATTTTGGTAGTCTCTTGGACCACCATGACCAAAAACTGGAAGGGCGTTTTCTCGTGTCTGGCACTGTGCTCCTTGTTATATGGCCTTCAGATATACAAATGCACTAATGTTCAGATATTGTCTGTGTATTTGGGGCGGGGGGTTGAGTTAATACATTTCTGGCTTTTCACAACAACTAAGCTATATTTATCTCTCCTTTCTTTCTGTCTAACCTCCCCCTTCTTTCCTCAGTTTAAGTACCCCTATTTCCCCCATTTTCCTTTTGATAATACCTGTCTCCTATTATACCCCCTCTCTTGAGTTCCTTCTCCCCCTTTATCCCCGTGGTTCCTTGTATGTCCTTCCCCACTCCATTCACAATTGAATACCTCCATTTTCCCTATTTCCTCCCTGGCAACATCTCTCAGGCCCTTTTTTCGCTTTACTGCTGTGATTCTTTTATGTTTTCCTAGCTATTTACATCAAGATATATACTCAAATATAAGGGAGTCAAGGTGAAATGAGCAAGTTCTGACTCACCTGAGTAGTAGACAGGTCTGTGGTAGACATATCAGGAGGGAAGGCAAATGCAAGATGGGTGGGGACAGCCTGTGAAGGGTCTAACAAACTAAACAGGAGGATTGAGATAGTCTGGGTTAGGAAGCTAGTCCAGGTATCTGAGGGAGAAGAACAGGAGCAGGCCCAAGGCTAGAAGGCGGACAGAGCCAGTAATGAGTCTCTTTATGGCATTTCCATACATGTATGTTCTTAGCCTTTGCCCACATTATCCCATCATGACTGACCCTTCTCCTTCCCACCTGTCCCCCTCCTTCCACAGGTTTTTAAAAGATATTTTATTTATGTATGTCTATGAGTGTTTTGTCTGCATGTGTGTAAGTGTACCCATGCCATGTAGTGACTGTGGAGGCAGAAAAGGGTACTGGATCCTTTTGGAACTGGAATTACAGTTGTTAGCCACCATATGGCTGCTAAGAAACAAACCTAAGCCCTCTGGAAGAGCAGTCAGTGCTCTTAACAGCTAAATCATCCTTCTATCCCCTTCCCCCAATTTTAACTTGTATAATTCATATAAGAATGCCAATTAATGGTAAGTATAAGAGAAAATAATGTAATCTGGATAAAATATTTTTGAAACTTTTGTATAATTTGTTTAGCATTTCTTTCTGTACGCATTTCTTTTTTAAAATACCAAGATGGGGTTAATGTGATAATTAAGTTATTGTTATGTGGATATCAACAAAAGCACAGAACATATTTAGTAATATGACCAACCCGCTCTCTTGGGTATGAAGATATTTCTAAACTAGGCAGATACTCAAGGAAAGAGGCCCCAGAGTAGATTCAGCTGAGTTCCAATTACTTTATCTTGTGTCCAAGATGGCCCATTTCTGGGTTCTTGCCCAAAGACTGCCCCCTTTTGGTGGGCTCACCCTGTTCCCCAATCTTCAGGCAGGCTTTGTCTGCCAGGAATTTCAAATTTCCTGTTTGAGTCAAGGTCGGCATCTACCTTCCCCCAGTGCAGTAAAGCCTCTCAAGACAGGCCCCCAGGTTGGGGGGGGGGGGGGGGGGGGGCGGGGTGGCCCTCTCGAAACAGTAGTTAAGTCAGCATGAGTCAGCATAGTCTGCTTCCCCAGAGTCAGCATGAGTCAACATAATCTGTTTGCCCCTGCTAAGTTTCACAATGTGACTCCTCTTTCCTGCCAAAGCTATTTTTAGCCTCTTAACAAAGGTATTTTTATCTTTCCTACTTTCTATACCCCTATAAATGCCTCCAGCCAGCAGCTTGCAAGATGGTGGCATCCTCACTCCTAAGCTGAGAACCACCCTGTGTGATCTTCCAAATAAACCCTGCCCTGCCAGAGTTCTTGTCTGTGTCTCGGTTTTTATCTATCATATGGTGCCAAAACCCAGGATGTCACCATTGGAGATCACACATAAAGAACTCTAGCTGGACCCGGCCACCACTGCCACCACCCCCTTCGCTTTCTCTCCCTTCTCAACTTCTCTGTATTCTTCCTTTCGATTTGACTCAGAGGTCACTCCAGGACCCAAATTCAAGGCCACTGGCAGCACTGGTCTCTGTGACTGTTGAGTGTCCAGCACGGTTACTGTGTCTTCCTAAGCTCACTGAGGGGTAGACCTGCACCTCCGTCACCCTCAAACCCTTTCTCTTACAATCTGCCAGCCCCTGTGACTAGTTCACCTAAAGGAGCACAGACCTCTTCCAGCCTGCTAAAAGGTTTTCCAGCTGCCCATTACAATGGGGGGGTCCCAGAGACCTTAGCAGCCTTCTACCTATGTAAGGGGTGCAGGCCTCTTGTCTTGAGGTCATATAAGTGTTCTTTTTAAACCTTTTGAACTTTGGCTCCATGGTCAGAATCTCTCATTCTACTCATACTCTCTGGAACTCTGAGAGGAGGCTGACCTCACAAAAGCATGGGATTGACCTGAGGCATGGCCAAAGGCTGGTCCTAAGACTGGGTAAAATGGGTAACGTCTACTCTGTAAGTTTCCAGTCTCCTCCTTTTTCCTCTCATGGCCTCTCACTAGGCCTTAGCCTCTCTCTCTCTCTCTCTCTCTCTCTCTCTCTCTCTCTCTCTCTCCAAGGGAAGGACGACCCCATGAAAGCACAGGCTTGACCTGAGGCATGTCCAAAGGCTGGTCCTAAGACCAGGTAAAATGGGGAAGGTGGACCCTGGAAGTTTCCTTTTCCTCTCACAGCCTCTCACTAAGCCTCAAACTCTCACTCTCCTTCTCTTTCCTCACTCCCCACACCTCCCCTTCACTTTCGCTTTCTCAAGCTCCACGATTAGGAACTTTTCTCTCTCCCTCCCACCCCTGTCTTCCCTCAGCTTCCACTGGATCTCAGACTCTCTCTCTCCCTCTCCCCTTGCCCCCCTATACCGCACATTCTATTTCTTACTCTGCTGCCTGGCCTTGCCACACTCTGGTTCCCAGGCTTTCTGCTTGAGTCATAAAACCACACTGCTGTGTCAAAAAGCTCCTTCCTTCTCTGGTTACAGGATGACATTTCCAGAGACAGGAACAGGCCTGCCTTCCTGTCTGGGACAGGAACTCGTTCTTTCCCCTCTCTAGTGATTGCAGAACACTGCCTCCAGGGACAGGGAAGATGTTTTGGGCCTTTGTTGGCAAGGGATGCCTTTCCTAATGTTGGTTCCACACACTCTCACCTGGCATGACCTGTGGCCTATGTCTCTCCTTCTCCTCCTCCCTCCTGCCTTTCTTTTCATTGTGTCTCTCACCTTTCTGTCTAAAATCTTAGCTGCTATCCCAGACTCCACCCCCCCCCATGAGGAAAGAGTTCTCACTATCTCCTCCTATGTGAGTCCTCCTTCTCTATCTCCTCTGTGCTATACACATCATCTGTCACTATGGGAACCTCTCAGTCTAAACCAAAAGGCCCCCAACGCCTCTTGCTTGCCTTCTCAGTTCCCTAAAGCAGTTCAGATTTTCAGACACAATCAGGCCAAACTGCTTAAAGTATTTGCACACTACTGCCTGGCCATGATACAAACTAGACCATGACTCTGTCTGTACAGACACAGGAATGCTAGACTTCAACATTTTAAGAGATTTGGATAATTTTTGCCAGTGTAGAGGCAAAAGGTCCAAGTTCCCCTATAGCTAAGCCTTCTTTGATCTTCAAACTAACCCCTCCCTCTGGGTTTCTTGTTCCCCAAATCAAGTCCTCCTTGCAAAAACTATTCCACATAAACTCAACCCATCTACCCCTACCACCTGGAGTCCTCCACACCCCCTCCATACTCCTCTGCCTCAGCCTTTGATCCCAACATAGCAGACAGCATCCCCCAGTTAGGACTCAACCTTGACCTCCTCTTTCCCTTCAACCTGAGGCACAGAGGGCCCCTCCTCCCACTCAACTTTCACCATATACTCTTTTGCCTCCACTTCCTGAACCCAACTCAACTCACCTCCCTTCTCCATCTCAAACTCCCACCTTCCGGTCTTCCCTTCTCCCCTGCCCCATCACCCCAAGTCACACACCCCTTCTCTCAGTGGCAGTTCTACCCTACTTAAACACAGTCCAGGCCTCAAAGAGCTTCTTGATCTCAAGCAACTTCTCGACAAATTCCCTCTATCCCATTTCACCCTCTGCTACCAAGAGTCCATTTATCTCTCCTACATCCACTCCTACTCCCACCTCAACCTCAGGCCTTACCTCCTACCCTCCCACACTTCCATGTGGACAGGACATCCCTCCTAATTATCTGATTCCCCAGCCTCCCTTGGCTTCCCTCTCTCTTCCCCCTCCATCCCCATATCTTACCATACCCTTTCCTGTGCCCAGCATCAGCCCCTATCATGCATGGCATCTTCCCTCTTAAGGAAGTGACATGGATAGAAGGAGTTGTTAAGGTTCATGCCCTTTCCTCCCTTGGCAACCTGTCCCAGCTCGAGCACAGAATAGGCTCTTTCTCTGCTGACCCCACTCACTTCACACAAGAATTCAAATAAATCACCCTTAGCTATGACTAAGCTGGCATGGCATTTTTATGATTTCCACCTCTGACGAGAGACATAGGGTCTGGATGGCAGCTCAAGAGTATGCTAATGAACTCCACTCTACCAACCAGACCCATCCTATTGAGATCGAGGCAGTTCCATTACAAGACCCTGGGTGGAATTACTAACTCCCTCTGGGGGATCAGGAAGGACCCTCCCCAGGTAGGGCAGCAAGGGACCATATGATCATTTGTCTCCTGACAGGTCTTCAGAGAGCTTCGCCTCCTAAGGTAGTTAAATTTGAAAAACCCAGGTTGATTTCCCAGGGCCCTACTGAGACCCCAGCTCAATGTATAGACAGATTTACCGATGCCCTAGCTCAGTATACCAAGTGTGATCTGGAGTCCAGAAAGGGATGGCTTATGCTCAACCACAATTTTATCTTACAATTGGCCCAAGACATTAGAAAGAAATTTAGTCACCTAGACAAAGGTCCCAAAACCCCCAAGGGATATCTATTAAACCTGTCATTTAAAGTCTTCAGTAACTGGGAAGAACAGGAACGGGCAGGCAAACTCACCCTGTCCAAACAAAAATACCAGCTGATGGCTGCAGCCCAGAGGGCTCCTCCAGAGAAGATGACAGACACCAATGGGGCCCAACGGCTGCCACCAGGACCCTGCTCCAAATGCAGACTTGCTGGACACTGGGCAAGGCAATGCTCTAACCTGAGGCTGACTCCTGGACCCTGTCCTCAGTGTGGGCAAAAAGGTCACTGGAGAGTTGATTGTCCATCTTTGCAGTGCCAAGGTAGGCCATCCACCTCCCAGACCCAGCCTGCTTTACAGGGTTCAGTGAATGACCTTCTGGGCCCGGAAGCTGAAGACTGACAGGGCCCTGCCTCCTTGGCCCCCACCTCCTTGATGACCGTCACCATGGAGGAGGCCAGGGTAACAGCTGTGTTGTTGGGTAAGACTATTAATTTTGTTTTGGATACAGACGACTTGTGTTCTGTTCTCCCCTCCTACTCTGGTAGGGTTTTCCACTCACAGATCTCCATGGTCAGGGTTGATGGGAAGCCCCATAACCCCAAAACAGCAGAACCCTTGTCCTTCATATTCTGGGAAACTCCTTTATCCCACTCTTTTCTGGTTATGCCCTCATGCCCAGCACCTCTACTTGGCAGAGATCTCATGCAAAAGCTCTCATTGCCTTCCTCCTTTCTCCTATACCCCTCTCCCCCTAAGACCTGGCCACTTCCACCTTCTGAGGTCAATCCCAACATCTGGGACACCTCTACCCTGGGACTAGCCTCTCATCACACTCCCATCCACATTTCCTTAAAGGATCTTTCCCTATTTCCCAGTAGACCCCAATATCCAATTCCACTTAAACACTGCCAAGGACTGAAATCCATTATTCAAAGACTCTTGAAGGCTAATCTCCTCAAGCCCACTCACTCACCTTACAGCACTCCCATTCTGCCTATTCTTAAACCTGATGGCTCTTACCATTTAGTACAGGACCTTTGCCCCATTAATGCAGCAGTAGTAGCCATTCATCCAGTTGTCTCCAACCCCCATACTCTCCTCTCTCATATCCCCTCCTCCAACACCCACTTTTTTGTCTTAAACCTTAAGGATGCCTTCTTTTTTCAATACCTCTACATTCTGACTCACAACCTCTTTGCATTCACTTGGGAAGACTCTGATACTGGGACAGCATCACAACTAACCTGGACTGTCCTACCCCAGTACTTTAGGGACAGACCTCACCTCTTTGGACAAGCCCTGGCTCAAGACCCATCTTCCCTAGATCTACACCCCTCCACCATGCGACAGTATGTAGATGACCTCCTTCTCTGCTCCCCATCTTTTCCCTTCTCTAAATCCCATACAATCAAATTTCTAAATTTTCTGGGTGTCACCTGAGTTCTCTCGGGGTCTCTTGCACTATCAGACAAACCGTATAACATATTTTAATGTGAATTTATTATAGTTTATACCAATGGGGGGGTGAGTAACTCACAAAGAGACAAACAATGGGTGCCCAGCTCTGTATCGTGAGTCAGAGCCCGCCATTCCAGATCATGAGCTCACCACTCCAGATCACTCCCATGGTCCACCCATAGTCACTGCTAGCTTTTGCCCACACCTCATGGGCCAGTAGGTAGTCTTGCCTCAGGTTGGTAAATCCAGGGCCATTTGCTCCTGCGTGCTCTGGTTGCGGCTCCTGTCCATGATGGTGCAGAAGGCCCCTCCTCTCTTGGCTAGCCCTCCACAGTCAAATCTACTCAGCAGGCCCTGCCCCTAAGAGGAAACAGGCTGTTTGGGACATGCTGGGAGATAAAGGATACAGGGTATCTCCAGTAAATACACAACTTTCCATCCCCCAAGTCAAGTACTTGGGGTTCCTCCTTACTCTTACCACAACTATAGATAGAACAAATTTCTTAAGGTCTTTAAGACATTCCCCCCCACACAACCAAGTAGGAAATCCTGTCCTTCCTAGGCATTGCAGGACATATACTCACCTGGATCCCTAACTTTACCCTTCTAGCCAAGCCCTTCTATGAGCCTCCAAGGGGGATTTCCCTGAGCCCGTCAAGCCTCTAGGGCCAGCAACCTTCCACACTGTCTGGGAGGCCCCCCTAAAGGCACCAGCTTTAGCTTGCCCTGACCTGGGATCTCCATTTATCTTCTATACAACTGAAAACAAGGGCCTGACATTGGAGGTCTTGGAACAGATGAAGGGACCCACTTTTGCTCCAGTAGCTTATCTCTCTAAACAGCTGGATACTACCACCTGGGGATGGCAGCCTTGTCTCCACGCTCTGGCTGCCACATCCATCCTAGGCGAGGAAGGGCTTAAGCTCACTCTAGGTCAACCCATCTCTGTCTTCTCTTCCCACTGTCTTAAGGACCTGCTACCTCACTTGTCCCTTGCCAATCTAGCCCCCTCAAAGCTACAACTTTTTCACACCACTTTTCTTGAAAACCCCTTGCTCACCCTTGACTCCTACCCTCCTCTCAATCCTGCCTCCCTCCTTCTCTCTGCAAAGCCACTCACTCACTCATGCCTAGAAACCCTTCAGGAACTTTCTTACCAGGACCTCTTAGTCTCCCCAGAGCCCCTACCTAATCCAACCCTTACTTGGTTTGTGGACAGAAGTTCAACCGTCACTCCAATGGGGTCCTGCAGGGCAGGGTATGCCATAGTGTCCCTCACAGATGTTATTGAGTTGGGACCACTGCTGCCTGGGACCACATCCCAAAAGGCTGAGCTTGTGGCACTCACCAGGGCCCTAACTTAAGCCAGGGGTCAGAGAGTCAACATTTTTATAGACTCTAAGTATGTCTTCCACATACTTCATCACCATGCCTCAGCATGGAAGGAGAGGGGTCTCCTAAATACCAAGGGAATCCCCATAATTAATGGCCCATTAATCCTTAAACTCCTAGAAGCCTCCTCCTACCTTCCAGCTAAGGCAGCTGTTATCTACTGTAAAGGCCTTTGACCTCTCTCTGATCCCATAACTAGAGGTAATAACCTGGCAGACCAAACAGCTAGGAAAGCCAGCATGACCCACTACTCCCCTGATGGTTTACACTTTTTGACACCAACAGTGATGACCCACTCCTATCCTGCCCAACAGCGCAAGAGCCTCAGGAAATGTGGGCCACCTAGGAGCCAGAGGGAAGACTACTTCTATCAATCAGACAAGTACTGCCTGCCTGATGGAGGGACAAGTCTCCTCCATCCTAACCCATTTACATAATGTTTTTCATATAGGTGCCCAGTCATTTTACAAATTTCTAGACGCCCTCATCTATTGCCCTAAACTCCCCATAGGGCAGAGGATGTCCCCCTCCTTCTTTCAAACCTCACCAACACTGAGGAGCCCTCCTGTGGGGACATAAAAGCCCCACCTTGCATAGGTCCAAAAGGAAGTTACTGGGGGTGCAGTCTGGCTTGCTTTGAAAGTCTGAAGAATACTTCCGCACTGCTGAGGAGTGCATGATCAGCGCGTGACCATTCTTAAGATACACCCTCGGGGGAGGGAGTTCCAGGTACCTTTATAAGCTTTGGAACACTTGCAATAAATGAGTCCTAGCTTGACTAGGCTCCCCGTTGTGTCTCAGTGTCCCTGGGTAATGGGGGCAGCATGGGCTGGTGAATGGCATGCTTACTCACCTCGCCAGGGGTCACAGGTTTGAGTCCCCGGCATCTGGCGCTCAATGTGGCACTCGAAGGAAGGTGAAAAGAAGGAAAAAAAAAGAAGTAAGAAGAAGGAAAAACAGATTGGGGCCAATCGAGGAGGTTCGGGGTAAGCAAGACCCTAAAAATGGGTAACGCAGTTTTTAAGTTTGAAGACCCAGCGCTTAAAGCGCTGAGAGATATGCTTAAAAGCAGGGGATTGGATTTGTCAGATCCAATAGCTCAAAAGGTTTGGGCAGAGGCGATTCATTTGGCTGCCTGGCTACTTGGGGCTAATGTTTTTACTGGGGATACATGGGACCATGTGGAACGTCTAGCTCCACAAAGGGAGGTTCAATTGGGGGTTGATCTGCTGCTGGAGTTCTACCCTATTATTTCGGCCTTAAAAGCATGCTTTTGGTCTGAGAGCCCTAAGCCCTCGGTGCCACCTCCTGATGAGCCTTCAGAAACCCCAGCATGGGAATCACGGGAAGGGTTTGAGGAAGAAGGAAGAAATGCAACAGAAGTGAATCCAAAAGCAGCCAAAGTACCAAGCAGCACCTTGGGCGTGCCCTGGCCAGCTTCAGGACTTCCTGAAACCCATGAAAACCGTCCTCATTTTCAATTCTGGCCCTGCTCAGGAGGCTTCTGTGAAGCCACTGGTAGAAGCATATCCTATTAATGTAAACCCAGGAGGTGTGCGCCCTGACCCCTGGTATCCCCGGGAGGCGAAGGATTTAAAGGAATTAAAAAAGGCGGTGGCTGAGGATGGCCTGGGATCACCCTGGGTTGGTACTCTCCTCCAAGGCTTGGCTCATCAGCAGTGTACTACAAAGGATTGGCTGGACCTTGCCAAAGCAGTCCTTCCTAGCCCTATATATAT
>NW_008355454.1:407305-422063 GCF_000622305.1 Nannospalax galili
TTGCAGGAATTAATCAAAAGCCTGGTGAACCCCTGTACAAGTTTATAGACAGAGTAGAGAAGAGCTTATTACAAAAATTACCCCCAGGCCCATTGAGGGAGCAATTCACTAAACTCTTGGTATGGGATGGAATGGATGCTGATCACAAGATAGCCTGTGCTGGCCTTAAGGACAGGTCTGTGGAACAATGGATAATTGCCTCCAAGGAGGTGGAAACCCAGAGAGGGCAAATCAAAGCCATGGCTGCTGTCTTAAAGATGCAAACAGCCATGCCTTAACCCAGGCATTTAATTCACTTAATTTGGGTCAGCAGGTAACAATGGGGCCTAGAGGGATAGAAGGTCCATGTTTTGGCTGTGGCCACACTGGCCATATTAAAAGAAATTGCCCTCAGTGAGAGAACTGGCCTAAGCCTGGAGGTGGGCTATCAAAAATACCCCCATCTATGCCCTGTCCCCAGTGTCACAAAGGGCTCCATTGGCAAAAGGAATGTAAATCCAGATTTGATATTGAAGGAAAGCCTTTAAACTAAGTGGGGGGCAGCCTTCAGCCCCATTGACAAAAGGACTTCCCCATGATCGGCTACATTTACAATGCCCTCAGGGAGGGATCTGGAGAGGAGAAAAACCTATGGTGAATTGGACAGTCCCTATTATCCCTGGTGTAAGGCCCAAGATGGATCTTGAAATAGGTGGCAAGTTTCACTGCCTAGTGGACATGGGGGCTGATAGAACCATTCTTATAAAGGAGGAGGTCCCATCATGATGGCACCTAGTTTCTGGGCCCCAAATCTTAGGTGTGGGAGGATACACCCCATCAGAGGAGACTCGAAAATGGCTCACCTGGCAGGATACAGATGGAGCTAAAGGGGAGGTGTGACCCCTAGTGGTGGCAGGGTTATCCGCCAACCTCATAGGACAAGATATTTTGGGGGACACACAGGCCTGCATAACCACTGATAGCAAGTCCTTTTATGAAGACCTTTTGGATCTTGAAGAGTCTGATAGGCTTCTTGAGTCAGCAACTCAAGGGTTGTCTCACCATATCAATTACAGGGGGCACCCAAAGAAAGAGCATCAGGTTCACCCCCAATTCTAAGGGCCACTGCCCTTCAGGTTCTGGCTATCCGGTGGTCCCCTGGGGTGCCGGTATGGGTGGAGCAGTGGCCACTGCCTGAGACAAAGCTACAGGCTTTAAAGGAAATTGTGCAGGAACAATTACAATTGGGCCACATCCGGCCTTCTATAAGTCCATGGAACACACCTGTCTTTGTTATTAAGAAACCCTTTGGCAAATGGAGAATGTTGTAAGACTTGCATAAAGTCAATGCTAGGATGACCCTAGTGGGTACACCCTTAAGGGGGCTGCCTTGGATCCCTGCTATTCCCTCAAATTTATTTCTTATAGTTATAGATATTAAAGATTGTTTTTTCTATCCCTCTACAACCCCAGGATTGTGAAAAATTTGCTTTCTCTGTACCTTCCACCAACTTTAAAACGCCTAATGAGAGGTATGAATGACTATTTTACCCCAAGGTATGGCCAATAGCCCAGCATTCTGCCAAAGCTATGTGGCTTTCCTTAAGATACACCCTCGGAGGGAGGGGGGGTTTCCAGATGCCTTTATAAGCTCTGTAACACCTGTAATAAATGAGTCCTTGCTTGACTAGGCTCCCCATTGCACCTGAGTGTTCCCGGTACTGGGGGTGGCATGGGCTGGCGAATGGCGTGTTTACTCATGCCCAATCAACACCTCCCCAGGTGTTGCTGGTTTGAACCCCCGGCACCTGGTGCTCAACGTGGCACTTGAAGGAAGGTGAAAAGAAGAAAAGAAAGAAGTAAAAAAGAAGAAAAAATGGATTGGGGCCAATCGAGGAGGCTCGGGGCAAGCAAGACCCTAAATATGGGTAATACAAGTTTTAAGTTTGAAGACCCAGCACTTAAAGCGCTGAGAGATATGCTTAAAAGCAGGGGATTGGATTTGTCAGATCCCATAGCTCAAAAGGTTTTGGTAGAGATGATTCATTTGGTTCTCTGGCTACTTGGGGCTATTGTTTTTACTGGGGATACATGGGAATCATGGGAAGGGTTTGAGGAAGAAGGCAGAAATGCAACAGAAGTGAACCCAAAAGTGGCCAAAGTTACAAGTTGCACCTCCGGTGTGCCCTGGCCAGCTTCAGAGCCTCCTGGGCAGAAGGGAAGGGTAGAGCAGAGCTCTTTGAACTAATGCCTGCTAGTGGGCCGCACCCCTGGCTGGCAACTGGCGGGAGTCAGGGGCTCATGTGAAAGCTGGGTGGGACCAGTGGCAGCAGGCACCAAGGGCATTTAAAAAAGAAACAAACAAAGACCTTTGGCTGTGCGCTGTGACTGGCTCCAGGACAGCTGAAAAGGCCCGGTTTGGGGAAGGTGGCTCAGGGAAGGGCCCTGCCCCTTCAGTTCAGTGGGTGGCCAGGAAACCACACTGCCCTGAATGCTACAGCCCCTCCAGCAGCAGCACTCGTCAAATCCCGGGCTGAGGGAGCCTTTAGTAAAGCCTATAATGTTTTCACTGACCAGGGCAGATTTGGAGCTGCAGTGATAGTATACCCAGGGGCAGGTGAGAAACCAAAACGATATGTCCACACTTTTGATGGCTCAGCTCAATTCAAGGAACTCATGGCCATTGCTTTAGCATTAACAAAGATAAGTGAGCCCATGAATTTGTTTTCTGACAGTCTGTATGTAGTCAATCTTCTTCCAGGGCTATTAGGTTCTCATATCTGGTTGGATGGGAACCCCATTACTCCCTTGATGATTCAGACTCGTACGTTCCTTAGAGAGAGAGAAGCCCCTATCTTCTTACAGCATCTTAGAGGGCACCAAGGATTGCCTGGGCTTTTATCCCAAGGCAATGTAGACACAGAAAAGGTGGCTTCCACCCAGGTCCTGTCAGCAGGCCTGAATGAAGCTCAGGGGTTAAATAACCTCACTCATGTAAATTGGTGGGGATTCCATAAGAGGTTTCCTCAAGTTCCCATCAAGGACCTAAAGAAGATTGTACATACCTTTAAGTCTTGTCAGCCCTTTCTACAGGTACCACCTCTGCAACAGCCAGGGGTAAACCCCAGGGGACTCAAGCCCAATTCCTTATGGCAAACGGATGTCACACACTATGCTCCTTTTGGAAAGCTTAAGTATATTTTTGTATCTCACATACCTGTTGAGCTACTGCTCATACAGGAGAGAAGTCTAAACATGCTGAGTCTCATTTTCTCCAGTGCTTTGCTACATTGGGATTGCCCCTAAGAATTAAAACTGATAATGGACCATGTTTTGTGAGTAAAAATTTACAGGATTTCTTCTCACTTTGGGGAATTCAACACAATACAGGAATTCCCTACAGTCCCCAAGGTCAAGCCATTATAGAATGCAACCATCAATACCTAAAAATTCAATTACAAAAACAAAAAGGGGCAATAAGCCCCCACCAACAGTTGGGTATGGCCTAGTTCACTATTAATGTTCTTAATTTTCAAAAAAATCAGTTGGAATCCCAGTTTCAGAAGCATTGGGGACTACAGGAGCAAAGACCTGAGGTAGGGGTAAGATGGAAAGATCCCATCACCAGGCAATGGAAAGGACCAGATCCGTTGCCAACCATGGGTCGAGGCTTTGGGTGTGTCTACCCTACAGGAGATTCAAACCCCATATGGGTGCCTGTGAAGAACCTTAAGTGAGTAGGCCAGGATCAGACTGACTAGCATGACAGTCCATGGACAATAATTCATGAGAAAAAAATTCCTCTCTTTATTTATATCCATCGGAAGTGAAGGACCCAGTTCCTTGACTTCATTGCAGCCTCTACAACTGGCTAATTTACTAAAAGGTACGTGGTCCCAGAAGTATTTCAACTTGTCCTACACCATGACTTGCTTTGTTTCTCTTGATAATGCTTATCTTTAAGTGTCTTTACCAGATAATTTGGCGACAGAGGACCCTTGGAACTGCCACAGCCCACCTCCTCATGGTTACGGACTTCCCCAGGATCCCCCCCGGTTGCCCACGCTTGGCTAACCAAGTTAGGCAGAGACTAAGACTGTCACAGGCTGGTATTACCCACGCGGCTGCCCTTAATCATGACGCATTTTTAGCCAAAGACAGGTAAGATGTCCCATGACAAGTAGTCCTAAGACAGGACATGCACATGGCCAGGTGCATGATCCAATGATGGGCAAGGCTTGATCAGAGGTGACACAACCTAAGACAGGCAAAAATACATAAGATTAGAGGAAGGAGATAGCCATCTCTCCTCAGGGAGCCGCCTATGAGGTGGGTAACCTGTGAAATAAAGTCACTCTGGCCTTAAAATAAAAAGGAGGATATGTAGGGACCTAAAAGCCCCACCTTGCACAGGTCCAAAAGGAAGTAACTGGGGGTGCGGCCTGGCTTGCTTTGAAAGTCTGAAGAACACTTCCGCACTGCTGAGTTGTGCATGATCAGCGCGTGACCATCCTTAAGATACACCCTCGGGGGGGGGGGGGAGTTCCAGGTGCCTTTATAAGCTTTGGAACACTTGCAATAAATGAGTGCTAGCTTGACTAGGTTCCCCGTTGTGTCTGAGTGTCCCTGGGTAATGGGGGCGGTGTAGGCTGGTGAACAGTGTGCTTACTTATCCCCAATCCTCACCTTGCCAGGGGTCACGGGTTCGAGCCCCTGGCACCCTCCCAGGACTGGATTGTTAGATAGATTTTACACACAATACTACCTGCAAAAAACTCAAGTACCTCCTAGTCTGGGTAGATGTCTTCTCAGGTTGGATAAAGCTTTCCCTACAACAGGTAGGATAGTTGACACAGTAGCTAACTGCCTAATTCAGAACATCCACCCCGATTCTGTCTCCCTTGCACTCTTCAGTCAGACAGTGGTCCGACTTTCATCTTCAAGATTACTCAGGCTATTTCCCAGTCCCTGGGAATAACCTGGAGGCTTCCTATCCCCTACCACTCCCAGACCTCAGGAAAAGAGAGCAAGCTAACTCTTTCCTTAAAGACCACCTTACTAAACTCTCCCTAGAGTTACATCAATCTTGGGTCACCCTCCTACCCCTTGCTTAAGATTAAGAGCCCTCCCATGGGCCCTTTCCTTCCTCAGTCCTTTTGAGCTCATGTATGGGAGGCCCTTCCTCCTAAATGACCTTTCACTCCAACACCCCTCACCCCTTCATGACTATTATTCACTCTCCTAAGAAAATTGCTCAAAGAACATGCTGACCAGATTATTCCTCAGGCATCTAAGGACCAGATTGACCACCCACTCCAGCCCCAGACAATGCATACTTGAGAGCCACCACCCATCAAAAAGGGGAGAAGGGGACTCTCCAATTGTGATAGACTGGGCCTCACCTGGTGATCCTGTCTACTCCAACAGCAGCCAAACTCCTAGGACAATCTGGTTGGAGCCACCTCTCTCCTGGGACCGCATTCCCTCTCCCTGACATTCCTAAAGGGTTTCTCTAGTTTTAATGCATCTACCTGCTTCCTCTGTGCCCCTCTACAGGGCTCACTCCTCATTTACCCCCAATTTATAATGTCACCAGTCAAACCAATACCCAGTGCTCCCTGATCCCAGTAGTAAAACAACCTCTGCCTCCTCCATCCCCTTTTCTTAATAAATCAGAGAGCTAGGCCCCCTGTGCTTCTGATGCTCCCACTCCTCCATCTGCATTGTTACAGCCCGGGGCAATACTGGTCTAGCCCTAGGGCTGTTTTTCCTTTGCTCTCCAAAATATATACCTGTATCTCCCCACAAGTCAAGGATACCTGTACCCCGGTTCTCCTCATACGCAGACTAACTCTATACACCTCAGAGGAAGGTGCATGATTTTCTCTCCACAGAGATGGGAGGAAGTAGGAGAAAAGAGGTCAGCTACTCCGGTAGTCCTAGCAGGAATCAGCTTGGTATCATCAATGGTAGGTACAGGATTCGAGGCAGGGAGTCTGGGGGCATACCTAACTCTCAGCCCAACATCTCTTTCATGAGATCCAGGACCTTAAGCAGGAGTTCACTACAGCAATAGAGGCAACAGCGTAGACAATCCAAATCCTACAATAAAAACTGTCCTCCCTAGCCAAAGTTGCCCTCTAGAACAGGCAAGCCCTGGACCTACTAACTGCAGAAAAATGGGGCACCTGCATTTTCATGGGCAATGAATGCTGTTACTATGTCAGTCAATTGGGTAAGGTGGAGAACAACATAAAACACATTCAGCAGGTGGCCAAGGACCTCTCAAAATCTCCCAGCACCACCAGTCACCCCAGTGGGATATTTTTACATGACTAACACCTTGGCTTCTGCCCTTACTTGTCCCCTTGCTTTCTATTACTCTATTGCTAACCATTGCCCTCTGCTTCTTCAGGTACCTTCAGGGCCAGATGCCTGTTGACCACCGAGGACCTTGTCTAGATGCAGGAAGTGGAGACCACCCCTGCCTGACCATACTCTAGCCCCTAACATCTCTCCTCACTGATCCTGACCAGCAGGAAGTAGCCAGATGAGAAACACCACCTCCTATCCTGTAACACAAAAGGCTGGAATGTTAGAGTCCAGGTCAGCAGAGACCCTCCACCAGTGGAGTAAAGCCTCACAAGACAGGCCCCCGGGGTCTCTCAAAAACAGGAGTTGAGTCAGCATGAGTCAGCATAGTCTGTTTCCCCCAATAAGTTTCACAATGTATGGACTCTTGCTTCTCCCCCCCTCAAAGTTATTTTTATCTTTCCTGCCTTCAGCACCCCTATAAAAGCCTCCAGATAGCAGCTTGTGAGCTGGTGGATTCCTCACTCTGGAGCTGAGAGCCACCAGTGTGATCTTCCAAATAAACCCTGCCCTGCCAGAGTTCTTGTCTGTGTCTCTGTTTTTACCTATCACTTCCCATCCTGGCTTTACCCAATCAGATTTCTGCTTTCATATTTGTGAACCAACCTACCCTATGCATCTTACCCTCTCTAGTCTAAAGGGAGAAAGGATCAGTTCTGCCCACCTCCTACCCTGTAGAATATAAAAGCCCAGACTTCAGGGGGATAGACAATGCTCCAGCTCTGCACCCTCTCCCCTTGTGGGGAGTCTATCTATTTGTTTGCTGTGTTGAGTGTTGCTTTCACTTTAATAAACCTTGGCTGTGTGCTCTCATCACAAACTTTTTGTCTTATAATTCTTTACCAGGCAGACACAGATAAGATCTAGGGGCATCAGGTATACTACATATATTTGTGATATAATTATATAATTCAGGGCTGTCCAATGACATACTCAATTTGGAAAACATTATTACAGGCCAAGGTAGCTACCTCTCAAGTCAGAGAGAAGCATTTTTATCTTGTAGTAGGAAAAGCAGGTAAAATGATACTTTTTTTTTGTCTAAAAACACCATTTGTAAATCATTAAACAGAGGTCATTTAATATTTAATGGACAATCATTCCATGGCACAAACTCTTCTAAATATACAACCATGATTGTGTAGTTAAAACTGAATCAATGACAAGCTGCCTTCCCTCAAATTCTTAACAGGGAAAAAAGTTGCTAAGCAATATGATGTCTACCAATATGTAAATTCTATAAGGGCAGTCTATGGGTTGCCTTTAATATATATATATTCTTTGAAAATTCCATACACACAGTGTATTTTGATCATATCCGTCCATAATTACTTCTCCCTCTCCTCCCTGTAGTGTCCTTCCTCTGCTCCCTCCAAACTTCATGTCTTCTACTGTTGTTGTTTTATTACTGATGATACCTTGAGTTCAATGAGTACTTCTCATATGTGCATAGTTGAATAACCATCCACTGAAGCATAGGCAACTAGCAGCCATATCCCCACACGAGAGCAACTCTCCCTAAACTGTAAATTGCTGGTCAAAGAAAAAGTCGTAGTATTTGTGATCATTAAAAAATACATCTCTAAATCTGTAAATCTTAAACATAAATAAATTCATATATTCCAAACTAGATTAATATTTTCCTTGGCTTTAATTATATTATATTATGTATATTTAACTTTATTGGGGGAAGAATTAACACCTTTCATGTCATGGTAGAACATAGAGTATTTTAGCTTAACATTTATATAGATTTATTTCATTACTTTTCACAATAGTGAACACTAGCCATAGATTGTAAAGGGGAAAGGTTAAGAGGAGCCTCAGATGATTGAACAAGCTTCTTAGACACATGACTAATGAGTGCAGAAAAAGTCCTCCTGCTAAATTACTTGTCATGAAGCTGAAGTTGTCTTGCCTTGACCTGAGAGAAGCCTGCTTCTGTTTAGAATGCTTCCTAACAGCACAGTATGTTAGCTTACTAAGTTGTTACTTAGCAGCTTAATGTATTAGTGAAATTTCTGACTTAATTAAGCAGCACTGGGATTTTTAATACTGTTAACCTTTTGACACTCTCAAACAGCAAATTTTATAGTGGTCAAAGGCATTGACTGGAGGAGTTCTTGCTTGTGCCTGTTCTCAAGAGGAAGCTTATAATAGACTTCACACCCTCCAGTAACAATTGGTATTGGTCTGTACCAATTCTGTGTGTTCAGGTCAAACTGTCCATTCTTAACTATGAGGATAAGATCAAGAAAAAAAATAACAGAAAGTGAAAAGACTTCAGTACATTTCCCTCTTCCCTGTTTGTCTTCTTGGTCTTTACTGCAAAAGGACAGACTAAATGTCTTCTAACAGGAGAAGCCAGAGTAAGTGGGAAAGTATCAGTGCCCCCAAACATTTCCTCCAGGGTACTCTGATATCCCTCCACAACTGGAATGAATGTGCTTGAAGGAAGAAGACAAGTGAAGTCAGTTCCTGTATGACCTGGCTTGAGCCAGATTTACAAATATAACGCAAAGTGGTTTTGATTCTTGGCTTAGAAGAAAAACGTGAAGGTCAAACACGGTTCTTACCTGGAGACTGGGCGTAAGATTGAACTGTGGGGGCTGGAGAGATAGCTCAGCAGTTAAGAGCACTGACTGCTCTTGCAGAGGACATGGATTTGATTCCCAGCACCCACATGGCGGCTACAAAGCCATCCTTAACTCCAGTTCCAGAGGAATCTGAAGCCCTCTTCCGACCTCCTCGGCATTGCACAAATCGGGTGCACTCACACACATGCAGGCCATACATTCATACACATAAAATAAAAATAATAAATAAAATATTTAAAAAAGATTGAACTGTGTACCAGTTTTTTTCATCTTACAATGCATTTTTAAAATTTATTTATTTTTATTTTTTGTGTACAAGTGTTATGACTGTATGTAAGTGAACCCATATTGTGCAGTGCCTATGAAGGTCAGAAGAGGACATTGGATCCCCTGGAACTGGAGTTACAGGTGGTTGTTAGCCACCATGTAGGTGTTGGGAATTGAACCCGGTTCTTTCTCAGGAGCAGCCAGTGCTGAGCCATCTCTCCAGCCTCCAGTTTCTTCATCTTAAGTGGTGATAGCCTCAGGGAATTCAGGATTGAATTATAAAAATCAGTGATTCTGAAACTCAAGAAATGTAATTTAACAGTAGATTATATGCTTACTGCTCATAGGAAATATGGGAATTAGGGCTCTAACTTAAAATAAAATGTCAGGTTTTAGAACAGAAAATTTCTTGAAACCAAACTGAACACATTTGAAATAGCTAATTTAGTTTTAACCTTTACTCTATTTAAATATTTTCCCATTCTACTTCATTTTAATGTTGAAAAAAAATTTATTGAATTTTCTTTCTTTGTTCTCTTTCATTAGCCCCAAATCACAGCTGTTGTTTGCCTTTTTCGATGTTATGAAAGAATTGCGACTTTAAAGTATTCCCCAAAATTGGTATTATGATGCTTTGAAGGGCATGCTTCTAATTTCCTTACCAAAAGTCACTTTAAAAATGGGTGTCCTAACAAATTAAATGCCGAAGGTATTTTTATTTTATGTAATTGCTGTCTTTTACTACCTATGATGATAAAAATATCCCTTCTTATGGTCATAAAAATATTTCACATTTTATTGTATTGATTACACGACATTAAGTCTGAAGAAGCAGTGTTCTACATTTTTAAAACAATCTCTCACAGTCATAGGATAAAGCAGTTACTAATCTTCATTGGATTGCAAATGCAAATCTTTACTGGTTTATTTATTTACTTATAAACATGGTCTCACTATGGCTGACTTCAAACTCAAAGGACTCTATCTGAGGTCTCTGCCTCTAGAATGCTAGGATTAAGGTATATGCCATCATGCTCAGAGTAAATGTTCACAACTGGTCTGCCCTCCTTGAAATACTGAGAATCTGTCACAGGAAAGATTCTTATCAGGCTAAGGGCTGCTTGCTGTCCTCCCTACCCTATCTATGAAGGACTCTTGAAACTTCTTTAGCTAATTTCATTAACAAATCTATATCCCATTGCACAGCTCTATTCATGTAAGGAGAATCTATCTATTTCTAGTACTACCTCTACAATTCGGAATTTATTATATAATTAGACTAGCAAACAGCACATTTAAAATCTGTTTCTCTACGAACAGGAGTCTGTCTCTAAAGTTACCAACAGACCTCAGTGTGGCCATGTGCTAAAATAGTTAGTGCCACTAGTATTGATTCCCTCAAAGATTTTAAATAGTCTATGTAAGGACTCTTAATACTTGGTGAAGGAACATGAGATTGTTTCCCTGACTATGACTCCTAAGATAGAACTTCTATCCAAAAGAATTATCTTAATCATTGAAGTCCCTGTTTTGCCCTTTCTGACCACAGCAATGTCCAGTTCAAATAGGAAATGACAGAGAATAAGAACCCATCATTAGTTCACATATGGTTGGTATACTACACTTACCACAATGTGTCTGGCTCTTTTGGGACTGCGTGTATGTTCTCATTCCTCTTAACTTCCATGGGTGTTATTCTTGGTTACACAGTGTAATCACCTGGGGAACCCTGACAAATATTCGTGCTTTGTTGCAACTGACTCCATGGCTTTTGCATGCCAAGATTCCTGTGGAATTGGTCTGGCATGTAGCCTGAGCCTAGCAATTTGTGAAAGCTCCCCGAAGTGATTCTAACATGTTAGAGGGTGACTAGTGCCTCATGTAAAATTTTTCTTCTAACCTAGTAAGACCAGATATCAGGACCTTCCTTAAGATCAGAAACACCTGAATCATTAGTGGCACACAGTACAAAAAGAAAATTCTGAGCTCCCTATTCAATTACTGTGAAGGATTTGCAGACTGGGATAGCAGAGTATTAAGGCAATTATAGAGCTTTTGTAAACATGAGATGTATGCTCCATGAGCAAGCCCTGTCTAAGATCCAGTGGTAATCTTTTTTTTTAAGATCTATTTATTTTTATTTCTTCTGTATGGTTTGTATGTATATAATGTACATGTGTCAGGTGTATGAAGTGTCCACAGAAGCCAGAAGAGGGCATCAAACTCCTGGAATTGGAGTTAAGCCAGTTATAAGCCTCCCTGCATGTGTTGAAATCAAACCAGGTTCTCTGTAAGAGAAGCTGGTGCTTTTTAAACAGCCACCTCTCAAGTTGTGCAGCGGTAATCTTTAAGGCACTGACCACTTTTGGATGTTTCTTTCTTTTATATACTATCCTATCTTCCTACTCAGTATCATCAGTCTAGTTACTGATCCTCAAGCTAGCCTTACTCAATCTTCTCACTGCCTTCTTGTTTTTTTTTTATTATTTTTTATTAGTTTAAGTTATGTATTGGTAAGTTTGAGGGAAAGTACATTCTTAGGTTTAGCTTTACTATAAGATTTTTAACGTAGAAAATATTTCACAATTTTCATTTTCTGTGTTAACATAACCTTATTTGCAAGCTCAAAATAACTGTAATATGAAACTTGACCACAATAGTTAGAAAATATTCTAAAGCCATTGCTGCACAAGACATGCTATTCCTAAATCAAACATGCCTCTTATCTTGCAATAAAGAAAAATGAATGTAATTGTAACCACCAAATAGTGTGGGTGGGTGGGTGTGCGAATGCACACACATACACACATTTCTACCTAACTTTCTGGACTTAATGTCTCCCTGATACTGTGCCTAGTGCAATAATAGCTTCTTTTCTCAGCTACAGAAAATTTTTAAAAGGGGACTCCACATACCTCAGGATTCATCTCTGTAAATATATTTAGGACTCATAGAAATACAGTCCATAATAATCAACACATACTTCAAGGTGAAAGCACATTTGACACTTGGACCAAGATGCAACTGTGTTTTGGACCCAGTCTTCCCTTTGCCTCAGAAAAGATGGAGCTGTCAGCACCTCTGGCAGCTCCTGTGGCTCATATTCAGTTGACCTTGTGGTGTGTGGAGGATTTATAACACAGAGAGTCAGGATGGAGCCAACATGGCTGTGATGTAGTGTTGTGTCAAGTAAAGTGGGCGAAATGCTGCTGAGGGAGGATCTCAGGAAGACTTTAATCCTCACTTGACTGGAGCTGAAGTTTATGTGACAAGCAGACGTGGAATCCCCTGTGTGAATTCAGCTGCCAGGGGCTCAACAACAGGCTGAAAAAGAAAACTAAATCCCTCTAACAGGAGATACAGAAAAGTAAGCCTTATAGGTTGTTGTGGTTCTTATTGGTCTAGAGCCGTGCTCTTACTGGTATAACTTGCTAAAATATCTTCTTCCTCTCTTTTTAAGCATGCTCTTATCATTCAAAATTAAACTCAACTCAAAATCTCTAAGGGAAATTTTTCCTGATGAAACTATATCTTTCTTTCCTTTTCCTTTTTACATCTATTCTTAATTTATAATTAAGAGTTAGAGATAGATGATAGATGATATATAGATGACAGATAGATAGATGATAGATGATAGATAGATAGATAGATAGATAGATAGAAGATAGATGATTGATAGAAGATAGAGAGATGATAGATAGATGATAGATAGATAGAAGATAGATAGATAGATAGATAGATAGACAGATGATAGATAGATGATAGATGATAGTCTGATCCTAGGAATATCACGGTGCAAACAATTTTAGTGATATTTATGCTAACAATTCTGCATGGAACACTGTGAACCCAGCACTCAACCCTCAGTCAAAATGAAAATTGTTGAATATATTTGAACATTAGAAGCAATGTTTTAATTCTGACTGAAGCATTATTTTAAATAAGCAAAGTACTTGTGAACTACTCCAAAAATCTGCAAAGTATCAAGAAAGTAGCAAACAGAAGTTAGGTACACAGAAAACCATGGCACCTTGTGAGGTACATAGAAATAAGAATAGATGATCCAATTCTCAAAAGCTATTTTTCTTTCTAACATAGTAAATAGATGCTTAAAATATCTCTACAGGCCCACAACATCATAGAACTAAGTTTTCTTGAAAAAGGAAGGTAGATACTAGGGTGAGAATTCAGTATGAAGTACTAGGCAACTCAATAAAAAAAAATGCTTTCACTAAGCCACAAGCTGATCTTGTAATAAAAGTTTATTCCCACAATAAAAGCCAAACCCAAGAGTTATTCCACGTTTTTCTTAATTTTACCATGATGAATTTAGTGACATGAGTTCTAAGTTTTAAGAAAGAAAATATACCACTTTTAGAAAAAAGAAACTACAAACAAACCCTAGCTTTTTTTGTTATTGTTTTATTTTTTTTTCCGGTTTTGTTGTTTTATTGTGTTGTATTTTAAGACAGGATCTTAGTATGTAGCCCCATTGGCCTTAAACTCCAGCACCTTGTGTTTCAGAGCTTAAAGTGCTGTGATTACACACATGCCTGTTCCTAATTTATTATTTTTTTAAACAGCTATATCTTATCATGCATTTAAACGTAACATGAAGAGGCGCCAGGTGATTTTTTTTTTAATTTATGGTATCTCCTGTAATACATTTTAAAATCTCTCTGTCTTCCTGTTTTCTGAAGCTCACTTTTTCTAATCTGCAACTTCATACTTTGAATATTGTTGTATATCCTTTGTATTTCCGTCCTTAACCAGTTTCTCAGGAACACAAGAAAACCACTTCTCTTACATCAGACCCACATGGAAGAAAAAAATCCTATCTATGACTTGTTCTGCTTTACTCAAACTTAACTATCAATTCATGACTCACATTCACCTGTGAAAGTCATTGAACTCAATCACTTCATGTGTTACCGATTTCAGTACTTCTCACAGCAATACTTAGTTTTACCTCCTCTGGGGAAGATGTGGGGCTTTAAGAGCAATGGTTTGTCAGAACTTTCTAAAGCACAACACATAATAAATATAGGACTATGTGGCTGTGAAATCAAATCTGGATTGGTCAAAAATTCCAGCATAAATCCTAAATTAAATGACATAGGGAGAATCAGTTACATTCTGTGCAAACAACTTAGGAATCAAATACTTTAACTTAAAGAGAAAAAAAAACATTTTTAGTAGCCTAATAAAAGAGTCCCTCATGAAAATATCAGGAAGTATTCTTTAAAAAATATTTGCCTTGTGGCTGGAGAGATTGCCCAGTGGTTAGGAACACTCACTGCTCTTGTAGAGGATTTGAGTTCACTTTCTGGTGCCCATATTTGGTGACTCACAACCAACTATACCTCTAGTCCAGGGGATCTGATGCCCTCTTCCGTTCCTCTCAGGCATACTCACAAACATGTACTACACACTTAGATATACACTAATAAATATACATTTTAAAAACTAAATCATTTAAAAAATGTGCCTTCAAGACCCATGCAAACTCAATCAGACAAAAATCCAGCATAGAACTGGGGAAA
>NW_008355454.1:422090-435328 GCF_000622305.1 Nannospalax galili
ACAGAGGCTTTCCAACCTTTGGGAACTTGCTCATATGAACTTGCAACAGTGGTAACAGCATGCACAAGACCCATGTAAACTCAATCAGACAGAAACCCAGGAAACAGGTAGCAGGCCCCAACCTTAGCTGAGGAACTATTGGCAGCTGATTACCGCTGGAAAAGGGATTGTTGATCTTCCTTAAGGGAGTAACTCTAAATAGGCTGACTAGGCGCCAGTGGATGAACTTGTACCAAGGGATATAAGGTACACAAACTTGGCTCGATAGGCCTTTGAACACATATGACAGAATGCATGAAATATGGTGAGGTTTGGGGGATATGGGTGAGGTGGGGGTATAAATATGATTAAGATGTATTGTATAAAATGCACAAAAACTCAATATGAAATATACATTGAAAAAAAGCGCCTTCTTTGTTTTGATTGAAAAGATTCTGCTGTCATTTTCTTTATACACCCACTGGATTTTAAGACTAGCTAAGTCACAATATGTTCACCTCTACCAGCTTACCAGGAGGCAATAAAATGTAAGAGTTTGTAATTAAAAACGAAAGCTTTGAGGCCTTAAAACACTGGTTGTGGAGATGGAGGCATCCTTGGTCGGCAGAGCAAGCATTGCTCCCCTACATACTACAGCGCGATGAAATCCACAGTGCTCCTTTCTCTGAGACATTTCAAGGGACTCCTCCCCAAACTATTCTCAGGTTATCTGGAACACACAAAATCACCCTGGAGTGTGTCAGGTCAATCTATTACATCAGTCTGTGCTTGTGAGATTTAGTGCCTATTACTCAGTCTTCCGTATTACTTTAAATCTGTGAAGTAGAGGATCTATTGAAGTGCTTACCAAAAGCAGCAGCTGCCTCTGCGGAAGGCACCTAAGTATGTAGAGAGAAGACGTGGTGGAAGCATCCAGTTAATTATACACCGTCAGATGAATGGACTTTAGATAATGTGCTCTGTAAATACAGAAGAATATTGTTCAACCTGGAAATGAGGGAGATTCCTACACATGCTGCGTGTCTGAACCTTGTGGAGGTGGGAGGATAGATTTACCTATACAGACTGCTGCTGTGCCGATACAAACTGGACCGATCATCTGGAGCCAAAAATGAACAGTTGTAGCAAAATAGGAGTAATTAAGTAGTCTGCACTTCATCTACCTAAGTTAGTAATGAACATAGTAACTAAGTAAGAAATCCATAAATTCTAAAGGCAAAAGACAATTACCTGGTGACTGAATTAAAACTTCATAAAGCCAAATTAGATTTGCTGAGGAAATTAGATTATACATGAACTTACATGGACATATGCATACATATATCTTTAAAAATTTGCCATTAAAATGTTTACAAGAGGCATAAAGCCTGAATTTTTGTGAGTCATATGTCTCTTAAGAGTCATACAGCACGAAATTTTAGAAATCCAATAAATAAACTGAGAAAGGTAAAGCACACATGTAACTCCCAATCTCAGAATTGTGAGGCTAGATTATTGTGGCCACTTCAAGGCTAGCCTGGGATATACAGTACGTTTGAGGCTGACCTGAGCTGCATGGTTTGAGAATAGTCTGAACTACATAGTAAGTCTCTGTCTCAAAACAAACAGATAAAAACAAGAAATACAATAAATAGACACATTATTAGATTTGTCATCAGATCAACAGTATCTAGCAGATGGCTCAGGAGGTAAGAGTTTCAAGAACTGCTTCATTTTCAATTTCTCTCATATAAATAGAAAAAATATCATTCCAGAAAAGAAAATCAAAATATGAAGAGAGATTTTAATAAAACTGAGAAATATAGGACACAAACACAAAGTCTGGCTGATGTTCTGCTATTGATGGGAGAAGAACAGAATATTTCTCATATGGGGAAACGTTTCTGAAAAAGCCATGGGTTGTCTGGTAATTTATGAAACATAACTAGGGATATTTTACTGAACAACATGCCACGATCATATTTGCTTACTTCTCAAAGAACTTGGACACTATTAAGTATGAAATATTCTGAACAAAATATAAGTGATACTGTGAAATATTACCAAAGCATTTCATTTCAGAAGCTAAAATTACCTTACAGACAGATATTCTCTCAAACATACTGTTAGGGAAGAAATCAAGGAAAAATGGGAGAACTGAGACTACAGTGAGGAAGCAGACTGCTGATCACGAAGTTCAGGGAGGCAACTGTCCTTGTGGCCACTTACAATCTCCATGACCTGTGCATTTGGGTCAGCTCATCCTAGACCTGAGATAAAGCTGACTCCATGTCAGCTGGAGTCAGAAAAGTCATCAGACTAAAAACTCACTTCATTCACCTTAGTTCCGTGCATTTACACTGATACACAGCCTTGGAATTCTTGCACTCTTCAGTTGATATCAAATGTTTCATATGAGATGTCTACTAAATATGTTTTAATCTAGCTAGGCCAACTACACATAAATTAGCACCAAGCACAACAAAATTTTAAGTGGGAACACAAACTATTTAATTCGCTTATATCTTCGTGGGGCCCCAACACTGGCCCCGGAATTTTGATTTTCACATCACCAAGTGGAGTTGATCACAGGAGTTTCTACAGCTGGCAGAATGTAGAAGAAAATTCACTTTCTAAGAACAAAATGCAGGGATGAAAGAGGAATAACTGTGAATCTGCCAATATATGAATATATGCACCATGTGGAAACTTTTACGCACTCTCTTAAATTCTCTGGACACCTATCTGTTCATCTCTAATTAAATATTTGAGCATTTAGACTGTGCAGTTTATTTTCATTTTAAAATATTTTTATCACTTGACTATTCCTGTGGGTTTGAGTCTTGTGAGAGCCTATACTCTTTTCTTCAGTCTCTCAGCTGGGAATAACACTGCCCTCAGGCAGATACAACTCTGGGTTAGATATGGGACCTTCAAACACATGTCCACACTAATAGCAACCTTAGCAATTGCTTTACCAAATTATTTCGAATACATGTCATTCTATAGTAATCCTCAGAAAGACAAGCTATGGGCATTCCAGGACTTATTTTGCTTTGTTCTGCATTAGAATTACCAAATAAAAGCTAGTATTTACACTCACTTTTAAACCACTGCCTATTGTTTTCCTACTTATTGTTTATAAGATTCCAGTGGTCATTCATTGGGATAAAGAGTAAAGGCATTTCTAAGCTCATAAAGAAAAGTACATCCCTTTCACAAACTTTTCTCTAAACATACAGCTCCATTTTAACAATCATGTAGTTCTGACAAAGTTAATCTCTGCTCCTACAAGTATAGCAAATTCTTCTAAATTGAGATGTCATCCTACCCAACCAAAAACAAAATACCTAGTCAATCTTTTACATCAGGGCAAGTCTGTTCTGGTGGAATCATTTATGCTTTAAGAAGCATTCATTACTATCAGTAAAATAACCTCACCTTGTGCAGAAATATCCAAAAGTGTTCAATTCCCAGGACATTTTTAGGATTTATGAAGTTCTGGAGTGGGTCATGGTGGTGCATGCCTTAATGCCAGCGGCACTCAAGAGGCAGAGGCAGGTGGATCTTGTGAGATGGGAGACCAGCCTGGTCTACATACCAAGTTCCAGGCCAGCTGGAGCTAAATAGTGAGACCTCTCAAAAAAACAACAAAAAAATAGAAAACAAGCAACAGCAACAAAATGGTTTGGGTGTGCTGGAGCTTTAAACATTGCTCAGCAGTTAAGAGCACTGAGTGCTCTTGCAGAGGACCTGGGTTCAGTTCCCAACACCCACATGACAGCTAATAACCATTCTTACCTCCAGTTCCAGGTGATCCAACGCTGTCTTCTGACCTCCGCGGGTATTGCATGGCACAGATGCTTTCACATTCATGTAAGCCATACACTCGCACACATAAAAATAAAAAACAAAATATTTTAAGAGTTCTGGTTACAGAACTATTACAGAGTCAGTTGACTGTAAGTAAGGTACTGCATATTTCCAAAAGCAATAGGAAAAAAATTTGAATCATTTCATCATGAAGAAATGATTGAAAACACAGACTATTGTAATCTGTTTCAAACATCACACAATACATATATGTACAAAATTTCCTGTGGTACCTAGGAAATATGCACAACTTTTACATTTGTATATATCAGATAAAAACAAAGGTTAAAAGCTTTATAAGAGGGGAAATGCTGTCAAAACAAAACTATCATGCAATTTTAGTGATAATATTTATCATCAATCCGTCCTATGCTGCCTAAGGTTGTCTCAAACTCCTGCTTCATGTGATTTTCTTGCCTCCATTTCCCAAGTCACGGACATCAAAGGACTGCCATCCTTCCCAGCTTACATGATTGTTTTAAATATATAAGAAATACTGTTAATAAATGCTGATCTGATGAAGTATTTTTGCCTGCAGTTCTCTGTAATAGCCCATGAGGTTGAATCACTGCTAAAGCAAATAATTTTCCCCCTGTGGTTGCAAGACTTTCATTTAGACACACATTTTTCTTTAATATTCTGGTTGATTTATACTATGAGATAGTTAAAGGTAAGTATTTTCACCTTAGGAATTCAGTAAAATAGTGTGGTTTCTGTTTTGAAAATTCAAATCTGCTAATTGTGATATTTTTTTCCAAATAAGTTTCCAATAAGGTGACCAAAAGTCTATTGCCCCTGAGTTATCTATGTCTAGAAATAAAAGAACTCAGTCACAGGGAAATTCTTTTAGAAGATCCTCCTTTAATGGAATTTCTTTAAGACCAGCTATCTACCAGGCTTAACAGCCTGTCTACAAATGTACTTTCTATAGGACTGACAGAACTTCAAAAACAATAAAGCTATAAGAACAGCAAAGAAAAAATTGGAAAATGAAAGAAAGGATAAAGACAAAGACAGAGCATCTCCCCATGCCTATAGCCACATTAGGAAAATTGTGAGCCTTAGCATGTTTATTTATAATTAATTTAAATAGCTATTGTTTGTTTTTATGTATATAAAATGACTGTGTTTAAATATATTTTAAGTTCCCTTATCTCCCAGTGAATGCAAAAATGCAGTATAATTATATGAGTGACACCAATGTGTTTGAGATAAAGATAAATCCTTCCAAGCAAAAGCAACTCAGCATCCTCACCTGGCACAGAAAGAAAGTGAAAGACAAGTTTAACAGTGGTACCAATCACTGAACAATACTGCAGTGATGCGCCCATATCCATGTTGTCTATCACCAAGATCAAAAATTAACAAATGTTTTGTAATAGGTCTAGATTACCTTATAATTAATGGCAAATAATATTTTCATTCTAGCTAAAAAACAAATTTTAGGAGGAAAAGTTTCTTAGATCTTAAAATAATACAAAAAGCTAGCTATCACCCACTCTTTCACATTATCTGGGAATCCATGAATGTATCCTTTCATGCACTGTCGTTCTTAAAATCTCACAGGCTGTGCACTTGGTAATGAGAAATTAAGTCTGCGTGAAAGGATGAGATGGTGAGGGGGTGACTCAGTCCTCTGTGTGTGTAGCAGCAAGATGGTACTAAATAACATTGGAAAGTATAACAAACAGGCAGGCGCTACAGAACAGCAAGCAGCTTCCAGCCATTCAGGGTAAAAGCAGCTGAAAGGGACCTGGTCTACACAGAGCATGAAATATAAGGAACCTAGGGTTACAAGATCTGTATTTCCACACACTGCTTAAATCAGGTACTTCTTATAAGGTCTCTTCCTATCAAGGATACCTTTGGTATGTTTATGGAAATAATTTTCCCGTCTTTTTATAATATGTTGTATTGGATGAAGAAGGGAGAAATTCATTCACGGTAATGAGAAATTTTCTACAGTCTGTCCTCACCCACTTAGTACTGCCATATACCTACCTGCATTACCACAGAAAAGATATTGGGTTCACATGAAAAAGATGTACAAAGTGAGACACTACCCTGTATCATAGAACATTTACCTGTGGTTTCAAAGTTTTGTAACTTTTTAAAAATAGTTTATTATTTATTATAGATATCTTTGTAAGTATTATGTCTTCATCTGTGGGAATTATTTAAAACTTAGTTGTGGTTCTTGCAGGTCATCTTTCTGAAAGTAATTTCTAAATATTATAAGAAATTGAGAGAAAAATAAATTTACTTGACAGCCAGTTTTGCAGGAAATCAACTCACACTTCTTTTTTCTGTCCCTTCTCTTTAATGTCACCCAGAGAAGGCAAGTATCTCTCCAAAATCGAGGAGACTGGAATAAAACTTCCTTTTGAAAACCTTGTGGTTTCTTCAGTTTAGTCATTCTGAGTCCACACAGTATACAATGGCATTAAAAACACTGGTGAAAAGAGAGTCTGCAAAGTGCTGGTTTCTCTAAGATGTTTTTGGTTCTATAATAATAAAACTGTCTGACATGGTAAACCGAAAAAGAAAGCTTCCTAAACACTATTTTGTTATGAATGAAATTTACCATCACTGGTTTCTAGTCTCTCTCTCTCAAAACCAATGCCAACTTGATTGTGATCAACCTTAAGAAATTAGGAAAAACGTTTTTTTAATAAATGTTTTCTCAACAGACTCTAATACTTGGATCTAGAACATAACTAGGCTATCAAGTTTTCCAACCATCTCAAAAGAAGTTCTTTTAAACTTTTAAGAAAAATGGTGTTTTGCTAAGGTTAGTATCTTAAGCCTTTAGGAAACACAGTCCAAATGCCTTTTTTGATAGTTCATGCATTAGCACAGTATTCTTGGTATGACAGCCATTAGCCATGTGCAGCTGTTGGGCACTTCAAATGTGGCTGCTCGATTTTTTTTTTTTTTTTTAAGTGTGCGGTGTGCATGCCTGTGTATACTCATGCAGAGGCCGTAACAAGTTGCCAGGCATATTTTTCTACCACTGTCTGCCTTTTTGCTTTGAGACAGTGTCTCTCACTGAACCTGGCTTTCTGTGTGGGTGTTAAGGATTATAAATCCGGGTCATAGGTCCTATTGCTTGTGATGAAGTGCTGTTATGGGCTGAGTCCTTTCCCAACTACCAGTTTCAGTTTTGTAGAACTGAAATATTCACACTAGAAGCTTTTTTATTTTATTATTAGAGAATTTTTAAAACCTAAAATCCTATTGAACAACATACCTAAAAGTTCTTATATGGAGCATGATTAATCTGCAGAAGGTATTTTCTGCTTTCTTATCACCTTCGCTCTTTGTTTCTGTTGGGCTATTGGTTACATTTGTAATGTTAGTAGAAAGTCTTTTTATTTTTTCAAAGAACAGCAAAGAAAATGTGCTATTACACAATAATGAGATCAAGGGGAAAAGAAAAGATTGTTCTAATTCTAATGTAGCAACCCAGAAAATTAAGCACAGCTAAAAAGGCCTTACTCAAAACACATCCTTAGAACCACATACTATATTCTATAAGCTTGATGTCCACAGTAAGGTTTATAGTCCATGGGGATTAATTTTAAATTCAAAATAGAAAATCTACTTCATTTTTATTTATTTATTTTTATTTAAGAACCACATGATTAGAAGAAGCATTTCATTACAGCTTTAATATATTCAGTAACAATTTCCAGAGCAAGGATACATCTCTTTCAAAAGTGGCTGTAAATTTTTAGGTTCACAGTTGAAATAATACAGTTATACAATACTGAACTCAGTATAAACCCTGGAAGACATAAAATTGAATGAGTTTTTTTAACCTTTAAAGACGATCTCCATTTCATTTTAAAATATTTTATTTACTTATTTTTTTATGTGTATGAGAGTTATGCGTGCATGTAGGTACGTGCACCCTTGTCGTGCAATACCCGCAGAGGGCAGAAGAGGCTTTCAGATCCCCTGGAACTGGAGATATAGACAGGTGTGAGCTGCAATGTGGGTGCTGGGACTCGAACCTGGGTCTTCTGCAAGAACAGTCAGTGTTCTTAACTGCTGAGACATCTCTTCATCCCCAAAGATCTCCATTTCATTTTAAAATATGTTATTTCCTACATTTTTAATGCTACCAACACTTAGATGGTTGCACACGTATCTTTAATCTCTATGTATCTGATTATTATTAGTCACAGTCAGTTACACTTGGATCCTTGGCACCTAAGTATAAATATAAAGTCATCAGGTAGATTTCAATGTTAATGTTTATCACCTCTGTGCTGGATAGCTTTAGTGTCAACTTGACACACCTGGGTTGAGGGAGCCTCAATCGGGAAATTGCCTCTATTGGACTGGCCTGTGGCCATGTCTGAAGGGCATCTTCTTGATGAGTGATGTGGGAGGACCCAGTCCACTGTGGGTGGTGCCACCCCTGGGTAGGTGGGCCTGGGTGGCATAGGAAAGCAGGCTGAGCAGGGGCCAAAGGAGCAAGCCTGTAAGCAGCGTTCCTTCATGGCCTGTGCTCTAGCTCCTGCCTCCAGGTTCCTGCCCTGAGTTCCTACCTTGGGCTCCCTGATGAACTGCGTGCGACCTGGGAGATGTAAGACAAATAAACCCTTTCCTCCCCAAGTTGGTACTGGTCAAAGTGTTTTGTCACAGCAATGAAGAACAAACTAAGACAACCTCTACTAATTAAGATGAAGTAAATTTTTATTCTTCCTCCTCAAATATGCCTTTTTTAAAATTTGTTCATTTTTTTGTGTGTATATCATACAGACCATCCCACACAATCTTATTCATCTATATACCCACTTCGCAAATGGCACCCTCCCATAGCCCCTCCCCCCCACTGGAGCCCATACACTCTGTCATCCCTGTTGCTGTCCAGTGTGTTGTTGGTGTCCCCAGCCATTCCCCAGTGCTTGTCCATCTGGTGAATCTAGTCAGCCTATCTAGAGATCCTTGTTTTAGGAAAGTCAGCTGTTCTTCATCTAGCAGCAATCAGTTGTCAATATTCCTTTAGATAAGATTGGGGTCTCCTGTTCATTTTTCAAGTTCTATGCTGGGTTACTCTCTGGCAGTCTCTTGGGCCACGCTGGCCAATAACTCAAAAGAAGGTATCTCTTATATGGCATTGTTTCTTGTTATATAGCCTTTAACTATACATATGGACTCTGAAAAAATTATATTGACCCCATTAATCTTTGGTTATACTTTCCTTTCGGATGTTTAAGACCCTGCAATTGGCCCAGATAAACCAATTTATTTTTACTCTTAGGGTTGTTTGAGGATCTGTTCTTCAGGGGTAACATGAGCTTGGGAGGAGCCCCTGGCTCCATTCTTTTACCAGGCCTGTCTATGTGAAGATAAGTCAAAGGTCAACCATGGCTGGCTTAGCTTGGAAGAATGGAGGAAATGCTTCCTCCATGTTGACCCTCCTCTTTGTAGACTGGATACTCATTCAAGTCCATCTAGTGGGGTGTCAATGGCCTCCTTGTTCAAGGGGACAGGTGACTCACCACAGTTACAGGATATTTTGAGAGATGATCATAGTCCCTGGAACTTAGTCCACTTAGGAGAGAAAAGAGCAAAAGTGTCCTTTATGTCCATCTGACCAAATTAGTATAGGCCTCAAAGTATGGCTGTTAAACATCCAAGAAAGTTAGTTCCACCAGTCTGGTACTTTTAATTACCATGTGCCATGTAGATGAAGCTTGGGCAAAGACCAATCGCTCTCAGATAACCCTTGCCTAGACATATATTATATTCTTTTACCTTGTTGTATGTATAAGTTGTTAGTATGTTGTTGAACTAATATGGTTCCCTCTGTTTTTTTAAAACTAGCTATGCATTATTTATCTCTCACAGTTTCTAACCCTTCCACCATGGTTTCCCCATTTAAGGTGTCTGCATTTTTCCCATTTTTCCCTTAATAATACCCTTCTCCTATGGTCCCAACTCTCTTGAGCCCCTTCTTTCCCTTTATCCCTTGGGTTCCTTGTATAACCTTGCCTCCCCTTAAAATAATCACATTTTTATCCATATCTCCCTTATTAACACCTGTTTCCTACGGTTCTTCTCTTTCAGGTTCTTTCTTTTCCTTTACATACCTGGTTCTTTTTCATTATCCTGTTTCCTGTAGTTATGTCTGAATACATAATCACTTATCAGGATTTGGTTCTAGGATCCACATATGAGAGAGAACATGCGTTGTTTTTCTCTGAGTCTATGTTATTTCACTTAGTGTAACAGTTTCTAGTTCTATCCATTTACCTGCAAATTTCATGATTTCATCTTTCTTTACTGCTGCATAAAACTCCATCATGTAAATGAACCACATTTTCATTTATCCACTCGTCAGCTGAGGGACACTTAGGTTGCTTCCATCTCTTAGCTATAGTGAAAAGAGCAGCAACAAACATGGATGTACAAGTGTCTCTACAATAGGACGAGTTCTTTGGGTATATGCCAAGGAGTGGTATAACTGGGTCAAATGGTAGGTTCATTTGTAGTTTTTAAAGACTTCTCCACATTGCTTCCCATAGGGGTTGAACAAGTTTGCAGCCCCACCAGCAGTGGATGAGTGTTCCCCTTTCCCCACATCCTCTCCAACATTTGGTATCATTTGTTCTCTTGATCTTAGCCAGTCTGACTGGGGTAAGATGATTTTTTAAAGTGGTTTTAATTTGCATTTCCCTAATTACTAGTGATATTGAACACCTTTTAGATGCTTCTTGGCCATCTTTATTTCTTCTTTTAAGAATTCCCTGTTCAGTTCCTTAGCCCATCTTTTAATTGGGTTACTTACTTTCTTGATTGTTTTTGTGTTTGTTATATATTCTGGATATTAAACCTCTGTCAGATGTATTGCTGATGAAGATGTTTCTCCCATTCTATGGGTTTTCTCTTCACTTCCTTGGTTGCTTCTTTTGAAGTAAGGAAGCTTTTTAGTTTAATGAGGTCCCATTTGTTGATTCTTGACCTTGTTTCCTGGGCAATTGATGTCTGGTTTAGAAAATCCTTTCCTACACTATATCTTGTAGGTTATCGCCTATGTTTTCTCCTAACAGTTTCAGAGTTTTAGGCTTCACATTGAGGTCTTTGATCCATTTGGGTATGACTTTTTTGCAAGGTGAAAGACAGAGATTTAGTTTCATTCTTCTACAGGTGGAGATCCAGTTTTGCCAGCATCATTTGCTGAACATGCTGTCTTTCCTCCAGTGAATGTTCTTGGCCCCTTTGTCAAATATCAGGTGGCTGAAATTGCATGTACTCATGTTTTGGTCTTCAATTTTGTTCCACTGATCTATGGGTTATTTTTGTGCCAGTAACATGTTGCTTTTATAACTATAGCTCTATAATACAGTTTAATATCTGGTAGAGCAATTCTCCCAGCATTACTCTTAGTGCTCAGGGTGGCTTTGGCTACCTGAGGTCTTTTGTGCTTACAGATGCACTTTAGAGTGTTTTTTCCAATTCTGTGAAAAATGTCATGGGGATTTTGATTGGCACTGCATTGAATCTACAAATGACTTTTGGTAGGATGGTCATTTTCAAAATATTAATTCTTCCAACCCATGAACATGGGATGTCCTTCCATCTTCTGATGTCTTCCTCAATCTCTTTCTTTAAAGTTTTGAAATTTTCATTGTAGTGGTCTTTAACGTCTTTGGTCAGGTTTATTCTGAGATATTTTATTTTACTTTTTTTTGCTGCTATTGTGGAGTGTTTCCATGTACTCTCTCTGATTGCTTGTTATTTGTTTATAGAAAGGCTACAAATTTTTATTGATTAATTTTAATAATTTCTAGGAGTTTTCTGGTGGAATTTTTGGCATCTCTTAGATATTTAATTTGAAAAAGGAATAATTTGGCCTCTTCTTTTCCAGTTATTACTCCTTTAATTTCTTGCTCTTGTCTTATTCCTTTTACAAGAGTTTCAATCACTATGTTAAAGAGAAGTGGAGATAGTGGACATCCTTGTCTGGTTCCTAATTTCAATGGGAACGCTTCTAGTTTTTCTCCATTTAGAATGATGTTGAGTGTGGGTTTGTTATATATGGTTTTGATTATGTTTAGGTTTGTTCCCTCCAGTCCAATTCCCTCTAGGACTTTTAACATAAATGCATGTTGAATTTTGTCAAAGGCCTCTCTGCATCTATTGAGATGACCATGTGCTTCTTGTCTTTGAGCCCATTTATATGATTTATGACGTTTATTGACTTACATATATTGAACCATCCCTGCTTCTCTGGGATGAAGCTGAATTGATCATTGTTGATGATCTTTTTGATGTGTGTCTGTATGTGGTTTGCATGTATTGTGTTGAGAATTTTTGCATCTGTGTTCATTAAGGATATGGATCTATAGTTTTCTTTTTTGGTTGTATCTTTACCTGACTTTGGTAATAGAGTGATGCTGCCTTCATAGAAGGAATTTGGAAGTTCTCCCTCCATTTCTATCCTTTTGAATAACTTAAGTAGTATTGGATATAGACCCTTTTAAATGTCTGATAGAATTCTCCTGTAAATCCATCTGGTCCTGGGCTCTTTTCAGTTGGGAAGTTTTGTATTACTGTTTCAATTTTCTTATGGGTCTGTTTAAGCTGTTAAACTCTTCTCAGTCTTTTGGCAGTTTCCATGCTTTTTGATACCAGTCCATTTCTCTAGGTTTTCAAATTTAGTAGTGTATATGTTTTCCCTTATAATGTTCTGGATCTTTTTGGAGTCTCTTGTGATATTTCCCCTTTCATCTCTGATTTTGTTGATTTGGAGGTGCTTTTCCTTTCTTTTAGTTAGCTAAGAGTGGTCTATCAATCTTGTTTATCTTTTCAAAGAACCAGCTCTTGCATTCATTGATTCTTTGTATTGTTTTCTTTGTTTTTATTTCATTATTTTTTGCTCTGGTTTTTGTCATTCCTTCTTGTCTGCTTTGTTTGGGTTTCATTTGTTGTTGCTTTTCAAGTGTCTTGAGTTGCAATGTTACATCATTTATTTGTGTTCTTTCCAATTTTGTAATGTGGGCACTTAGAGCTATAAACTTTGCTCTAAGGACAGCTTTCAACATGTCCCAGAGGTTTTCTTGTGTTGTTTTGTCCTTTTCATTTTGTTCCAGGAATACTTTTCTTTCTTTCTTAATTTCTCCTTTGACCCATTCATCATTCAGGAGTGTGTTGTTTAAACTCCATGTGTTCATGTGGTTACTAGGGTTTCTTCCAGTGTTGATTTTAAGGTTGAGTTTGAGGTTTGTTTTGTGCCCCAGTATATGGTCGATTTTGGAGAAGGTTCCATGGGGGGCTGAATAGAAAGTATGTCTTTTGGTGCTTGGGTGGAATACTCGGTAGATGTCTGTTAGGTCCATTTGATATATGGTATTATTTAACTCAGATGTCTG
>NW_008355454.1:435381-454458 GCF_000622305.1 Nannospalax galili
GAAATCCCCTAGTATTAATGAGTTGGGATTAATCTGGGTCTTAAAGTCCTGTCGTACTATTTTTATGAAGTTGCATGCACCAGAGTTTGATGAATGCATGTTTATGATTGTGATATCTTCTTGGTCTATTATTCCTTTGATCAGAATGAAGTGGACTATCTCTTCTGATTTGTTTTAGTTTAAAGTCTATTTTATCATATATTAGAATTGCAACTCCTGCTTTTTTCTTAGTACCATTTGATTGGTATATTTTTTCCATCCTTTCACCTTAAGGTAGTACCTGTCTTTGAAAGTGAGATGAGATTCTTGCAGACAATGAAAAGATGGGTTTTGTTTCTTAATCCATGCAACTAGTCTGTAACTTTTGACTGGGGTGTTCAGCCCATTGTTATTTAAAGTTATTAATGAAAGATGTGCATTGAATTTTGTAATTTTTTTATTCTGTTCACATTCTTGATATAGCTGTGCATTTCTACAGTTATACCTTCATTGAATTTCTCTCTATAACCATTTGTGTATAGTCATTCCTTTCTTCAGCTCTTTGTATTGCTTCAAGAACTCTCTGAAGGGCTGGTTTTGTGGGCATGAATTCTTTCAGCCTGTTTATGTCATGACAATTTTTCTTTCCCCTTCAACTACAATAGACATTTTGGCTGGGTAAAGTAATCTGGGGTGGCATCTGTGGTCATTTAGAACTGGCAATACTTTGGTCCAGTTCCTTCCAGCTTTCATAGTTTGCACTGAAAAGTCAACTGTAATCCTGATGGGTTTTCCTTTATATGTGACTTGTTGTTTTTCTTTTGCATCATTCAGTATTGTTCTTTGTTCTGAACATTTAATGTTTTTACTATGATGTGCCATGGAGAGTTTATTTTCTGGTCCTGTCTATTTGGTGTTGTATGTGCTTCTTATATTTGTATGGGCATTTCTTTAATTTTGGGAAATTCTCCAATCCTGTTGAAGATCTGGTCCATACCATTATCTTGAGATTCTTCTCCTTCCTGTATGCCTATGATTTGTAAGTTTGTTTTTTTTTATGGTGTCACACAATTCTTGCATATTTCATTCTTGTTTTTTCATAAATTTTTCATAATCTTTGCTTGAGTTCACTTTCTCTTCCAGCCTTGATATTCTGTTTTCCATTTCATTCATCCTATTGTTCTCCTGTTGTTTCTAATTGGCTTACTGATTGTTTCACTTCGTTCTTCATTGCAGTCTGAGTATTCTTCAATATTTCTAATTCTTTTCTGAGTTCATTCAGAAGTTTATCCTTATCATCCTCCAGTTCTTTGGTTTCTTTTTTTGTGTGTTCTTTAAATTCACTGAATTTTTTTTATCATGTTTGCAATGTTCTTTTGAGTTCCATGTCCTGTGTTATCTCTAGGGAGTTCTCATTGTACTCCTCTAGAGGACTATCTGTACCTGGTGGGAATATATTATTTTGGTTTTTCGTGTTGTTCTTTTTTCTCTGTGACTTTGACGTGAATTTCTTTTGTAGTTTCTGATTCTTGTCTGAGACTCAAGCCTTCTTTTGTTGAGTTTAGATCTTCTTATTTTTGTAAACTTTATGTGCCTTTGTGGTTTGCTTGGTGGGCATGAAAAGCTAGTTTGTCTAGTCTTCAGGTTCTCTCTTTTGGTTTATATTGGAGTGGCTTAATTGCTTTTGTCTTCAGGAGTTCCCACAGAGGCCCAAGTGAAATGAGGCTCAGATGCTCTCAGGCTTTCTCCTAAGGTCTGGATTCCTCCAGGAAAGATTCTGCCCTCAGGAATTTGGTAGCTGGGCTGGCCTGGGAGCAAGGCCGAGGAAAGATGCTGGTCTCAGGAAGCTGGTGGTGTATGACTCAGGAATGCAAAGGGAGGTGGGGTCGTGAAGAGGCCCAGAGGGCTCTTGGAGACTACTGGGAGGTATTGGGTTGATCTGGATCCACAAGATCAGGAAGCAGTGGGAATTCTGGGTCAAGAGGTCAGTCCAGGAGTCTGCAGTTCCAAGACAAGAAATGGGCCAGTACCCAGGCTAGGAGGGGAGGTGGGAGGGTGAATGAGGCTAGGGAACTCAAGGCATGGTGGGTGCCACCGGACTTACTGAGGAAAGGTGCTGCAGCAGGACCCCAGAGGCTGTGCAGCCCAGGGAAGTAAAGGGAGGTAAGGGTGGGACCAGGCCCAGAGGGCTCCTGGGGACCACAGGGAGGAACTGGGTTGGTCTGGATGCAAAGGATCAGGAAGCAGTGGTGACTCTAGGCCAAGAGATGTGTCTGGGGTGCCAAGACAAGAAAAGGGCCAGTACTCAGGCTAGGAGGGGAGCTGGGAGGGTGAAAGAGGCTGGGGGAGTCAAGGCATGGTGGGCTCCCCTGGATTTATCCAGCAAAGGTGCTGGCACCAGGACACCTGGAGGCTATGTAGCCTGCGAAGCAAAGGGAGGTGAGAGTGGGCCCACAAAAACCTACTTTAAAGTTATTCTGTTACTTTGAATTGTAGTGAAAAGCTTCTTTTATGAATATAAAAATGAACATTCAGCTTGTCAAAAGAAAAAAGTAAGAACTCTTCTTTGATTTGTTTTATAGAACTTGGTTTTTTATTTCCTAACTGGTAGAATAAAATGCATCTTCAAGAGAACTATATTCATGATCAAAATGTATAAATTGAAGAATTTTGATAATGTAAAATGTTCTAAATGTCCAACTTCCTTATCCAAGATGCAGAATCTAATTGAGAAAATTATTTCTATTTAATTAATATAAATAAGTTAATGTTTCCATTCCATTCAATTATTATAAAGAAGTTAATATTAATTTATAGTCTGAAATCTTTCTTGTCATTCCTGATAAAATTAATGAAATTCAAGACATACAAGAAATAGCCCCAATTAGTGTCACTAATCATAGAAAATCTGTGTACAGAGAAGTGCCTCATTTTGATGAATGATATCATAAAGAATGGGTATTTAAGTAAAATCTACCCACTGGTCATTTTTAGACCTTTGAAACCACGTTCTTCTAAAGAAGACTCTCTATACTCTGAAAAAATGATTCTTGAAGAAATCATTTTATAAACTGTTCAATAGGCAAATTATAAAGTTCTGATATAATAAAATGCTAAAGTTATTGATAATTATGTACTACAATCACATTTGTTGAACCAGGTTAAAGAGATTGTTTTTTACTGCTTTAGCAAGGATTCAAGTTCTTTAGCAATCTACCATATAAAAATTCCAAATGATAATGTTCTAATCATTTTGAAAGTTCCATTTTACTGCATTTTTGTAATGTATTTTAACAAGATATTTTATGAAGGTAACAATAATAATTATTACTTTTTTACTGCATTTTGAAATTTTCATGCAATGTATTTTGACCATGTTTAGAACCTTTCCCCTATCTGCACCTCTTTTACAGCATTTCTTCCAGGTTTCATGTACTTTGTCATACATGTTAAGGCTTAATAAGCCAGGTTTGTGTCCCAAAATGTCCTTCTGTGGGTATCCATCCACTGAAGCCTAACTAACCTATTTACCATCACATCCTTAAAGAAAACCAACTTTGTCTCCTAGTAGTTATTATTTGACAGTAATTCATCAGCTAAGGTTGAAGCTTCTTCCCCCCTTCCCCACTTCTCTGCTGGTTTTTTTTTTTTTTTCCTAGCTCGAGCTTGTATGGGCCTTATGCATCCTGTTTCCATTGCTGTCACTTTATATGGGTAACTTCCCAGCTGTCTGGAACACTCTGTTTCTTTGCGGTTATCAATCATCTCCAGGTTATGCAATCTTTCCACCTACTGCTCTGCAATGGTCCCTGAGCACTGAGTGGCAGAGGCTTGATATATGTATCCTATTCAGGGAGAAGTTCTCTACAGCCTCTTTTTTCTGCACTTTGGCCAGTTGTGGCTTTCTGGGATAAAAACCATCTGTTGTGTGAGGAAGCTTTGCTGGTGAGAGCTGAGAGATGTACTAATAGTCTTTCTGTCCCTGTTCACTATGTTCCCCGAGCCTTGGGTATAGAGGCTGCATTGTAGATGAACTTAGGGCTGAGCATCTCACATTCATTCTTTGCATTTGACCAGTTTGAGGAACATGTCAATTCGATGGTCTCAATTCTATGCTCTAAGTTTCTTAACTAAAACATATAATGAGTGAGACTTACCAAAAAATTCAAACTCAGAAAAAGTGAGGAGCCAAAGAGAACCAACTTCTTTGAACCTGGACACAGATCTTTGATGGCTAAGAAGACACGTTTTTCTACACACAGAGGCAATCAGAATTTTCTTTTCTCGAGACAATGAACTAACGTGAGGCAGAGTTGAGAAACACATGACTGCCTCTAAGGATGTGGGAACCATGTTGACAAGAAGATTAGAGAAAATTATATCTATTGAACTCTGAAATGCAACATTGTTATTTTGCTTATTCTGACAACTTTGGCAGCCAAAGTTATGCCTCTGCATTATTACAGTGGATAAACCCTCTCAGAGAATTTAATTAACTCCAGAGAAAAACTCAACAACACCAATAACTGGGTAGGTGTCATTGAAAATATTAGTTCCCACCCTACTGACCTCTAGGACAGCCTCAAAATCTACAAGTTACATTTATGAATGAAATCTTCCAATCAGCTGTTTTAGTGCCCCATGGATTTTTCTAAAAGAAAACAGAGGAATTTACAGAGTCATACAAAGCAATGACAAAAATAGAAGATTGTTAAATGATTTAGCAGCTTGTTAAAAATACAGAAATATACCGGTAAATAAAGTGATATATAAGAAGATATATAAAGCAGACTGAAATAGTAGCTCAGTTTGGAGAAGTCCCACCTAGTTTGTCTGAAGCCCTGGGTTTGATTCCCCAGAATTCCTTTTTATTTTCTTTCATATGAGAGAATCCCAATACTGGGGTGGTGCACATCTGTAATCCATCACTCAGAAGGTAATATAGGAGGATCAGATTTTTAAGGTGTTATTATGGGGAAAAGAATTAAAATGAAACAAAGATAAAAAGAAAATGGATCATAAAGTTAATTTTAAGCAAAGGAGATACTATTTGAAATCAGAGTCCTTACCCTACAAGAAAATCAAAGCAAGGTACATATGCTTTCCCAGAAAAAATACTAAGTATACTAAAAGCTATATTATGTGCAAGATAAAAATAACACAGAGAAGTCCACATTGCAATCAATCTTTTAAAAAGTAAGTGGAATCTAAATGTCAAGAATTCTTTGGATAGTCCAGAAAAGCAGTTTATTGTCTTTTAAATGGATAAGGAGAGCTGCTTTCAGATTCTAAGTGGAATATTTAATAGTACGAAAACACTCAAGGAAAGATGGGAGCTAAGTAGTCTATAGCCATCTACCTGTCCTTAGTTATACAGGCCACAGTTCTGAAAATATAAAATTGTTTTTATGAGTCCTATGAAGAAATCCAATCAAGAATAACCTTCATCCAATAAAGATTTGCTGCAAAATAAAGGCAGTGATTGAGAACAATCAGTTCATTTGTTCATGTAAGTCTAAAAATGTACATATTAGAATAATAAGTCGGAATACAAATATGATATACAACAATGTATACAGATGGAAACAACAATTTTAGACAGGAAAAGACATATGTGGGAGTGAAAATTTGTTGATTAAATAATACGTAGAAAATATATGAAGAACTACAAAAATTAAACACCAAACCTTCTAATAAATAAATGGATCAATAATTTCAACAAGTAGTTCTAAAAACATAAATACAAATGAACAATAAATATTTGAAAAGGTGTTCAACATCCTAACCATCGAAGACATGCAAAACATTTCATCTCACCATAATTGAAACGGCTACCATCAAGACAGTAAGTGACAACAAATGTAGGTAAGGATGTGGGGAAAGAGGAGGCCATATTATTTGCTAGACGGGTGTGTGAACTGATAGAGCCATTATTGAAATAGTTTTGGAGATCATGCAGAAATCTAAAAATAGAATTACCATATGACCCAGTCATAATACTCCATAGTGTACATCGGAAGGACTGTAAATAAACAGCACAGAAAACCTTGCACATCCATGTTTACTGTGGTGCTATTCACAGCAGCTCAAAAATGGAACCAGCCTATCCATCAACAGAAAAACAAAAAAGATGGAGTATACACACACTGGAATTTTATTCAACCATTAAAGAAACTGAAACTAGAATTTTGTTAAGAGTTCTAATTGGTCCAGGGTGGACCATATTTTCACAATGACCTGCAAATGGGCAGCTTCATGACACTGCTACAAAATGGATAAGGAATGAGCACAAAGACAAAAAGTACAATAGTTCTTGAAGTTACAGCCCAAGATCAAGTGGGGACAGAAGAGATGGATCAGCAGGCAAAGTTGCTTACTGCTGGGCCTGAAAGCCAGAGTTCAGTCCAGGGACCCTCACTGTGGAAGAGGACCAGCTCCCCTAGCAATTGAATGGTCCTACAGCTTTACTTTCAGTCTTCGGTTAGGATAGTACACTATGTTGGAGTGTTATATAGGAAAGCAAGCCATTTCCATCCTGGTCCAGGGAGTGAAAGAAAATCAAGAGAGTCCACAACTTCTTGGAAAAGGTGACCACTGCCTAAAGGCTTCCCAGTTTAGTAAAGCCCCATCTTCTAAGAGTCTATAGCATTTCCCAGTAACACTACCCTGGAGACCAAGCCTCAAGCTCATGAATCTTTGGGAACACTCTTCTAAATAGTGCCCCTCAGGACCAAATTGGGAGGTGGTAGGTCTAAGAACTGTTAACCAAAAACAAAGCAGGAACTTTAGGAATTCATATAAGTCATAATAGCATCTAAATGCCTCAAAAAACTGTTCCTAAATACTCATCTCTCTGAGTCAAGTTTTAAAGCTTAGGCAAAAATCTGCATGGAGGGTACCATTATTCTCAGCTTAGAACTTTACAGTATTATAGTGTAATAATTAAGGTGAGTCACTTAATTCATTTCTTTAAACATGTAGCATCATATCTTTTATATTATTGTTGAATAAACTGCACTGGAGTTAACAACCAAATATATATATATGAAATACTCAGGCAACTAAATGGTTTATCAATAAATTAGCTAAAATATATAACTATGAATTAAATGTGCAGCATACTGTGGCATTTAATTTTATTAGCCTTTGTTTGGGGGAGAAGTATACTAATTAAATTTTAGTATCTTGCTGTAGTTTCATTTTAGGCGTGTAGTTTTCCTTGAAAAGTGTGAGAGTAAGAGTCTATACATTTTTTTGTTTTAGGTGAGCCTTAATCAGATACCCAGATGTACACTTAGCCACATGCAGTTTATTGAGAGGAATAATAAAACAATATAAATAAGGAAGTGAAGGAAGTGAAGGTGGAAAAACCAATACAAATTTTGATAAACAGGTTATTAATAAGTCAACTCAAGATAGAATTACCAAAGAATTGACTTACTGAGGGACGGAGAATGCTGACCTGAGCAGCTAAGTCAGTTAAGGATTCCTTTATCTACCTCTCTTGTGCTTCTGGCCTACTGATTTCACAGGGAAAACAATCTCTTCAACTATGGCAAAAGTACTCAGAAGAGAATCCGACAGATGGCTGACATTTGCTTTGTGGCATGGGATGCAACATGTAGGGGTAACTGTTCACTGTAACTTTCAATTAACTCAGACAAAATCCAAATGTACATAAAATGAGTAACCACCCATGTTTGTTATAGTTTACCGCTTTGAGGTACCAAATCTCATGTTCTATTACTGTACATACCTGACAATGAATGTCTCTAGCTATCAGTCAACCAAAATCATTGAAGATTAGTGAGTTAGTAATATGAGGTAGAGTCTTACTGCAGCAAGAGGTACAAAGGCAGTAATTAAAATGAACCAAATCTCTGTTATCACTTCTTTTAATTTTTTGAACATTTTTTCAGCCCACATAGACATACAAGACATTGTTTCCTGGCAAGAAAGAAAGAATAACACTGCCACAGTTATTTTCATCGCCAGACCTAACACCTAAAATGAACCCTTCATTGTCTCCTGACTGATGATAATTATAATTCCACCACCTTTTCAATCAGTTCCTTTCTAGGATTATTTATAGTACTTACCTCTATATTATAGCAGAAAGGTCAGATGAAGAAAGACCAAGAAACACAATGAGAAAAGATGTCAGCCTGTATATCTACTAAGCACAGCAACTAAACAAAAGAGAGATTAGGTTTTACAGGGTGGCTCTCAAATTGTCTATTAAAACAAATCATTCTTCTTCCAAAGATAATTCCAAAATAACTGCTCAAGCCTGTGTTCTGACTAGTATATCTATTTTTTTTCTATTTTCTGAAACAGAGCTGAAGTTTATGAAAAAAAAATGTTTCAAGGTAAACTTAAGCATGGGCATTAGTTAGGGAAGACAGGGGTGGGGCATGCTTAGGAAGAGGATAGTTTACTCCCAAAAATGGGCACAGGGTAGGGCTAATGAATATATTATTATGCTTTTCTTCCTTCGAAGTATGAATCCATATTTTTTGCAGCCTCTAATATGATTTATCCAATTGTACTTTTCAGTTTGTTTTGATATTTTGAGGCAGGCATCCACCGTGCACTCAATCTGGCATTGAGCTGTCAATCTTCCTGCCTCGACCTCCTGAACGCATGGCTTCTAGTCATGCTCTTCCTTGCCTGGCTCAGCTCCTAATGAAGGCTTTGACATATTTTATCTGAAAATTAATTTTGGAAGAAGTCCTTTGCTTTAAAATCCTACGTACATATTTCAAAATACAATGTCAAAGCTGATAGACAATGAGTAACATGTTGATTGATTTTGACATTTCTAGTGGAAAATTTATAAGGCAGAACTGGGGATAAATCTATTTTATGACACATGAGTAGGAGGTAGTGGTTTTCAGTGGAGAGTTGAGGAAGTTGAATAGTGAGCAGGGACCAATATTCTCAAGGAACTAATCTGAAAAGGACATTCATTGTCTCAAAATGACCGTTACTTTTTCAAGATTATTGTGAAAATAAAGGAAAGAATTCCGAGACCAGTGAGTTGAGTAGGGAAGGTTTGGGTAAAGATTAAACCTTCCCATGAAATATAAATATCATTATCATGTATCTGAAATTTATATAAATTATATTTTTATAATGATTTGATCAGAAGTATGTATTTTAAAGTCATTATCACTGTTACACACTCAGGTAACATTTTCATGACAAGTATAGGAAAAAATTGTCAGTGTTCTCTATTAGTGCTCTCTTGTTGGTAAGTTCTTTCTCATTATGATGAAAAACAACAGGTATCTAAAATCTCCATTAATATTTCATTAGAAAGGAATGACCACCATTGTTAGGTACGCTTACATAACACGCTTATGTAGCCTGTTTTTATAAAGTGAAATAAAAAATTAGAACAGTTCTATATTTTATCCAATATACAGTTTAAGATACAAGTGACATAGGATAAATGTGGGCACTTAAAAGGGTCCTGAGATAACTTCCAAAGGGTCCCATATGTTGAGAGGTTGAGTAAACCTTAGATAAATCTCAGATCTGAGTTAATATCCAACTCAGGAGCTACTTAAAACCCCTAACTGCATTATCTGCGAAAACAAATAACAGCCCCTATTGTCTTAAACTTCCAAACAAGCACTTACATGGAACTATGAAAATAGCCCTACCCCACCTCTCCCTTTCTCAATCCCCCAGCCCTTATAAGCAGCCCACCAACTCTCTGAGGGCACAGTTTCAAATCCTGTGAGAAACTGTTGCTACCTTCATTGCTCTTAATAACTAGCAATTTGCTTCTGAGGTCTGGTCTCATCTTTCATTTTCACGTACCTGGTCAATCCCAATCTAAGAAAGCCAAAAAGGAAATTTATAAGTGCGCAATAAAAATTTTAAAAACTGCTCCGTAAAATTATCATTTTTCTGATAACGCAAGCTCTCAAAATTTATTACATCACTTCCTGCTATTTCTTTTCTTCTGATTTCCATAGATACCGGAGAACTGTCACGTGGTGTGTTGATCGCCTCTGCTTGCTCTGCTCATGTTCTGACTTTCTTGTCGATTTTCCGTTGCTTAACTCGTGGTGTCGTAAACTTTAAAGAAAAGATGAATGGAAGCTTTAAAAATTTTGTATTTTATTTGAATTGACAATTTTCACACGCATTTATGTTGTATCCTGCGGTGTTTCAACATTCTCGTATGTGTAGCATATCCCCGACCTCAAGTATTGATCCCTCCTTTGTTGTAAGCTTTACCATTCCGCCTTCCCGTAATTTTGGAGTATACATGGTTATTAACTATCGCCAACCCGCTGTGCAATAGAACAACACAGCAACTTCTTCCACCTTTTCAACTGTAACTTTTTAGCTATTGGCCAGGATTTCACTTTCCTGAACTCTGCTGGCTGTTTATGCGCTTCTCAGGAGTACATTACAACCTTGGGATTCTGGAAATTCTTTGAAGAACAAAAAAGAGAAGGATATCTGTGTTCGAGGAAAAGAATTCATGAATTTGTGATGACTCATGACATCGAGGAAAGATACGGAAATTTAATGACAGTTAATAAATGGCTGTGAACTACTTTAAAACTTCAATGCTCCCACTTACTCATCTCTAAGTAGTAAATGTGTTCTACTTACATGTGTCCTCATAAACCTGATAAATTAATAGGGAAAATTTTAAATGCTGATAATGATGCTTAAATACAATTATTTTATTGTTGAGTGTATATAACTGTAAAATCATCAGAACAATTCTACTTTCCCTCTTTTGTAGTCAAAATGAAGGCTCAAAAATAACTTTTCAAAATTTTGATGTTTTCTTTATTATTATTTTTTTTTATGTGTACATGTGTATTGCCTGCATGTAGGTGAGCGCACCCGTGTCGTGCAATGCAGCAAAGGTCAGAAGGGGGCTTCGGATTCCCCTGGAACTGGAGTTAAGGATGGTTCATAGCCACCATGTGGGTGCTGGGAATCGAACCCGGGTCCTCTGCAAGAGCGGTCTGTGCTTAACCGCTGAGCCATCTCTCCAGCCCCCAAATTTTAATGTTTTTAAATGTGGTTCGAAAACATCACATTTAAAGCTGTACATGGTGGCATGGTTCCAAAACATCACATTTAAAGCTGTACATGGTGGCATATGCCTTTAATCCCAGCCCTTGGGAGGCAGAAGTGGGTGGATCTTTGTGCGACTGAGGTCAGCGTGGTACACATAGTGACTGTCAGGTGGGCTGGGACTAGGGAGAACCTGACAAAAAAATAGTCACGTTTAATCTCCAAACAATTTTCTTTAATCCTCACTCATTTATTAGTCTCAATTTTCTATCTCAAGGCTCCCTACAAGTTTGTTTTCCATCCTTCTATCTGAGATCACCTCCCCCCCACACACAGTTATCTTTTTTTAAAGCATTGTTTTATTTTCATTTATTTATTCATTTAATGTGTATGAGTGTATTGCCTGCATATATATATATATTGCACCCATGGAGTGTCATGTAATGCTCATGGCCTGTGTCGTGAAATGAATGCAGAGGTCAGAAGAGGGTGTCAGATCCCCTGGAACTGGAGTTATGGGGCAGTTGCTATCCACCATATGGATACTGGGATTCCAACCCAGGTCTTCTGCAAGAACAGCCAGTGCTCTTAACCTGAGCTATCTCTCCAGCCCTGACACACAGTTATCTCTACAGCTGCTCCCATCACCACACAGCCTTTGTTGTACAGATTTCCCATAAAGGGGAAGCTCATGTAATTAGCTTGACATAGTGGCATCAATCATTTGTTTTATTGCATTGATTTTTTTAAATATATAAAGATAAATATATTTACCTATCAAAGCAGTCCTAATATCATGATAAATTGTTAGATTTACAGAAGAGGGAAGATTATCAAGCTTCCTTTGTAAAGCAATTGATACGTCATTGAAATACACATGAAGCTTCTTTGCCACTAAAGACAATGTCTGTGCCATCATCTGTCATTTCAAAATTATATGAGAAGCATTGGTGCCATAGGAGATATTAAATATTATATTTTTAAATGCCATTTTTATTTACTACTAACAAAGTACATAAATCCATACTAAAATTGAAATCAAAACATAATCTTTTAGAAAATACTGACTCAATGTTTGACTAGATAAATGACAAACAAATATTTCTGACAATAAGTAAAGATATTAGTTTGATAGTTTGCCAACTTTAAGTTCATACTTACTTCTGACAGAAACAATTTGCAAATCATTTGAAGAATATACAAATCAGATTCTAAAACAATTTTTTCCTGAATGATTGTGAAATCAAAAAATAAGAAAAGTCACTGAATTAATAGCAAGAAAACTGAAGTATCTCATTCTGAAGTAAATCAATATTTTAACAGGTCTCATCAAAGAAAAAGGCTTGAAGGATACCCACACATCAGACTTTACTTTTCAGTATTACAGACGCTTTAGTACCTATAAGGACACAATTAATACATTATTATTTTGCAGAGAGTTCTATGGGAAGTACATTTCTCTTGGTCTGATCTCAGAGTTGCTTTTGTTTCTTTTAGTGTTATCTGTCTGTTCCCTATTTTACAGCATGAAAGAGGGTTAACTGAGTCCCTGATCTCATGTAACTTAAAACATTTTTATTGCTACAATTTCACAATTAGATATTTTATTTTCTAAAGGCCAAATAGAGAAGAATTGCTAATTAATGTGTCTTAAAATTTACAAAAAAAAAGATATTTATGGAAGATTACTACATAGAGAAAGATTTTAAGCCATAAAGTAAATAAATAAATATGGAATATATAAAACCAGCCATCCAATCCAAACTACAGAAATAGATGTCGTTGTCTGTCTTACTTAAAAAAAAAAAAAAAGCTTTGGGACTGGAGAGATGGTTTAGTGATTAAGAGCACTGACTGCTCTTGCAGAGGACCTAGGTTCGATTTCCACCACCCACATGGTGGCTATGAACTGTCCTTAACTCCAGTTCCAGAGGAATCCAAAGCCCTCTTCTGACCTCCCTGGCATTGCACGAAAGGCTGTGCTCACATACATACAGGCAATATGCTCATACACACAAAATAAAAATAATAAAAAAATTTTAAAAACTTTATATTTTTATTTTTATGTGCAAGAATGTTTATCTTCATGCATGTATGTACACCAAGTGCATGACTTGTGACCAAGAAGGCCAGAGGGCAGTTTTGGATCTCCTGCAACTGGAGTTATAGGGTGTTGTGAGCGCTGCTCTCCCATTTGGGTGTTGGGAACCAAACCTAGGTCCTCTGAATGAGCAGCAAGTGCTCCTTAGTTCTGAGCCATCTCTCTGGCCCCATGCCTCTTGTCTTTCTGTCAATACAACGGTAAGATATTTTTTAGAGAAACAAATATCTGATGATCAATATAGGAAAAAAAGGGGGAACTAATGAAGAGGCAAAAAGAAAGTGAGTGTTGCTAGAACAATCTTGCCAGAATGCAGGACAGCAGGGAAGCAAGACCAGTGAGGGAAAAGAGAGATAGGGTGAACCAAATGAGCATCACACATGCAGAAATGTAGAAGAGCTTAGAACAAATGAAAAGAGACATTTGTAAGGTCTATATGGACTGTGTCTAAGTGTTAGGAGAGAACTAGAGAAAGTCAGAATCGTTCTCACCAAGGGGAAAAGAAAGACCAACAGGAGAAGAAAAAATATACGAAAAGGCATAGACTGAAGTTGGATGTGAACACCAAGCTTCTGTGATTTTGTACATAGTATTTCTTTAACAATTTATAAAGTTCAAAATTTGGCTTTGCCAACAAGCAAGTGAAATAGTTCAGATGAAATATGATTTTGTTAGTACAAGACCTGAAATTCTAATGTCCTTTGGTCATCAGTGTGGATGGAGCCTTTACTGAAATGGTCACCAGTGCCCTAGAAGTGAAAATGTGAGACAGTTAAGGACGTCATGAAAAAGAGACTGAGGAAGAAGGGGCTGGACTGAAGCTGAAAGTTGATCCTGTGAGGTTTAATGTGATCTATAGAGTAACAGACACTGACCTGGATTACATAAGTTTCCTTACCTTTCACTTAAGCTATCTAAGAAGACTCTTCACGTAGACTTGTGCTACACGTGAGAAGGTGTTATCAGAGATAAGAATAATTATGACTCTTGAAATGCATATATGAGTAATGTCTGAATCTGAAATTTTGGTAGGATTACTTGAAGCTGCGTCTTCATGAATAATTATAGCTCTTTATATCCAATGTTGGGAAGGCATCCTCATTAGAATGAAGAATGATTAAAATATTAAAACAGTTCTCAAAGATGGAATATTCCCTATCCTAGAGCCCTTGTGGGCATCAAAAGGAAGGCTTAAGGAAAGGGAGAGAAAAAAGTAAAAGTGAAATGTGTAAAAAAAAGGAGGGGATATTTACAGTGAAAAGAGTTTCCTTGTAACAAAGTTGTAATTGCCATTGTTTGGGGGTGGGTGGTGTAGGAATGGACAAAAACTGGTAAGATCTGGAGAGGGTTAGTTTAGCAAGTGGAGGAAGTCAGAGATGTGCAGACAGGAAGTCTTTTCCATGAAACTGATAAATAATATAAAATTTGACACTTTTCATTAATTGGAAATATTTCAAACAAACATTGCTCAAAATTTCCAATCTTTTAAATCAATCAAAAAGAGCAAAAACTTTTTTTTTTTTTTTTGGTCTTTTTGAGATAGGGTCTCCCTGTAGCCCCAGCTGTCCTGGAACTCACTATGTAGACCAGGCTGGCCTTGAACTCACAGAGATCCACCTGCCTCTGCCTCCCTAGTGCTGGGATTAAAGGCATGTGCCACCACACCAGCCTGCCAAAAAGAGTAAAATCCTTTTCAAAAAGAACTACACACTACACTGTAAAAAATACAGTCATGATTATATTCTTGATGAAAGCAAATAATTACTAATGAATTACAAATATATTTCTGTGTGTGTCTCTCATACACATATGCACAATTTAGTATTTTGATCATAAGACTCTTGGTAGGACATTAAATAAGCATTTATATAAATATAAGTATTTTAAGAGTTGATTATAAATTTCCCTACTTGTTTGTTAAGAACTGTCACATGTGCTTCAAGACCTAATAACCATGTCGATGACCTGCACAGCAAACATTGGTGGAGTAGTGGCACCTTTATCTTGGGGGGTAATCAACAGCTACCTAATTAGACTTAAAGCCTACTCAATGGGAGGAAACTCATGTATTGTACTGCAAACCTAATCAAATACACATAGTTGAAGAGGTCATTGATCTTAGAGAAAACCCCAAGGCTATCACATCCCTAGACAAATGTAACTTCTTACTATGAGCAAATTATGAATCCTTAAATTTACAGACAGGTATCTCAGCCACCACCCATCAAAGAAGTTTCTTTTCCAATAGACAGAGATTATTACAGGGTTTTACAACTGGTCATACACAGAGATTGTCTATGAATTGCCCAAGCCTAAGTGGCACATCTACAATGCAACCTCTACACCTACGGCTCATGGAACATGGGATAAAGAAAACACTAATGCATCTTTCAGTTCTCATCAATGAGGCTCCCTCATGCAACAGAGGACCAGGAACGCAGAAGATTACAAATTACCAAAAATAGAGAATAAGAGTCTACGGAGTGACAGTCCTTAGAAAGGACTCCTATATTAAAATCTATCCACCCAGGATTCAGGGATAATTGCAGAAGAGGGTGCCAAAAGATAGTAAAGTCCAGGGAGGAGGTGCATGACCATATGGAAATAGAATGCTGCAGGCTCCTGGGACCCTTCTCATACGAGCCTACAGCAATGGTGTCAGCATGCACAAGACCCATGCAAACTCAAGCAGACAAAAACCCAGCATAGAACTGTGGAAACGGACAGCAGGCCCAAATCTTAGTCGAAGAATTATTGGCAACTGATTAAGGCTGGGTAAGGAAGAACTGATCTTCTTAAAGGGAGAGACTCTTGATAGATTGACAAGACCTCAGTGGATGAACTTGTACTGAGGGACATCTGGAGGCACTAACTCTATGTGATAGACCTTAACAAAAATGACAGAATGTATGAATTCCACTGTGGAGGCTATAGGCAATTGCCAGTGGGGAATGGGACATAAAGTTAAGATGGTCTGTATAAAATACAAAAAATTCAATAAAATATTTTAAAAAGAACTGCCAAATCTATAAACATTACAGCAACCTTAGGGAGGTTACAGTATTCATTTTGATGATGCTCCTATCAAAATATTTTAAAATAAGACAATATGAATTTTATGCAAATGGGATTGATCACTTTTAATTGAGTCATGATTCTGTCTTTCTGATATTTCTTGCACATTATCAGATTTTTCTGGAATCTAAATTCACTTCCTAGAGATGGTGGTTGGATGGCGATGGTGATAACCAGAAATGACAAGCCTGGATACATCAACTAAATTCAGAGAAATGACAAGCAACTGTTATAAAAAAAAAAACAAATGAACAAACAAACAAACAAGCAAAATTTAAAAAAAACCTTTAAAATGGTCTTGCTTTGCTTTTCCATAAAGCATTATCAAGGCATACATATCCAAATCTAGTGCTTCTAATCAAATCAATCTTCTTAAAACATGTATTACATAAGTGGTCTTCCTGAATTCTGCACCTCCTTTTGTATTTTAACATTAGTGTCTAGAAGAATTATTCAAATAACAATTTATAGAAATCATGATAAGAATATTTACTTTTTAACTTTCATTAGGATTAGAAATTTAAAACATAAGGAGTATAGCAGTTTCTAGTTCCATCCATTTACCTGCAAATTTCATGATTTCATCTTTCTTTACTGCTGAGTAAAACTCCATCATATAAATGAACCACATTTTCATTATCTACTCGTCAATTGAGGGACACTTAGGTTGTGAAAAGAGCAGCAACAAACAGGGATGTGCAAGTGTCTCTGCAATAGGATGAGTTCTTTGGGTATATGCCAAGGAGTGGTAAAACTAGGTCAAATGGTAGGTTCATTTGTAATTTTTTAGGAGTTCTCCACACTGATTAACATAGGGGTTGAACAAGTTTACAGCCCCTCCAGCAGTGGAAGAGTGTTCCCCTTTCCCCACATCCTCTCCAACATTTGGTATCATTTGTTCTCCTGATCTTAGCCAGTCTGACTGGGGTAAGGTGAAATCTTAAAGTGGTTTTAATTTGCATTTCCCTAATTATTAGTGATGTTGAACATCTTTTAAGAAGCTTCATAGCCATCTTTACTTTATCCTAGAACCAAACCCTGATAAGTGAGTATATATTCAGACATAACTACAGGAACCAGGATAATGGAAAGGAAACAGGGAGGTAGGGAAAAGAAAGAACCTAAAAGAGTAGAACAGTAGAAACAGGCCTTAATAAGGGAGATATGGATAAAAATTGGGTTAGTTTAAGGGAGGGTATACAAGGAACCTAGGGCATAAAGGGAAAGAAGGAGCTCAAGAGAGGTAGGACCACAGGAGAAGCGTATTATTATGAGAGAAAGGGGGAGCAATGGGGGAACCTTAAGAGGGAAATCCATGATGGAAGGGTGAGACAATGTGAGATATAAACAATGCCTAGCTAGCTTTGAAAACCAGAGGGAACCATATTACTCCTACAACTTACTGACAAATTATATATAGCAGATCAAAAAATCTTTGTCTAGGTAAGGTTTGTTTGAGAACAATTGGTCTTTGCCCAAGATATATCTACATGACATACAGTAATTAAAAGTACCAGACTGGTGGAACTAACCTTCTTGGATGTTTAACAGACATACTTTGAGGCCTATAATAATTTGGTCAGAGGGACATAAAGGACACTTTTTGTTCCTTGCCCTCGTGGTGGGTCTCTGTCCTCTTGATCAAGGAGGCCGAGGAAATCCCACCAGATGGACTTAAACCAGTGTCCAGTCTACAAAGAGGAAGGTCAACACAGAGGAATCATTTCCTCCATGCTTATAAGCGATACCAACCATGGTCGAGCAGGACCTTTGACTTATCTTTACATAGGCAGAACTGGTAAAAGAAAGGAGCCAGGGGCTCCTCCCAAGCCCATGTGACCCCTGAGGAACTGATCCTCAAATGGCTCTTAAGAGTAAAAATAAATTGGTTTATCTGGGCCAACTGTATGGCCTTAAACACCCCAAAGGAAAGTATAACCAAAGATGAAAGGGGCCAATATAATTCCTTAAGAGTCCATATCCATAGCTAAAGGTTACATAACAAACAACAATGCCAGATAGGAGATACCTTCTTCTGAGTTGTTGGCCAGGGTGGTCAAAGGGACTCCCAGATAGTAACCCAGCATAGAACTGGGGAAATGAACAGCAGATCCCAATCTTATCTAAAGGAATATTGACAACTGATTGCTGCTAGATGAGGAACAGCTGATCCTCCTAAAACTAAGACCTCTAGATAGGCTGACTAGATTCACCAGAAGGGCAAGTAGTGGGGAATGGCTGGGGTGCCAACAACACATCAGACAGTAGTGGGGATATCAGAGTATAAGGGCTCTAGTTGGTTGAGGGAGGCTACGGGAGGGTCCTACCTGGGAAGTGGGTGTATAGTTGAATAAGGTGGTTTAGGATGTTCTTTGTGATATACACAAACACACACACACACACACACACAAAATCAACAATTTTTTAAAAATGTATTATATTTGAGGAGGAAGCATGGAAATTTATGTCATGTTAATTAGTAGAGGTGACAAACAATGCCATTGAAATCTACCTGATGACTTTATAGACATACAGAGGTGCCAAGGATCCAAGTGCAACCGATTATGACTAGTAATAATCAGATACATGCAGATTAGAGATGCATGCACCAACATCTCAGTGTTAGTAGCAAAAACAATGAGTCTTTCTGTAAGAAATAATATATTTTAAAATGAAATGGAGATCTTTTTTAAAGGTTAAAAATTCATTCAATGTTATGTCTTACAGGGTTTATACTGAGTTCAATATTGTATTACTGTATTAATTCAACAGTGAACCTAAAAATTTTATAGCCACTTGTGAAAGAGATTATCTTTGCTCTGGAAACTGTTAATGAGTATGTTAAAGCTGTAATGAAATGCTTCTTCTAA
>NW_008355454.1:454509-461985 GCF_000622305.1 Nannospalax galili
TTAAAGGAATATATCTTCAAAGCATAAAAATTTGCTCCTTAATAATTAGTAGATGTGAAAAACATTACCACTGAAATCTACCTGATGACTTTCTATCCATGCTCAGATGCCAAGGATCTCAGAAAGTAACTCACTGTGACTAGTAATAATCAGAAATATAGCGATTAGAAACTCATGTGCAAACATCTTATGGTCAATTGCATTAAAAATGAATTTTTCTATATGAAAATATGTATTTTAATAATGAAATGGAGATCGTTTTTAAAGGTTAAAAACTCATTTAATGTTATGTCTTATAGGGTTTATACTGAGAACAATATTGTATAACTGTAATAATTCAACTGTAAACCTGAAAATTTACAGCCAATTTTGAAAGAGATGCATCTTAGCTCTGGAAATTATGATTGAATATGTCAATGCTGTTGTAATGAAATGTTTCTTCTAAGTATGTGGCTATTAAATAAATAATTAAAAAAATAAAAAGTAATGAGATTGTTTTCCAGTTTTGTTTGTTTTGGTTTTACTTTTGGAGCACTGGGGACCAGTCCTGTGGTCTCACACATGCTAGGCAATTGCTTATAATTTTCGCCAGAAATGTTGTCAAGTAATATTTGCTTTTTATTTCCTATAATGTTATTATTTAAGATTCATACTATTCCTGAAATTGCCCTAGCCTAACATAGTGGTTCTTGTTGTTTCTAGTATTTTATAAGAGATATACTTACAGGTAGTAGATGATAGTTATATCTGTCGCAGGACATTTATTTCAAGTCAAAAAGTCATATACAAATGATAAGAAAATAATAGTTTTTATTCAGTGCTAATCATTTTTAGAATCACGCATATAGAATCATCAGGAGAGAGGTTATTATGATTTTGAACCTGATGTCAAAGCTTCCTTAATTATTTCACCTTAAATATTAAAAATCTTCCAATGACATGTTTTAAAAGAATGATAAAGTGGCCTATATCTAACCCTAACACCAGCAAGTCAAAGGAGAAAAAACAAGTTCTCATAAAGAAATAACCTTGCCCCTTAGGTTCATTAGCATCTCCCCTGCTAACCTTGGCACAACTTTCTTTCAAAACTAATTTATAAATCAGTGATGATCACAGTATGAAGACAGAAGGATTATGACAGTATTACTCTATCATAAAAAATGTCAGCAATTGGGTCTGAAATATTGCTATCAAAGTTGTTTAATGTCACTTATCTTCTTAATTTTTCACTGAATTTTCAGTAATTTATATAAGCTAAATTAATTTCTAAAATATTTGAGTAATTGCATTTGTGGTTTTTCACAACTGATTTATTTTAATGTATAAAATATAATGTAATATAGTATAATCCTTAGTTCATATAACCTTGAACTTTCTCAACAAGAAATTGTTTCCTTTATAATATATTGTATTTTCATTAATAATTTTGGTTTTTACTTGAGTTGTGATGTCTGAGAGAATATTTTTATATGTATTTGGTTTTATATAAAATGCAAATCTGAAGCCGAGCATGGTGGTGCATGCCTTTAATCCTAGCACTTGGGAGGTAGAGGCAGGAGGATCTTTGTGTGTTCAAGGCCAGTCTGGTCTACATAGTGAGTTCCAGGACAGCTGGGGCTACAGGGAGACCCTGTCTTTAAAAAAACAAAATAAATAAGTAAGTAAATAAATAAATAAATAAAATGAAATGCAGATCTTTACAATGAGCTATTCTGTTATCTTCATAAGTTATCCAGATATTTGAATGGTAACCACGTAATACTATATAACATGAGGTGTATCCCAAGTGTATGTACAAAAATTGTTATATGACAAAGTACATTAAATGGGATCATCAATTACTCAAGGATTTACTGGAAAAGTTAATGTTCTTCATAAAAAAATCTCTTAATGGATTTTTTGAAATACATAAAAATATACTACTCCTTGGAGAAAAATTCCAGTATCAGTATAATTTTAAGCATAAATGCAAAAGTTCTAAGAAATTTTATTTTCATTGCAAGTACCATGTACCTCACACCAAAATCCTGGGTATTTTGCCTTGTCTGGTCCTTAGGTACTAAAGAGATACTTAAGAAACTCAGCTCTGACCTAATTAGATAAAGGAGTGTGAGAGGGAAGGCATGTGAAAGGGAAGTATAAGTAATGTTACTTATATTCTCTCTCTCTCTCTCTCTCTCTCTCTCTCTCTCTCTCTCTCTCTCTCCCCCCATACACACACAGACAGAAAAGGGAACTCATACAAAATAACAAAATAAGAGAGACCAAATTTCTAGCCTTAAGAAAGTGAAATGAAATAGAATCCCCTCATTCCTTACCCATGTATTCATTCAGCAAATGCATATGTGGTGAAAACCATGTGTCTTGTGCTTCACTAATGAACAAGACAGTCACACCACCTGCTCTTTCATGGTCCTCACATTCTATACTGTGATGTAAATGGACTCCACCACAGAAAACTCAGTGAAAAGTCAGTTCAGATCAGAAAATAATTATATAACCTGGAAAAATAACATACTTGGACATCACAAAGATGCCTAACTTCAGTCATTTACCATCAAAACTATCTTTTCTTTTCTTTTCTTTTTTTTACTAAATGCCCACTGAAAGGGAGGAAACTCAAGTGTGGTACCATAAACATAACCAAATAGGCTGGAGTGGTCATAGATATTAGAGAAAACCCCAAGACTGTCACATTGCTAGACTAATGTGATTTCTTACTATGTGCAAAATGTGTATCCTTCTATTTACAGACAAACATCCCAGCCACCACTCATTAAAGAAGCTCATTTTGCACCAGAGACTATTATCAAGTACCACAACTGGTCATACACTGACATTGTATATGAATTGCCCAGGTGTAAATGACACATCCACAATGCTACCTTTAGACTTAAGGCTCATGGAACACAGAACAAGGATAACAAAGAGGACACTAATGAGTCTCTTAATTCTCAATAACGAAGCTTCCTCATGCAGGGGAGGGCCAGGAACACAGAAGATCACAATAGCCAAGTGTAGAGATCAAGAGCCTGCTGAATCCTGGTCCTTGGACAGGATCCCTTTATTAAATTCTCCCACCCATGGTTCAGGGACCATCTCAGAAGAGGGGGCAGAAAGAATGTAAGAGCCAGGGAGGAGGTGCATGACCATATGGAAACAGACCACTACAAGCTCCTGGGAACCTGCTCATGATTCTATGGCAATGGTGTCAGCATACACAGGTCCCATGAAAACTCAGGCGGGCAATAACCCAGCATAGAACTGGGAAAATGAACAATAGACCTCAATCTTATCTGAAGGAATGTTTGCAACTGATTGCTGCAGGATGAAGAAGAGCTGCTCTTCTTAAACAAGGGACTCTAGAGAGGCTGACTAGAATTAGTGGACAGACTTGCACTGGGGAATGGCTGGGGACACTGACAACCCAGTGGGCCTGACAGGGATCACCAAGTATTCTACAACCAACCATTTCCTTTCTCTGTTGGTCTCTGCTGGAGACAACTTTCCTGCAAATAATATGTAAATTACCACATTATAAATGACTGAAGAACTCTATGATTGACTCTCCACTGTAGCAATGAGTGTCAATCATAATCTCATACCAATGATTCACCTGCTCTGTATGCATTTTCCAGCCAGTGAGAAATTAGGTTGATTCTTACAGTTCATTTCTATGAGCCACATTTTACTTCAAGTTATTTATCTTTCAGATGCTTTTCAGACTTAAATCAAATAACATCTACGAAAGTGACTGCTGCTAGAATAACAAGGCTATTTTACCTAGGTACGCTAGATGAAAGTAGAGTCTAGAGAAAAACAGCACACCATGTGAGTATGCAGGAGGCAATTCTTCAGTTTTAGAAAACTGCTGTGGAAAGTAGGACTGGTGACATGCATCTTTAATCTAGCATTCGGGAGACTAAGGCAGGATGATTATGAGTTTTAGGGTCACTTTGCCTACACCATGAGACTCTGTCTCAAAGGAAAAATATATTGCTAAAGTTACTAACTTGAAACATGATGTAATAGGGAAGGCATGCTGAGAGTAAATGTACCCAGCCTGTAGCTATGCATATTCTGCTTTGGTAAGTAAAGTTTTACTGAAACCCAGCCATGGTTACTCACCTGCATAGCTGCTTTGGGATTACAAGGTCAAATTTAACTTTTGGTTACAGAGAACAAGTAGCCTGCAAAGCCTAAAGTCATTACTCCTTGACTTTAGAGAGAAAAAGTTTGGCGATACCTGGTGTACTGTCTCAAGGGGGGAAGGTTTCTTTATATTTCACTTAGACATGGGCAAATGACCTGGGAAAAGAGAAAGTTGATTTGGTTTGTTCTGAGATTTTCGAATAAGAGAACATACAATTCATCCTTCCTCCAATAAAGCCACATAAGTTTTTGCTGAGAAGTTACTTGCCTAGAATCACTAGAGACCAAGACCATACTTAGTGCTCGCTGTGACAGGAATCTCCTACAATAAGAGAGAGTTCTTACAGCCTGCTATCTGATAATGATACGCTTATTCTGAAAGGGAAGGGGTAGGTGATTGCCAGGCAGATTTCAGAATGTCACCATCATTGAAATTCTACCTGAAATTTTTGACAATGAAGGATTACTGTCCTACTGCCCTGTGCCATAATTAAGGTTTTTGTTTCGTGAAAAAAAAAAAGAAAGAAAGAAAAGACTTTCTTTTTTTCTGTTGATGAGAAGTCATGAGTATGTGGTAAGAAATTCTCAGTATGGACTGGAGTTAGAAAACAAAATCAAATGTAGTAACTTATGAAAACAAAGAAATACATTAATCTCACTGGTATTTTTATATGCTTTATTAGAAATTTATTTTAACTGGAACCATTTCCTTTTCAATTCTTGCACTGTATTCCTCTACACATTTTCATAAAATAAAACCAAATGATTATGAATGTGGAGTTTTGTGGTGTCTTCTCCAGTTAATAGCTAGAAAGTTAGATTAGAATATCTAGATCTCTATTCTTCAGCAGACTGCAGATTCATTAAACACAATGGCATAATCATGCCTGAAGCACTAGTAATAAAAGATATGAGTTAAAACTTGGACACTTATCTAATATTTGCATATTATAACCATCTTTTTAAAAGAATGTCATAAGTCTGCCCAGTTGAGGAACCTCTTTAAGGATGTTACAATTTAAATGATGGAGTTACTCCCCGTCCCTAAAAAGTGACTAGCAGAGGGAAGAAATTTCATGAAGAATAATTTACCTTATGACCAGACTTCTGCCACTGCATCAAACCAGTATAAGAACAAACAGAGCAAGCTGACTGGGTGTGAAAAAACAAAACAATAATCTTAACCAAGAAAGTCACAAAGTGACATGTACTATGGATACAAAAGATTGTTAGCAACAGAGTTAAGGCAAAGAGGAGATAATGGCAATAATCTCAATATAAAGTATCTGAATTAAAAGTGTCAATCGTTGATGGTGATTAGACTAGGAAAGGATAACCAGCTGTAACATACTTGAGATTCTGCTTGGTATCAGACCACCTGTAGGAATACTTACAACGTGAGTGGATTTTGAGTGTACATGACTAGGTAACTGCTCATCTGTTGTAGCCACGTTATCAGTCTAGGGCTAAGGTTGGTTTCCCTTTTTAATCCAATTAAAGAATTAAAAGACAGAGGGCTGGAGAAATGGTTCCCAGTTTAGAGCACTGACTGCTCTTACAGGAGACCCAGGTTCACTTCCCAGCACCCACATGGTGACTAACAACCATCCATAACTCCAGTTAAAGGGGATTCAACACCTCCTGCTGGCCTCTAGGGGCATTGTACATAGAGGTACACTTACATACATGCAGATCATAGACGCATACACATAAAGTAAAAGTCAATAAATAATTTTTTAAAATAGAAATAAAAGGCAGGCTTATTTTTCCAGACAGGGAGGAGACTATATTTAGAAAGAATGAAGACTCCCACATCCGTACACACACTCACACAGAGAAATATAAGAGAGGGGAGTTCAGAAACCAAAAGTCTAAAGCCCTCAGAGAAGGCCTTGAGGCTTTTAAATGTTTTAATGGTTTCCCCTCCCCTAATTTTGGATTGATCAACTTAAACAAAGAAGTGCGTGCTGATGGGTCAAAGCCCAACCTAAGATATGCCCAGGGCTACCCAACTTTAAGCAGGTCAGTTGAAGGGGCCTTGTTTAGGTTAAAAAGTAAGACTTCCTTCCAGCGGACCGAGAAGGCGCAGGAAGGGCACTGTCTTCACTGCTCCTTAGCCACCTTAGTCACTCATTAGGGATTTAGTCCCTTATACATCCAGGTTAGGGAAGTAGAATGCCAAGAAGGAAGTTGTGAGAAAACTATGAGATTAAGCTCACTTTGGGCTTATTGAATTTGAGGACATTTCAAGACATTAGGGAAGATGTCCACAAGGCAGACACAGATGACATCAAAACTCCAGGTTAAAGAGCAGCTCCTGATAAGAATCCAGCCTTTACACAGAGTCACAGAGACTAGTGTGTCAGTTATGACAGTAAAAATGAGCTCAAAATCCTGAAAACAGAGTTCTAAATAAAAGCATCAAAATAAATACCTGTTCTCAATTCAGTCCAAATTCCTTTCTCATACATTTTAAGAATCTGTGCCTCTCAACACTATTTCTATGAAGGATGACCCAGTGCACAGCTTCGAAGAATGTGCATTATGATGGCAGCAGAAAATAAATCAAAACAGGACTTTTAAACTAAATATGGCTTGAAAATGTTCTGGAAAAGTACACTTCCTGATTTTTACTGTTGCTTGCAGGTGGTTGAATGAATGTTTTTACCTCTTCTTCCCGCTTTTCAGAGCAGCCATCGTTTTGGTCATGGACATTTTGCCCTCCTAGACCTGGGGGGGAATTTGGTATTCTGGGATGTCCTAAATTGGTTTCAAAGTTTAGTGGGGGCAAGAAGGACTCAATTAAAAACATAAAGGAAATTGGATTTTGAGGTTGAGGGAGAAGTTTGGGTGAGTTCTTAGAATAGCAGATACCTTTGCCTGCCTCTGCACAGAGATAATGGAGAATGCCTGTGAGGGAGTGACATGCTGATACCTACTGTTTGGGTACCAAGACCCTCACCCCTGGGTGCTAAAGATAAGGGCTAGCACTGTCACTTAACAGCGAGGAGGAAGGTACTTTAGATTTATGGGGCTGTCTGCCTTGAAAGATAGGCTGGGACTGAACAATGAAAAGCGTCCCAGTGCCCATGTAGGCTGAGCTCCCTCACGTTTCCTGCATTACTTAATTCTAAGCCTTGTGTCTCGAAAGGAGCTCAGAAAAACCACTAATATTGGGTTTTCTGCCAAATATGATGGACTATGTTATTATGTGAGCTAGAAAGGTAAACAATGGTGTTAACAAGAAAGCATCACTTCATTTTATAGTACCACACAGAGCTCAGTGTCTTTAAATTAAGATAGAATATTATGGGAGAAATGGGA
>NW_008355454.1:462739-478360 GCF_000622305.1 Nannospalax galili
AAGCTTCTGTTAATGGAAGTTCCCAGAAAAACCATGCATCTTCAAATTGGATTTTCTTCTACAAGGCCAATTAACTAATTAGAGCTCTGGTGATTATGGGGAGTCTGGAATGTTACAGGTCTAGGGTCTAATTACCATTTATCTCAGGCTATCTTTAGTCCCTAAATAGCCACTCCTTGCTCCTCTCTGTTTCTGACTTAAAATTTTGTAACTAACAAATGAAAAACCTCTTGGAAGGTATTTATTAGCAGAAACACTAGTTTCCACCAACCAAAAGGCTAAGAATGTAATCACATAGCATCTGAAACCTGTAATAGAATTCAGCCCCCTATTATGCTATGTCCTGTCTACTGAATGTGTTCTGTTGCTATAAGAAATTCATGAAATTGATAACTCATTGGAACATGGTATTTGAGGAAACCTAACTCTGTGTACCTGGACTCCAAAATAAGCCATCCCTTTTATTCCTTTGAGGTGAGAACTATTTATTTCATTGACACTCATTAAATCAGCAATCTACATTTTTGTGTTTGTATTTGTTTGTATAATAATTTGCAAACACAATAAGAAATATCTTCTCCAGCAGACTCTCTTTATGACATGTGTGGTATGGTGTGCATAGTTGTTGTAGCAAAGAGAGTCCAAACAGATGTTTTTTTCTTTTAAAATTGCATTTGTTACTAGTTCTTGTTACTCTAGGCCCTGAAGTATATATCAAAAGGCTTATACTTTCCCTGGGCTTGGTGGCACACACCTTTAGACCCAGAGAGCCTGGAAGCCAGAAGCAGGCAGATCTCTGTGAGATGGAGGCCAGGCTGGTCTACATAGAAAGTTCCAGGCCATCTTTGGCTACAGGGAGACCCTGTCTCAAATAATAAATAAATAAGTAAAAAAATAATAAAATTTAAAAGAATCATGCTCATTAGGAAATACAGGAAGTTATATTTTCAGAGGAATATGAAGCAGCAGTATTATTTCACTGTGAAAGAAACATATTGCACCTCAGTAACTTAAAAACTGTTTATATGATGATGGGAGTGAAATCAAAGGACTTCATGGGGGCGTGCTTATTCTTCAACCTTAAATGAGTTGTATTTGTAATATTTGTGCTTTGTTTTCTAAATTTCCAAATAATGCTTTAGATTGTGAATGTCTGATCTGATTATGAACTTCAGGAGAGTTCAAATCTCCTTTATCTTTGCAGACATCTACTGGCCAGATGGAGATCAATACATGCTCATTTATCACGTTTTGAAAAATGATACTATTGGCACACCATAAAAATATTTCCTATTCATTTGTTACTCTTCAGAAGAAAGTCTAATTAGATGACAGATGAGTTAGCCCTTGCTTTACCAGTGCATGGACTACTGAGGTTGTAGTAGGTGCATTTTTGCTATATTCTTTCTCAGATTTATTTTTGTCTTCTCAAGCCGTCTCCTAGCTGACCTCCTTCACAAATATATACATGCAATCCCCAATTATTTATGTATATGTGAAGAAACAAAGTTATAGATTGACTGAATAAAAATTCAAACGTGTTTATCTTTGTAATTGTAATTCAAAATTCCAGATTACATAAACTCTGGTAACTTAGTACCAAGAACTGAGATGCAGAACATTTCCTCTCTGCGGCATTTTTTTTCTAATTCTAGCTCTGAGCGTTTCTTCCCTATTTTAGAGATATTGGAAATAAGAAATACCTCATTTTGCTCTTTGAAATTTGTGGTCTGTCACTGTCCAAATGTGTCTTTTGTCTCCTGTAGGCTAGAAATCAAATACGGACTAGTTCTTAAGCAAAACAAAGAGAAGATTTATTACTTAGCAAGTATGGAAAGCTACTGTATAGACTGGGTTAAATATCAGGATGGAAGAGCAGTAAGTGACACAAATGGCAGATTGGCCAGTGGGTGGGGTGGTTTGTCTAGAAAGGCTTCCTATTTTCATTCCATGTAGAGGAGTGGGGAGGGCCAGGTACACACATGCATTGAACATGCTTCTCATGCTTCACAGCTCTCAGTACATATTAAATCTGTACCTACTCATGGGTCTGTATTTTGCTACGATACAAAGCAAAAGTTATTGTGGACAGTAGTCTTTACTAATATGCATTTTCGAACAGAAACATTTCTGTAGCCCCTTGCAGTGGAATGGAGACACAGGTGATGGATCTAAAGTGTCATTTTCTAAGCATCAGAGGACCAATGACTGCTACTTGCACATCTGTGGTCTAAGGGCTTGAGGTGGGTCAGACACAGAGTTGCCATGCACAGACCTGGCTCCCTCATCTCTACTCCTGCCCCTCACACATCCTCTTTTAACCTTAGTAAAGTGTCATTGTCTTGTAACAAAATCAAACAGCCACATCAAAGAAATACTCTTGAAGTATTTTAATTATAGCATTTTAATGTAAAACCCATCAATAAAAAGTTAATAAACCTAATCCAGAAATGCAGAAAGACAATACCAGGAAAGAAAGACCAAACGCCTTCAAATGAGGACAATATAAAAGATATTTTGCTTTGGGCAAGCTTTATGTAATTCACCACACTGAGCCATAAAACATCAAAAGTCATAAAATAATTTTGTAAATTCTTTAATAATTTATGATTTTTACAAATACTTTAGTGACTAAACAAGCAATTAGATTGATTTAACTCAATATGGATATTTGTAAAAATACAATAGATAACATCAGATACAATAGTGAATTTTAGAGAAATCTCTACAAGATAGGAACAAGATAAAAAAATCCTGCCAGTGTCTTCAATATACACTGGAAGACATGGGAAATGCAATCAGATGGAGAGAAGGACACATGGAAAATAAGAGAGGAAAAGAGGAGGAAAGAGAGAGAGGGAGAGAAAGAGAAATTTACTAATTATGATAAATGAAACAAAAATGTTATGTTTGCTGTGTGTAATGGGTTCATATAAAATCCAATATAACCTGGGTGTGGTGGCACATTCCTTTAAACCCAGCACTAGGGAGGCAGATGCAGGTGGATTTCTGTAAGATCGAGGCCAGCCTGGTCTATATGTTGCGTTCCAGGCCAACTGAGGATACAGGGAGACTGTGTCTCAATCCCCACACCAAAAGGGAAAAAATCCAATCTATTACAAAATATTCTAACTAATAAGTAATCTCATAGGTAGATGAAAGTCAGCAATTTTCCTAAGTATCTAATGAGATACACTTATAAAGCAGAAGAAGTTTGTAAGGTTGTGATAATAAAAACAAGAACTGTAGAACACCTGGAAGCTAAAACACACAAAAACCTTTGAAAAAAATCTACTGAAAAACGTAGACTGGCACAGAAGGACATTAAAGAAAACCAACTGCTGGAGTGCACTATCTTTCCCTTAATTTCCAAAGTTCATCTTTCTTAAATGTATATGAGTGTTTTGCCTGCATAGTAGTGCACCATGTGCATCCAATGCCTGCTGAGGCCAAAAGAGAGCCTGGAAACCCATGGAACTGGAGCTATGGATAGTATATGTACAGGCTGGGACCTGAACCTGGGTCATCTGCAAGAGCATCCAGAGCTCTTAACTGCTAAGACACCTCTCCAACCCCAAATATACTATCTTAATCCATGAGAAAATTTGGTAATAAAATGACATTATTAATGAAATCAAAGCTATCAAAATAAGTCTTTTATAAAAATGAATATGATGTTCACATTCATATTACTAAAGCAATGAGAAGAGGAAAGGAAATCAAATCCTACTGGGTGGCCAATTTTTTTATGTAGTTTAATTTTGAATTCTATAAAGCTTCATTAAGTTTTGAATAAGCATAAACAAAGTATAATTTTAAGCCAGTGGGCAAAATCTAGAGCCTAGAAAGAGATTACCTGATATTTGAAACTTTGCATGTGCAAACAAATTGACTTTACAAATCGGTAATTCAAGGAAAACTGAAATTAAAATTGCTGACTTAATTTTATTCCCCCAAACAATTAATTGTGTTGTAAATATACACTATTGAATAGAAAATGTTAGGCAAAGGGGGCTGGCTACGTACTGTAAGCCTTGAATCCTAAGTGCTGTCATTTGTCTAATGGTAGTTTTGTTTCTCATGGAGGGAAAGAAAGATGACATTTGTCATACTGTGGTTGAAAAACTGAATTTAGATGTTCTCTGTCTGGTTTCTCACTGATACTATCATCAAAGAACCTCCAAATTAGTAGCAGAACAGGATGGAGGAGAGAGTGATGCTTGATGCGAAGAATTTAAGTCAAAGGTATGAATAAGAGCTTACCTTCATTATATGTGCATGAGTGATGTGAAAACCGAAATAAAGGATTCCTAAGACAATCTTCAAAAGTATTACTGTAACAAGGAAAAAAAATGAAACGTGAAAATTCTGAGGAGGCCAAGTTCCCAGGAGTAAGGAGTGCAGATATACTCCTCAGTTGCATATTGACAAAATTTGGTGAAATCTAAACACAGTTTGTAGTTTAGTTACAAGCATTGGGTCAATGTTAATTTCTCAGATTTGATGAATGCAGCATAACAGTACAAAATCCTAACTGTAAATACAGTTGGGTGAAGTTACTACTAGAAGTCTTTTTAAATTTTTATCAAAACAAGCATTGCAGCAAAACTACTGAAATTTGTTTCTACCTAATTTTCTGTTTCTCACCTCCTTTAAAGTAAAACAAGTTAATAATAGCACATTATATGGAATGGACATGCAGATTTAAAGGTATTTGGAATTGAAGGAATTGATGGAAAGCTCTGTCACATGAACCTTTATGTAAGATGTTTACGCAAAAGCAAAGTATCAGAAAACTAGTGTTTGGCTCGGTAGAGCTGCTTCTGCAGAGGACCTGGGTTTAGTTCCCAGCAACCATATGGAGGCTAACAACTGCCTGTAATTCCAGTTCCAGAAGATCAGATGCCCTCTTCTGGCCTCTGTGGGTAGTGCATGAATGAGAGGTCTTACATACATGCAGACAAAACATTCATATACATTTAAAAAAAATCTTGATTTTCAACTTGACATGATTTAGAATCACCATGGCAGGAAACATCTGTTAATATCTGTAAGGGATTTTCTATATCAGGTGAGCTGAGGAGAGAAGACCCCCCTACTCCATGTGGCACCATTCCATGGGGTGGGGTCCTGGACTGAACTTAAAAAAGAAAAGGAGCAGAACACAGAATTCATCTCTCTCTACTTCTTTTATTAAAATATTTTATGTATTATTTTTATTTTCTGTGTATGAGTGTATTACCCGCACCTATGTCATGCAATGCCCCTGAAGGTCAGAAGAGGCATAGAATCCCCCAGAACTGGAGTTACAGATGGTTGTTAGCAGCCATGTGGGTGCTGGAAACTGAATATGGGTCCTCTGGGAGAGTGGATGGTACTCTTACTGCTGAACCATCTCTCCAGGCCCTCTCTCTGCTTCTGATGATGGATGCATTGTGACCACATGCCTCATGCTCCTGCTGTCCTGGTTATACACTGCAGCATCAAACTATGAACCAAAATTAGATTGTATTTCTTTATGTTGCTTCTACTTTTTTGGTTTTTGGGGGGGTTTTTGTTTGTTTTTTTTGAGACAGGATCTTTCTGTAGCCCCAGCTGACCTGGAACTTCAGCAGGCTGACCTGGATCTGATTTGCCTGCCTTTGTTTCGTCTGCTGGGATTAAAGGTATGCCCCACCATGCTCAACTCTTTCAAGTTGCTTTTGTCAAATATTTTATCATATTAAGAAGAAAACTAAGTAATATATATTATAATTTACCTTTCCAGCAAGGGAGAATTGTATGACTTGACAATAAAGGTGAGTGTTATACTTTCAAAGGGCATCCAAAATAACCTGTATCAATGTCTGATTTTTGTCTGGCTTACTGGCTAAAATATCTTCAGAACTGATTTAAATATATCCTTACACAAAAGAGAGAAAGAAGAAAACAAATTATCATTGCATATCTTTAGCGATTGCCTCTCTACTGCTGTTCGTTAACCTATTTCAAATGTGTATGAATATTCGATTTAATAGGAATTTCAAATATTCCATAAAATTTTGCAGAACAACATAAGTTAAAGGAACTTCATTTTGAAATATTACACATTGAGAGTTCCTATATCTAGGCCCTGGGTTGAGGTCAGTCATGGTGAAGCTGTCTGGCAGATTAAGACTCCTCTCACTTTGCATGTCAATTCACGTCTTGCTGGTATGTCTATGACCTGTCCTGCAATCGGGCTCCACGTGAAAGTGAGATGAGCTTCCATAGTGAAAAATCTTCAGCCCTACAAACTCCTCCGAGGATACTGCTTCCTCATCTCCTTCCCCGGACAAGCCTTGGTTCCTTTATAGTTCTGTGGCATCAGGGTTCATAAATGCCCATTAGCAATTATCATAGAAAGTTCAATCACATATGATTGAGAGATTTCACAGGTCAAGTCCCGGGATCATGCTACGTTCAAAGAAGTTTCCCAGTTAGCTTTGATGAAAAGGAGAGAGAAAAACAGACATGAGTCTAAAAAGCCACTCGGGTAGAAATGTTTATGTGGGAAACTAGCCAAGAGTGTTACCTAAGGCCAGTTTACCCTGGTTGCACCATAAAAGTCTTACTCTTTCCTGTTCAGTATAAGAACTGAACTATAAATTCTAGATGTCACCCTACAAGCTCTGTGTCCTGGTTGCATGTGGATTTCCCTACCTCTCAGGACCAGGACTAATACCTGTGGTCATCATCTTAAACCATTTTCAGTGGGATCTTTCTAAATGAAAATAGCCATACTCTCCATGTTTTTGAACACTTTGGCTGGGATCAAGGGTTGTCATAGATTTTAAGTTTGTAATGAACATATTTTTTGATAAAGTTTTGTAACTTTTTAAAAATGTATGTTTTCTCATTTGGAAAGAGTGTGGGGGATGGATATATGTTGTGATTGTACAATAATTATATGCATTCTACAAGTTATATTCTATAGAAGAAATCACAAAGAATTTTAATTGTCTCTGAGCCTCTGTAATGCACATAAGTAGTAGCTAGACATTATATTAATTATCATCTTTGATTGATTGCTTTCTTGTGTTTCTTTCAAGTATTTATCATGTAATCACATTTTCACACTTTTTATTTCAGTTGATTTTTTGTCTCCTGGAGCAGTCACTTGTAAAGGCACCATTCTTTTACATTACCTGGAGGACATGGCAGGCCATCTACCAGTCTTTCCATCAGAGTTCCTGATTCAGAATATGCATTGGAACCTAAGAATTCACATTTCTTAAAACTTTCCAGCCAGTGTTGATGCCGGTGGCATAAGAAGTGCACATTCCTACTGTACTTGTCGGGTGTTTCTGTTTCTTACACTAAAAACAGGTGATGATTACACAGCACATGCATGTCTCAGAACATCACATGAGGCCTCATTAGACCTGCAGTTCTTATTTTATGTATCACTTACAAAATAAATTTATTTTTAAGGGGTGCTCCAAGTTTCTTGCTCTCTTTCTCTCAAACTTTCAGAAAAGAAATAACTTAAAAATGTGTTTAATATGAATGTGCACTTGAATTAAAAACAGACTATGAGTGAGAAAACTAATGTTTACAATGGTCATTATTTCCCAAGTGTCTAAACCAAGTTAATTACCATATGACTACAGTCACTTGTCTCCAAAGTAACTTCACATATATATGCTTGTCTGAGTAAGTATAAAGAATACAACTTCTGAATCAAATAAGGATCTTCATATATACGGTCCTTTTTTTCCACCTGGCAAACAATGAAAAACATCTGCTCACCAAAACCACAGCAGATAATTATTTTCTGAGACATATTAAAGACAGATGTGTACTTAGGTCTGAAGTAGCTTAACACAGAAAATGTGTCACATAGAGTCTTTTATTTACCCCTACACAGCAGCACATCTGTGCTGGCTTCTGTACCAGAGGTATCCTTGCTATTGTTCTGTTTTCCACTTTCATTAGTCATCTCAAAATATAGACAGGGCCGTGATATACATTATCAAAGCAAATATAAATAAATATTTTCTTATAAAACTAACCTTCTTTCAATTGATATTTCCTGAACCAAAAAAGTACTGACACTTATGAATTTTCTCACACTCACTTCTAAGACTAGATAATAATCAGCCTTATATATGTGTCTCACCTGATTAAATGGATGTTTTAGTAACTAATTCCTTTAAAAAACATACATAATATTTAAAATTATTCAAAGTGATCATGAACTCATTGAAAGTTACAAAATATTATTTCAAAGATGTAGTGAGTCTTTTAAATAGACTTCTAAAACATTATTAATGATAACAGTCTTTTAATATGAAATTTCATTATTCTGTTTTGCTAGTAGAAATATTTTTAATCAAGAGAATTTTCTTCTGTTTTTAAAACCAGAGTATAACCTTGAAATTCAATAAAACTTCTTACAGGTAAAATTTACTGAAGATGTAGATCCAAGTTCTTTTCATATACTGTCTTAAAACCTTATAACCTTTGCAATAATTTCAGAGAAAAGTATTACCATTCTTATCTTGAGGTCAGACAACTAATAAGAGTCCACAGTCTATTGAGTTTGGGGCTGCCTTGACTGTGCTCACTGTACAAATAAATAAAGGAAAAAAGCTTGAGATGAGTGCTTTATTTCCTGCCAAGTAACAAAAATACAGTGATTAATTTGAAACTAGATGATATAGTCTAGTTTATTTTCATGCAGAGAAGCTGTACTTGGATTCTTCAAACTTTCTGGGTGTAAGACAAGAAAAATGAATGCTCAAAATGGAGTGAAGAGACTTGTTTTTAAATTGACATATAAAGTTGAATTTTGATGTAGAAAATATCCATTGAAGAATGACTAAATGGGCTCTTATCATAGTGTTCCATGTAGAGTTATTAATTTTGTGGTGAAAACATGCCATACACATTTTAAAACATTTTTAAGAATGCCATGTATTGTTTTAAACAATAGCCACTATGTATATAATAAAACTCTTAAACTTACTTCCCCTAAGTGAAATTTTTATTCATTTATAAGCATCTTTCCTATCTACTCAGTGATGAACAGCCCCAGTCATGGGTGTCCATCTTCCTAGTATCTACTTCTGCAAAATTCCATATGTAAGTGAGATTTATGCAGCATTATCAATCTACATCTGGGATATTTCACTTCACATAAACTTCAACCTTAAACCTTAAGTTACTCCAGACCTCAGTATACAGGAATCAAGGTTCATCTTAATTGCTCAAAAACAGCCTGTGACATTGGTCTGAGCAATTACTTTTTGATGAAACCCCCAAAACACAGGCAACTTAGGCAAAAGAAATCAAATATAATATATTGAAAAGCTTCTGTGCCTAGATGTGGTGGCACATAACTTTAATCTCAGTACTTGAGAGACCGAGGCAGGAGGATTTTTGAGTTCCAACCTAGCCTGCATTATGTAGCAAGACCCCATCTCAAAAACCTAAATAAATAAATTGATGAATTATCTGCATAGCAGTAGAAACATAGTGAAGAATCAACTTATAGTTGAGCATTTGCGAACTGTACACCTAAGACATTAACATTTAAAATATAAAAGACAATTCAATAAACAGAGGAAAATAAAATGCAATGAATGAAGGGGCAGATTTGTGTTGTATATTTTGCTCTCTTCTCTGTCTTCCTTAAAGTACAAAGTACTTTTAAATATTCTTCTTTCTAATGTAATGGTGACTTAAGTTCCCTTACTCTAGTTCTGTCTGACATGCATTTTATTAATATACTGGACTTTGTTAAAAAGGAAGGATCCCTTGAAAATTGTCTGATGATATAACTAGTACCAGTCTATATTAATTTACCATATGTTGATGCCATTTTAAAATAACTAGTTTCCAAGCCAGGTGTGGTGGCACATGCCTATAGTCCCAGCACTTGGGAGGCAGAGGCAGGCAGATCTCTGTGAGTTCAAGGCTAGCCGGGTCTACATAGTGAGTCCCAGGACAGCTGGGGCTGCAGGGAGACACTGCTTCAAAAAGACAAAAACAACAACAACAACAACAACAAAAATTAGTTTCCACTGGAAAGTAACCTTTAATTTTACCAAATCTTAGATAGGTTTTGGCTAAACTAGATATAAATTACTGATGTAATGTTAATTTTGGTGATAAAATGTGAAATTATATTGAATGTATTTTAGTTGAACTTTGAAAGTCCTAATTGATGTAAAAAATTGGCATTTAAAACAGTGGGTAAAGAGAGACTTTGTGAGAGTTTTTCTGTAAAAATGACTTTTGCAAAATAGAATCTGGATTAATGACTTTTAATTAACCTTGCAACCAAAACACTACCGCAAAGAAGCCCACTGAGACATGTGCTCTTGTAACTTTGGCACTTGATCTTGATCCTTTTGAACCTTAATTTGCCTTCCACCTAAGATAATGAATGAACATGGGTGTACTTGAGAATTAGCAAATAAAAGCATTGAAAGGCAGCACATTCATATTCCTATCACCACTGAAAACAAAAGTTGAAAAGAATGCTTGACTTCGTGTATATGAAAGATTTTAGTTCTAGGGATGAAAGGGCATGATTGTCTGATAAGATAAGGGTAGATCCAGGTTTGTAGCTCCCCAAGTGAAGCTGGAGTAATGCTCTTGAATAAAATTATGAGTGAGGACTGGCTCAGAAGCAGAATTCCAAGAGGTAATCTGGTAAAAACCAATGCCCTCTGAGTTTGGGCCCACTCCTACAATGAAAATTAAGAGTCCGACTGTTTATTTGGGTAAAACTGTGATACTGGCATGGTAACACAACATTTTCCCTTTTAGTTCTCAAAATACTTCTTCGTGGCTTCTTTCCTCCTACTTAAGCTATTAGACTTAGAACAGAGCCCCACGTCTATCCACTTAGCTAATAGACATAACCTTAGTTTTTCTCTGTTCATTTGTGTTATTTTGGGAAACGAAAAGAATAAATGAGACTGAGAACAGTTTCCTTTTTCTGTGAATGCTTGATAGTCCTGAAATTGAATAAAGAACAGAGTAACAAACCACTTATAACTGATATCATTTGTTCATTTGGTAGTTTTACCACTTGACTTAAAATACTATTTCTGGAGCTTGATTTGATATTTCTTTGATAATTCTGTTCCTTGTATATGAACCCTTTAAATAAGGTGAGGCCGCCTCAATGATTTGCTTCATTTCCTGGGTTCTCCAGCTACTGGGACAAATCAACTGCTTTCGAAACACGTAACTTTTTAATGCCTGCCCGTCTTTCTGTTAGTTCATCCTGATTACCTTATGTACTGAATAGGAAAGGTTGTAATGACCCGGGTATTGCCTTAGAATACCTTAGAAGATTAAATTCCATTTAAATCAGTGTTTTAGTTGCTTTTGCACCCTGAGCAGTCTTCCCAAAGTGGAAAGAATAAAGAATAAATATCGAACTAAAGATTCAGTGTCAAACATCATAGGGTAAGAAGACAAATTGTTCCTAATGATGTCAGCATCAAACTTCTGGGCTTTTTAAAAAAGATTTATTTGTTTGTTTTTATTTTATGTGTGTGTGGTTGAATGCTCACTATCTGAAGAACGGGTGCCTTCGGCATCCAGAAAAGGCATTACATGCCCTGCAGTTGGAGTTACAGGCAGTTGGGTGCACCCTAATTTGGGTGTGAGAACCAAATTCAGGTTCTCCGCAAGAACATTAAGCATTCTTAACCACTAAGATATCTCAGCAGCCTCTGGAATGTCTCTTAATCAAAATTGGAGTGGTCTTTGGTGAGTGAAACCTTGGAATGAAAAAGAGGATACAAGCAATTGGGGAAAATTAGCATTTAATCATTTCCCCTCTTCTCTATTCACCTTGGCTTCTACTCAGCCTACTCTCTTTTTCCTTTTTTTATTTATTATTTTTATTTTATGTATATGAGTGCATTGCCTGCTTGTGCACCCATGTTGTGCAACGCCTACAGAGGTCGGAAGAGGGTATCGGATCCCCTGGAACTGCAGTTAGGACCACTGTTAGCCTCTATGTGGGTGCTAGGAATAGAACCCAGGTAGGCTTTCCTGAGTTAGGACAGAAGAGCCGGCAGTCTGAAGGCAGTCTCTCTGCACTATCGCCTGGTGCAAGCTAGGCAGCTACTGCATTCAGGGTAGGGCTCCTGGGAAGAAAAAGCAAATTATCTCATCAAGGGGGTAATTAGTCCTTCCTCTTCCCTAGCACATCTTTAGGTGAATCAGATTTCCTGGGTAGGTTGAGGCACACTACTGGCCAGGTGATTGACAGGCCAAGCTGGGTTCATTGTTAAAAGGAGGAGACAATGGTGTGTGCCAGTTTTGAATAGCCTGGAACATCAGCTCTCCACTCAGAGCCAGTGGCACAGCTCAGATTCTGGTCTGACCAGAAGGAAGTATCTTTGCTTTAATGGACTTTAAGAAAGTATAGATATCTCCCCCTCTTCATATGGTAATTTATATCTAAGGAGGGGCTTCCCTACTAGGATATCAAGGGAACAGGGAATGGGGTCCCAAATCCATGAAGGAGAGATCTATCCTCAATAGCCTTCAAATTGGTTACTATCTGTCTAACTACCTAACATAATGATAATAAAGGAAGGAGAAAATATCACAGTTGACCCTCCTTAGAATTGGAAATATATGGAAGAAGGGAAAAATATATCACAATGGGCTCTTGTTAAACGTAATACACATGAAAAGGAAGCTACAGATTAGAAGGGGGCAGGTGGCGGTTGCAGGCATGTATTGAGAGCCATTAAGGAAAAATCACTTTCTCCTGGTGAAGCAAGGTGATTGTTATAGATTGCATTTTTTATTGTTCTTTTGAATTTGTGTTGTTACATGATTCTTGACCAAAAGAATGGCATATGAGTTGTGTTTCCGGTTCTGAGTTAAGTCTTTCTGAACAGCCAAAGCAATGATATAAGATTGTTTTCTATAGAAAAATTTCTGATAGAGTAAAGACACACCATTGGCCCTTCCTTAAGTTAATCAAGCCAGGCATGGTTGCACATGCCTTTAGGCAGAGGCTGGTGGATCTCTGTGAGACTGAGGCCTGCCTGGTCTACATGAGGACTTCCAGGCCAGTTGGGTCTACAAGGAGACCCCACCTCAAAAAGAACAAAAAAGTTACTCTAAAGGAATTTTCAGTCACCTGGATGGGACAAAGCCCCTCAGGAAAGCTATCTGTTTCAGGAACTAAAAAATAGTACAAACTCTACCTAACATGTAGGTTGACACTATGGCCTCTTGAGCCACTCACTACCCACTCTCACCCCTGAGAGTGTCATGATTTGCAGGAATTCTATGGCCATTCTCCCCTCATGCTTGAGAGCACCTCAGTATTCTGTAGCAAGCTCTGCCTGTCTTCTACACTGCTGTTTGTCTCCTCTGCATTCTTCCACAGTGATAACAAGGGCTGAGAGTTGAGTGGCAGCCAGGCCAAGATCCCAGTGACATTAGGAATCATATAAGCAGTTCCTGAATCCTGCCCTTTTGAAGCATGCAGCTAGCTTACAAACAGACCTGAAGTGCCAACTCCCCCCACATTTTCAATTATGCAAGAGTACTAACTAGACATTCCAGAAGAGAACATACTGGTTTAAGTGGGAAAGGAAAAGACTAGCGATCTTACCCCCACAGTCAATTTTTCACTAGCTGATTTTAGATTTTCAAAATAACTAACAAAATTTTGTATAAAGATTGCCAACACAGAGACAATATTCATTTTATATAAGCATATTTTAAATAAGAATGTTAAAATAGCAAAGAACAATGCATTGGGCCAAAGCTCTTACAGCTTTTGAGTCTGGTCTTTCTTCCACCAGCTACAAATCTGCAATTTTTTGAAAATGTCCAAGAACTGTAAACTTTGTTTTACAGTAAAAACATGTCTTAGCTTTCTTATGCCTTAATGTAGTAAGAATTCCTTCGACCTTCATAAACTTTATCAGTTTGTAATCATGATTAATGTACTTCAGGATCCTATTTACATAAGAAAGAGAGAGAAGGAAGGAGAGAGAAAGAGAGAGATAGAAGGTGGGGAGAGCAGAAGAAAGAGGGGAAGGTTAATGGGGTAGAGAGTAGAGAGAAGAAGGAAGGAAGGAAGGAAGGAAGGAAGGAAGGAAGGAAGGAAGGAAGAGAAAGAAGACTTCTTAGTTCTCCGAATAATGAAACTCCAGAAGCCACCAAAATTTCATGTATGGTTATTGTTAAGATTCTTAAGGATGGCTCTCTCTTGAGAAGACTGCATCCCTATCTTGTGTGTGTAATATTGTTCAAGCACATGTCCCCGCTTCCCTTAATACTTACACTGATTCTCTTAATAAACTCCAACTATGCTTCATGGAGACTCACTATGAAATTCTTTTCCATGGCAAACTCTAGAATCCTGGCTTCACTTAAGAGGAAGTCTCTGGAGTGCCTTCTCTGGGTCCCAGGAGCACTGCTTCTGGGCCTGGCCCTGCCCTCACCCACCTCTGCTTCCCTGGGCATGCACCATCCCACCACAGGCCTCTCTCCCACCTGTAGGCCTCTCACAGGGTAAGTCCATCATGCCCTCCACACCACCACTTCCCCAGCCCCATTCACCCTCCCATTTCCCCTGCCCTTCTCTCCTCAGAGTTTGGGCCCTGCCCATTCCTGGTCTTGGGGCCCCAGACACCTAGGGAATCAATACTGCTTCTTGACCCTTTTCATCCAGACCAACTTAGTGCTTTCTCTGGGCCCCAGGAGCACTGCTTCTGGGCCTGGCCCCACACTCACCTCACCCTGCTTCCCTGGGCATGCCCCACCTGCCAAAGGCCTCTCTCCCATGTGCAGGACCCTCTCCAGGATAAGTCCATTTTACCCTCCTAGCCTTGACTCCCCCAGGCCCATTCAACCTCCCATCTCCCCCTCAGGTCTCTCCTAGTTTGGATCCTGTCCTATTCCTTATCTTGGGGCCCCAGACACCTGGGAAACCAATACTGCTTCCTGACCCTTTTCAACCAAACCAACTTAGTGCCTTCTCTGGGCCCCAGGAGCACTGCTTCTGGACCTGGCCCCACATTTAACTCCCCCTGCTTCCCTGGGCCCATACAACTTGCCATCCTCTTTCTGGGACTCAGGAGCTGACATTTCCTCTTCCTGATCCTTTGAATCCAGACCAACACAGCTCCCCAGGAGTCCTTGGGGCCTCTTTCCACCCCATCTGCCTTTGCATGTCTGGGTGGCATGGCCACCAGCTGCCCTACACCAGCATCACTTCTGGGCCAGGCTCCCAGGCCAGTGAAACCCCCAAATTCCTAGGGCAAAATCAGTCATGGAGGGATCCAGACCTTAGGAGAAAGCATGAAGTCATCTGACCCTCATTTGAATTGGGCCTCTGTAGGAACTCCTGAAGACAAAATCAGTCCGGCTATTCCAATATAAAATCAAGAGCGAGAACCAGAAGCTTAGACGAACCAGCTTTTCATGCTCAAAATGTAAACCACAAAGACACACAAAGTTCAGAAAAAGAAATAGACTAAAACTTGAAGGCCTGAGTCTCACACAAAAATCAGAAACTACAAAAGAAATCCATATGTCAAAGTCACAGGGAAAAAATAATAACATAAAAAACCCAAATAATATATCCCCACCAAGTACCAG
>NW_008355454.1:478485-479719 GCF_000622305.1 Nannospalax galili
AAGAAAGGAGACAGAAACAATTATACCCCAGGGGCAATGAATGGAAAACAGAGTATCAAGACTGGAAGGTAAAGTGGACGAACTAGACCACTCAAGCAAAGATTATGAAAAATTTAAGAAATCACAAGAATGGATTATGCAGGAATTGTGTGACACCATAAAAAGACCAAACTTAAGAATCATAGGCATACAGGAAGGAGAAGAATCCCAGGAAAATGGCATGGACCAGATCTTCAAGAGAATCCTGGAAGAAAATTTCCTAAAATTAAAGAAAAACATGCCATACAAATACAAGAAGCATATAGAACACCGAACAGACAGGACCAGAAAAAAACTCTCCATGGCACATCATAGTAAAAACACTACACATACAAAAAAAGAGGCAATTCTGAAAGTTGCAAAAGAGAAACGACAATTCACATATAAATGAAAACCCATATAGGATTAAAGCTGACTTTTCAGGTCAAATGATGAAAGCCAGAAGAGCCTGGACCAAAGTATTCCCAGTTTTAAATGACCACAGATGCCAACCCACTGCAAGACACTCATCTTACTTTCAAGGACAGACAATATCTCAAAGTGAAAGGATGGAAAAAATATACAAAGCAAATGGCACTAAGAAAAAAGGAGGTGTAACAATTCTAATTTCTGACAAAATAGACTTTAAAACTAATCAGAAGGGACAAAGAGGGTCACTTCATTCTGATCAAAGGAACAATGAATCAAGAAGATGCTGCAATCATGAACATATACTCACCAAACTCTGCTGCACCCAACTTCAAAAAAACAATACTACAGGACTTTATGACCCAGATTAATCCCAACTCATTAATAGTAGGCGACTTCACTACCCCACTGTCTCCATTAGATAGGTCAACAGGGCAGAGACCTAACAGAGAGACATCTGAATTTAACAATACCATATATCAAATGGACTTAACAGTCATCTACCAAGTATTCCACCCAAGCATCAAAGGTCATACTTTCTACCCAGCACCCCATGGAACCTTCTCCAAAACTGACCATATACTGGGGCACAAAACAAACCTCAGCAAATACAAAAAGATTGAAATAATTTCATTCATTCTATCAGACCACAATGCAATAAAGCTTACAATCAACACCCGAAGAAACCCTAAGCACCACATGAACACATGGAGATCAAACAACACACTCCTGAATGATGAATGGGTCAAAAGAGAAATTAAGAAAGAAATAAAAGTATTCCTGGATT
>NW_008355454.1:480540-481195 GCF_000622305.1 Nannospalax galili
CCTCCCATGCTCATGGATTGGAAGAATTAATATTGTGAAAATGACCATCCTACCAAAAGCCATTTATAGATTCAATGCAATTCCAATCAAAATCCCCATGAAATTTTTTGCAGAATTGGAAAAAACTATCCTAAGATTCATATGGAAACACGTAAGACCTCAGATAGCCAAAACAACACTGAGCACTAAGACCAAGCCTGGGGGGATTGCTATATGAGATTTCAAGCTGTACCAGATTTTAAGCTCTACTACAGAGCTATAGTCATAAAAACAATATGGTACTGGCATAAAAATAAACCCATAGACCAATGGAACAAATTTGAAGACCCAAATATGAGTAATTGCAATTTTCGCCACCTGATATTTGACAAAGGGGCCAAGAACATTAACTGGAGGAAAGACAGCATGTTCAGGAAATGGTGCTGGTAAAACTGGATCTCCACTTGAAGAAGAATGAAACTAAACCCCTATCTTTCACCCTGCTCAAAAATCAATTCCAAATGGTTCAAAGACTTCAATATAAAGCCTGAAACTCTGAAACTATTACAAGAAAACATTGGGAATAACCTACAAGACATAGGTGTAGAAAAGGATTTTCTAAACTGGACATCAATTGCCCAGGAAACAAGGGCAACAATTAACAAATGGGACCTCC
>NW_008355454.1:481218-481863 GCF_000622305.1 Nannospalax galili
CCTCCCATGCTCATGGATTGGAAGAATTAATATTGTGAAAATGACCATCCTACTAAAACTCATATATAGATTCAACACAATTCCAATCAAAATCCCCATGAAATTTTTTGCAGAATTGGAAAAAACTATCCTAAGATTCATATGGAAACACGTAAGACCTCAGATAGCCAAAACAACACTGAGCACTAAGACAGAGCAATGTTGGGGGAATTACTATACCAAATTTTAAGCTGTATTACAGAGCTATAGTCATAAAAACAACATGGTACTGGCACAGAAATAGACCCATAGACCAATGGAACAAAATTGAAGACCCAAATATGAGCAAATACAATTTCAGCCACCTGATATTTGACAAAGGGGCCAAGAACATTAACTGGAGGAAAGACAGCATGTTCAGCAAACAGTGGTAGCAAAACTGGATCTCCACTTGTAGAAGAATGAAACTAAACTTACCCTACCTTTCACCCTGCACAAAAATCAATTCCAAATGGTTAAAAGACTTCAATATAAAGCCTGAAACTCTGAAAGTATTACAACAAAACATTGGGAATAACCTACAAGACATAGGTGTAGAAAAGGATTTTCTAAACTGGACATCAATTGCCCAGGAAACAAGGGCAACAATTAACAAATGGGACCTCC
>NW_008355454.1:481964-483424 GCF_000622305.1 Nannospalax galili
TGGGAGAAATGCGGGTAATGGGGGCACCTTAAGTTGGAAAACCATGATGGAGGGCTGAGACAATGTGAGAGATAAATAATGCCTAGCTAGCTTTGAAAACCCATGAGAACCATATTACTCCTATAACCTACTGACAAATTATACATAGGAGATCAAGAAATATATGTCTAGGTAACATTTATCTGAGAACAACTGGTCTTTGCCTAAGATTTTTCTACATGACACACAGTAATTAAAAATACCAGAGTGGTGGAACTAACCTTCTTGGGTGTTTAACAGACATACTTTGAGGTCTACAATAATTTTGTCAGAGGGACATAAAGGACAGTTTTTGCTCCTTGCCCTCCTAGGTCAACTAGTTCTAAGGGACTATGAGCATCTCTCAAAATGTCCTATAATGGTGCTGAGTCACCTGTCTCTTGATCAAGGAGGCCGAGGAGACCCTACCAGTGTCCAGTCTATAAAGAGGAGGGTCAACACAGAGGAATCACTTCCTCCATGCTTCCAGGAGAAGCCAACCATCGTCGAGCAGGATCTTTGACTTATCTTCACATAGATGGAACTGGTAAAAGAAAGGAGCCAAGGGCTCCTCCCAAGCCCACATGACCCCAGAGGAACATATCCTTCAACGACCTGAAGAGTAAAAATAAATTGGTTTATTTGGGCCAATCAACAATGCCAGACAGGTGATATCTCCGTCTGAGTTGTTGGCCAGGTTGGCCAAAGGGATTCCCAGATAGCAACCCAGGAGAGAACTGGGAAATTGAACAGCACACCCCAATCTTATCCAAAGGAATATTGACAACTGAATTCGGCTAGATGAGGAACAGCTGACCATCCTAAAACGAAGACCTCTAGATAGGCTGAATAGATTCACCAGAAGGACAAGTAGTGTGGAACGGCTGGGGGTGCTGACAACACAGCAGGCAGTAGCAGGGATATCAAAGTATAAGGGTTCTAGTCGGGGGAGGGAGGCTATGGGAGGGTGCTACCTAGGAAGTGGGTCTATAAAAAAAAATCTTCAAAGTATAAAAACTTGCTCCTTAATAACTAGTAGATGTGAAAAGCTTTACCATTGAAATCTACCTGATGACTTTATATCCATGCTCAGATGCTAAGGAGCTCAGAAAGTAACCATCTGTGACTAGTAATAATCAGATACATAGAGATTAGAGATGCATATGCATCTTAGTGTCCGTTGTATTAAAAATGAATTTTTCTGTATGAAACCGTGTATTTTAATAATGAAATGGAGACCTTTTTCAAAGTTTAAAACCTAATTCAAACTTATGTCTTATAGGGTTTATACGGAGTACAATATTGTATAACTGTATTAATTCAACTGTTAACCTAACAATTTACAGCCTATTTTGAAAGAGAAGCATCTTAGCTCTGGAATTTGATATTGAATATGTCAACGCTGTTGAAATGAAATCCCTCTTTTAATCATTTGTTTATGA
>NW_008355454.1:483819-489200 GCF_000622305.1 Nannospalax galili
AAAATTGTTATTGAATATGTCAATGCTGTTGTAATGAAATGCTTCTCTAAGTATGTAGTTATTAAATAAATAATAAACTGGAAAAAAAGAGGAAGTCTCTGGAATGGCACCTTAGGACTGTAGGCTACAGTGTGGAGTAAGAATCTGGCTCCTGTTGCTGCTGGCACTGATGAAAGAGGAGAGACTTGAATGCCAGCCTTATTCAGCCAGAGGTAGAAAATACTAGTATAACATATCCACACTACATACACACACACACACACACACACACACACACACACACACACAGGGCCCCCACTGTGTCTTTCGTGTCCTCTAAAACTATTCCCTTTTTATACCAATTATAATACATTCCTCCTACATGCTCTATTTGGATCCAGCTGTAGCATTAATGGTGAATAACACAGTACACTTCATGTCTCTCCAATTCTTTTTCCTCAGAAACTACTTCCCAGCTCAGGATTTTCCATACTCTTTTCCCTTCTCACTTGTGTCCCATTCCTTCTTCCTCATGTTTATCATAAACCTCACTTTTCCAGGACAGTGTTTTTTTTCAGTGTCCAAAATTAATTCAGGAAATTATACATTTATTTTCTAATATCTATTGTTACAATAATTCTTATTGTAACAATAGATAACAATAATTTGTTACAATAGTTAACAATAATTCTTATAATAACACATTTTAGGGTCATCTCATATCTCAATTATTCATTTTTTCATAATTATGACTCCCATTTCTTATAAGATACAGTACAAGATACAGTTACCAAAATCTTTTCCAAAAAGAGACAATGCTAAATAGTTATAGCATGTTTAAATTTTGCCTGTTATCTCATTTTTATCAACCATATTCAGTGACTTTCTTATCCTCTTCTCAAACAGATCTTATAGTTAGACAACCTTGGTACACAGGCTGCTGACATTCTTTAACATGAACTTGCAAAAGATCTTATTGCTTCTATGATGTTCACAGAAAGGGACCAGTGCGCTATTAATAATTCTCCATGTCATGGCACCTCCCAGTTAGCTGCTTGGAGCGTCTCTTTCCTTTCAATAAAGTCAACCCTCTCTTAGTTCTTCTTCCTCTCCTCCTGCTCCTCCTCCTCCTCTTCTTCTTCCCCTTTCCTTCCTCCTCCCCTTTCTTCCCCTACCCTTTCCCCTTCCTCCCCCCATCCCCTTTTTCTTAGTTTCTAAAAGTCATACTTGGAGAATTCCTACATTCACATCAGACATAATTTCTAACAAAACAGCAAATATCATGTAAAATATAAGGTTCTGTGTTCTCAATGATTTATATGAATACTTGAATAAATAAAAATAATACACAGAAGTATGGAATAGATGGCATTCCCATGCTTTGAAAGGAGAAGAAACTGAAACACAAGAGAGAAATAAAATAATCCTAATAGCCCCTCAGATACCCTGGTGGTGAGTATACAAGTATATGGTTGGAGAAAAGTCCCTGGGGGGGGAAATAGGAAATTAATTAAAAGACTTGTATAAGACAGACACAGAATTAAGAGCCCACAAATAAACCTATGCGGTTATGACCAATTTTTTTATTTCAATCAAGATTTTCAGGTTTATTGAATGAGAAAATAAAAGTTTCTTCAGCTAATGGAACCAGGACCACTGGACTTCCACCAGAAAAGTAAATGAAATCACATGGGTAGCACATAACATCTAAGCCAATCAGCAATCTAAATATCAGAAGTAAAACAATAAAAAGCATAACTTCATATTCATGACTTGCCATTTGGTGATTGGATTCATTGGTATGACACTGAAAATATTAATTATTAAAGTAGATACACTGAACTTCATCAAAATTAAAAACCTCTTGAAGTATACCATACACCACCCATTAAAGAGATTTCTTTTTTGCAACAGATGGAAACTGTTACAGAGTTCCAAACTGGCCACACACAGAAAGTGTCTGTGAAATGCCCAACTCTAAGTGACATATCTACAGTGGAACCTCTACACCTAAGGCTTATGAAACATAGAGGAATAGGGGATAGAGAGGATAATGAGGCATCCCTCATCTCTCACCAGCAAAGCTTCTTCATGCAACCAAGTGTGATGCACACAGAAAGCCACAACTGTCCAAGGTGTAGAGAAAAAGAGACTATAGAACGTGTGTTCCTGAATAGGAATCCTATATTAAACCTCACCCACCCATGACTCAGGGATCATTGCAGAAGAAGGTGGAAAAAGACCATCAGAGCCAGGGTTGATACATGAACATAAGGAAGCACAGGCTTCCAGGTCTCTGGGAACTCGCTCATATGAGCTTACAGCAATGGTGACACCAGGCAAGAAGAACCATGCTGACTCAATTAGACAAAAACCCAGCATAGAATTTGGGAAACAGGCAGCAGGCCCCAAACTTAGCTGAGGAACTATTGGCACCTAATTACTGCTGGGTGAGGGAGAGTGGATTTTCTTTAAGGGATTGGCTGACTAGACTCCAGTGGATGAACTTGCACTGAGGAACATCTGGGTACAAATATTTGACAGGATAGGCTTTAACATATATGACACAATCCATGAAATCTGGTGGAGGGGCTATGGGGGATGTAGAGGTGGGAGGGTGGTCTAAATAGAATTAGGATTTGTTGTATGAAATGCTTGAAAACTCAATAAAATATGCATTGAAAATCTTTTGACATCAATATAAAATTGAAAATGATGCAGCCTGCAAAATTTAAGAATATACTTTTAAGGGCTAGAGATATGGTTCAGCAGTTAACAACACTGGCTGCACTTCCAGAGAACCTGGGTTTGGTTCCTAGCACCCACATGGATACTAAAAATCATCTGTAACTCCAGTTTCAGGGGATCCAATGGCCTCTTCTAACCAGCTCAAGCATTACACAACACAGGCGCACTTATATACTTGCAGGCAAAAAGTAATAAAATATAAAAAAAGAATGTAGTTGCAGACCATATACCTGATAATTATTAAATACATGAAATATAAATATTCATAAATTAAAACAAAAAGATAATTCAATGAATTAAAATATGAACAGACTTCAATAGCCATTTCTTCAAAGGAGACACTCAGATGGACAGTAAGCACAGGCAGAGGTGCTCAATATTCCTAGTCACTTTGGAAATACAAAATGCAGATCAAACTTACCAGGACACTTCCATGATAGTAACAATAGACAATTGTGATCAGAACTGGAGAAACTGGAATGAGTGGGAATGTTAAGTTGTACAACTCTCAGTTCATTGGTTCCTAGGGAAAAAAAAAGTTAAACCAAAAGTGACCCAGGTAATACCACTCTCAGAGAGAAGCCAAAAGAATTGAAAACAGGCACGAAAAGGATATTCATGTGCCAACATCTGTATTGCTATTTTGTACAGTAGGTAAAAGGTGGAACTAAGGGCTGGGATATAGCTCAGTGGCAGAACACTTTCCTAACATGTTGAGGCCAGCATTGAAAAAAAAATACTTAGAAATAAACCAGTACACATTGACTGAAGAAAAGGAAAAAAATGTGGTATGCACATAAAAATAAGAAATTTTATCTACTCTGTAAAGGAATGATGTCCAATACATACTGCTGCATGATCTGACCTTGAAAACAGGGTGCCAAGAAAAATTATACAAAAGGAGAATACTGCATCACTTCACTTGCATAAAATATCTCAAATAGAAAATCCATAAACACAGAATTATGTTAAAGATAATGAAGGGCAGGGTTGAGATATCATTTGGAAGTTACTCCTCAGTGGTTACAGAATTTCCACTTTGGGTGAAGAAAGCCTTGCAAATGGATGGTGATGATGGTTGGACACTACTGTGAGTATAATTAATGTCAGTGATTTGTACACTTAAAAATAAGGAGGAATTTTTTGTGCTTCATATTTTACAAAATTAAAAGTTTAAACTTGTATTAAAACCATAGGTAACATGGGTAAACAAACAAGATTCTCTTAGGTGGAGGGAGCCAAGTAGGAAGAAAGGAAGTAGGAAGCGGGAAGTGGGAAGAAAGGTCCCCTGCTCTTTCTTCCAGGAGAATTAATCAACTTCCTTATCCTAGCCCATTATCTCACAGAGTACAATTTATTGATATGAATAACCTTCTACTCTGAAGACTTAGTGAACATTTAACTAGTTAATATTTAATATTTAGGTAGAATGAGGACACACGTCATAAGTCATTACAACTTGAAGACATGAAATGTAACACAAGTACCACAAAGTGTATGCATGTTTTTATTGACCATCTACTGTGCCTGTGTGCTTTACCTGTTTCTATCTGTTATTCTTTGACAATAGATTTATAAATGTATAAACTGTCTATGGAAAGAAGAGCTAGGTGATTTAGTCATTTCTCTAGCATATTCTGTATCAGAAAGGTTAACTATGTTTCACTTTTGTTAATGCTGCAAGCTTGAGCTCACTCATCCTGCTGAAATTCACACATGTTCTAAGAGTCATGTTCATGATTCCAAGGAATTTAACATTTAGGGGAAAGTTTAGAGCTTCCTAAATAGATTTCACTGGGGTTTCTTGGCCATGTTTCCCTCTACACCTCTCTCTCTCCCTCCTTCCCGCCCTCCCGCCCTCCCTCCTTCTGAAGTCTCAGCATATTCCAGGAGGCAAGACATCTCATCAAAGCATTTAGTGATGAAGATAAAAGCGAATACAATCAGCATGTAGTCCAGCAGGAGTCTACAAACTTCATTCATCTGATATCCACTTGCACAACTTTGCCATTTCGAAATGCCATACTCCTCTATAATTCATTTCAAATCGTTTACTCAAAACACATTCTCATCTGACACAATTCTATTTATCAAGCAATATATTCCAATTGCCTTTCCTTTTTCCTGTTGCATAATGAAATTATAGCCAGAAGAAATATGACTGGGGTCCAATTACAATTGTGTCGTGTTCCGTGCACTGCTACAGTACACGCTGATGGAGTGTAAGTTACACTGATGGTAGAAGAATGTTCTAATGGAGGAGTTAATGACACAGAAACTAGAGATCCAAGAGATGAAACTACAAGGAAAGCTTGTTATTTTCAAGAGTCGAAGCAATTATCCTTTTTTATTAACGTGAAAATTTGAAAACAGCAATGCCAACATTTGGTGCTTCCTGGTTTTTGCTAGGAGTCTTCTTCTTTTAAGAATGATGTTCATTAGGGTACAGAAATGCTTCGTACACTCTAAAGCCATTTTAGTTGAGTGGGGATAAAAGAGTGAAATTGAGTAATAAAGAAACAAGGGAGGGAGCCATGGCCAGGCTTCATGAGGGGCAGAAACAAGATCTGATTTTGGTCACTTGCTCCATGAGTCTGTAGAAACTTCCCTTCCCATCTCGGTAGATAATTTCATCTCTATACTCTGTGGACCAA
>NW_008355454.1:489532-494195 GCF_000622305.1 Nannospalax galili
TGAATAAATAATAATTTTAATAATACAATAGGCAGTGTTCCTGAGATCAGCACACCCATGAGGCAGACAAATCAATACAAATATAAGAGAAGAAAATGCTTTTCTTTTTCTTTTTTTATTTTATTGAATTTTTTGTGTTTTTCATACAAAACAGCTCAACCAATCTTAATCATCTTTATACCCCTGTCCCCACTGGCACCCTCCCATAGACCCCACTGGAGCCTGTATACTCTGTCATTCCTGTTAAGGCCCACTAGGTTGTCAGTATCCCCAGATGTTCCCCAGTACAAGTCTGTCCACTGAGTCTAGTCAGCCTATCTAGAGTCCCTAGTTTTAGGAAGATCAGCTCTTCTTCATCTTTCAAACACATATAAGATTGAAATTTCCACTTTTGAAAACATTTTTAATAACAAACCCTATCTAAATACATGCAATTGCCTTAAACCATAGGCACCCAAGCACTACACACCTCTGAAACTCGGTAATGAAAAAGAACTTCATGGAAGGCACTGGAGAAGTGGTTTCGTCCTGTCTTTGGTTAAGATTTCTTAAAAGTGTTATATCGTGTCTTCTGCCGATATAAGACTTCTAAATTGTTCCTTTGTAGCCAGTTTATTAATTGAAATATTATTTTAAATAAAATCCATTGGCATAGCACTTTGACAATACTTAAAATGATAATTTGTGTATTCCACTTGTATTTCATAAGGAAGCCGGTATCAGTCCTGCTCCCGTGCTTTTTTTTTTTTTTCTAATAGAAGAAACACTAAACAATTTTTTATTATGAGCCCATAGTTATAAATTTTGGGAAGAATGCAGAAGAGAATGAGTACTGATTGAAGATAGTGGAGGAACTCAGAGACAGGAAAGACAAGGAGAGGGTTTTTCAGAATTAAGATAACCCCCAGGTCTAACAGAACAATACTTACAGTGAGACAATGATTTTAAGTGGGAATGAGAAAGTTTTAAAATCTCTGAATGGAAAATTGCTTAAATGTATACAAAATTTTGCAGTTTGGTATTGCTGCTATTGTTCTTATCATTTTTTGTTGTCATTTGGGTTTTTTGTTTAGTTTGTTTTTTTCCAATTTTTAAAAATTTATTTTTATCTTATGTGTATGAAAGTTTTGGCTGCATGTGTCTAAGTGTGCCCATGTTGTGCAGTGCCTATGGAGGCCAGAAGAGGTCACTGGATTCCCCTGAAACTGGAGTTATGGATGGTTATTAGCTACCATGTGGGTGCTGGGAACTGAACTTGGGCCCCCTGGAAGAGTAATCAGTGCTCTTAACCACTGAGCCATCTCTCCATCACCTGTTTTTGATATTTAAAAGATAAGAAGTATTTGAGATGAGTTTGGAGAAGTTATACAGAGTCAGTCAGTTTAGGATTAGTACAAGCAATGAAAAGCCTGACTTTTACTCTAATACAAAGCAATGTAATGATTGCAGAGGAGGTATGCACTGTAGTTAGATTAAGACCCAGATATCTAAGGCCTAGCAATGTGCTTATAGTTACTACCAAACTGTTCAGTGGAAATTTGCTGAATTGATCTTTAGTGTTCTTACCATACATGCACATAAGATAGTGATAGCATTCCTTAATGTTTAATAGTCATCTACCATTGTATGCCTGTATATTATTAAAACTTCATGCTACATTTGTTAAGTGTGGGTAATGTCCATTTGTCACAGAAAAGTGGAAAAATTAAAAGGAAGTAAAGACAATATAAGAGCATGCCAATGAAAATTGTTTCAGCTACTTGGTGAAGAATAACCAGGAGAAATAGAATGAAAGAGTCAAAAGAGAGATGTGGGAACAGAAAGTCTACTCAATAAGAGACACAGTGACACTTCACACTAGATAATAGTGAAGACAGATGCAATTGGAAGAAAAAGACGTATTTGAATTAGACATTTGAAAAGTCATCATTAGTGAAAGATAGTATTCAAGATAACTTCAGGTTTCTGGTTTAATTAGCATCATGTGTATCATGAACTAGAAGAGAGAAAAAAATGAGCCAGGAATCACAGCTTCATTTTGACCATATTGATTAAGATATTTGTAGAATACCTACGTTTTAGGTGATATATAGAATCTAAGCAATTATTTGAAAGAAGAAATTTGTCTTATGATGCTAATTCAGATGAGCAAATCCAAATCAGTTGTAAATTAGATAAAATGAGAAGCAGTTGAGAGTGTATGTTTTGTGGTCTGTGGATTCGGGCAGTGCCAGGCTACAAGGTTCTCTGTTCTTTGTTTCTATTACTCTTCTGCAAGAAATTCTGCTACTGAAATGTGAACTTGGACAGCAAAATGCCTCTTAATTGTTTAAACATTAAAACAATGTCTAGGGCCAGTGACTCAACTGGTAAATGTACTCCCTGCCAATCTGACAACCTGAGCTTGATCTGTAGACTAAGCAAGAAAACAGAATAGATGCAGAGAAAAACGAGAAGAGAACCTAGCACAAGCAGGGTCATTTTAATATTTAGACACTCCCCAGAGGTAGATCTTACAAATGAAAAGGAACGCTGTCGCCAGAGCTCTCTCTGGGTCTCTTGTGCTATCAGGCAAACTATATAACATATCTTTATGTGAATTTATTATTATCGTGGGGGAGGGGAGTGACTTACAAAGAAACAAGCACCCAGTGCCTAGCTCTGTGCCACTCAGCTCTGAGCCTGCCCTATCAGATTGCTCCCACAGCATGCCCATAGTCACCGCTAGCTTTCGCCCATGCCTTAGGGGCCAGCAGTCTCACCCCATGTCCATAAGTGCCAGGCCATTCTGTCCTTGCGTACAACCAGCTGCTGTGCATTCCCCACACCTGCTGCCATGTTCCTGGAGGCTCATATCTCCAATCCCAAGATGGCACAACAAGCCCCTCCTTTTCCGGCTAACTCTCCACAGTCAATACTCTGCAGCAGGCCCCACCCCTTGGAGGAACCAGAACCCCTGGGGAATATAAACACTTAGGAAATAGGGAGAGAAACAATTTGCATACAGTCAGAAGGATGGTAATGCAAGATATATTCTGTTTAAAGAAAGAGGAAAATAAAAGAAAAACATTAAATTGCTGAAACAGATGAAATTAGAGGTCTTAATAAGAGTAGTTTTCAAAAAGTCATCTGAGAATGTGAAAGAACAGAGAAAAGAGTGCGCTGACTCTTAAAGTTTATCTCTGCAGGGAGGAAAAAGGTGTTTCGTTCTATGTTTAGCATGGAAGATGAACTCATAAGAAATGTCAAGTAGAGACAGGAATTAATGGTGTGGGAAAGAACAATAGAAGGTAAAATGTTCTCAAGAAAGCAATAGTTCTTTTGTTTCAACTGGCTGTTTCTAGGATCATCTCTTTGTTTCAAAACCCTAATAAACAGTTAAATTGATGGAAAAAGAAAAGTTTAAAGTTTTGACACTAGGAAAGTGAAGAAAGACTCCTCTATAAATATTTCATTACTTTGTAAGCTTGAGGTTCAGTAAAAAATGTAAAATATATACATAGAGAGAAGTATAATGAGATTAATAAACAGCAAATTCTTCTTTAAGTTTCATTCCTGGAAACTAACAAAACATCAAAACCTGTTGAATGTTCAGGTAGGATTATGCTGTACTCAAAAGACCACCTTTCCAATCATATGCAGAGCTTTAAAAAACAAAGAAGTCATAAGTAGAATGATGGTTTCCAGAGGCTTAGGAGACTAGGGATGTAGTAGTAAGTTACAGTTAGAGAGAAGCAAGAGATTTTGGCACACTGTTGCATAGTAGGGTGACTGTAGAGAGCAGAAATATACTGTATATTCCAAAATCCAATGTGCTGGATAGCTTTAGTGTCAATTTGACACACCTGAGTTGAGGGAGCTTCAACTGGGGAATTGCTTCCATTGGACTAGCCTGTGGCCATGTCTGTGTAGCATTTTTTTTTTCTTGTTGAGTGATGTAGGGAGGGCCAAGCCCACTGTGGGTTGTGCCACCCTTGGGAAGGTGGGTCTGTGTTGCATAAGAAAGCAGGCTGAGCAGGGGCCAGGGGAGCAAGCCAGTAAGCAGTGTTCCCCTGTGGCTTCAGCTCCTGCCTCCAGGTTCCTGCTCTGAGTTCCTACCTTGGATTCCCTGATGAACTGTGACCCAGGAAATGTAAGATAAAATAAATCCTTTCCTCCCCAAGTTGGTAATGGTCAGACTATTTTGTCACAGCAATGGAGAGACAAACCACAGCAGAGGTTTTCATCATAAAGAAATGATAAATAGTCAAACAGTTAACCATGTTTAACCTATAATAAAAGCTTAATGCTAGGGGCTGGAGAGATGTCTCAGTGGTCATGAGCAGTGGTTGTTTTACAGAGGACTGAGGATTAGTCCCAGCACTGACATGGAAGTCAGCAACTATCTGTAACTCCAGTTTTAGGGAATCTGATGCCCTCTTCTGATCCCTGTGGGCATTGCATGCACATGATGAACTTACGTGAGGCAAAACACACATACACATAAAATAAAAATAAATTTAGAAGATTTTTATAAACAAGATTGACAGACTGCTAGCCAAGTTAACCAAAAGAAAGAAAGAGCACCTCTAAATCAACAAAATCAGAGGTGAAAGGGGAAGCATCACAACAGACACCAGAAAGATACAGAACATTATAAGGGAATACTTTAAAAACCTATATA
>NW_008355454.1:494254-498375 GCF_000622305.1 Nannospalax galili
GAAGAGATTAACAGCTTAAACAGACCCATAACACAAAAAGAAATTGAAACAGTAATACAAAACCTCCCGAGCTAAACCAGCCCAGGACTAGATGGATTTACAGCAGAATTCTATCAGACATTTAAAGAAGATCTGTATCCAATACTACTTAATTTATTCAAAAAATAGAAATGGAGGGAATACTTCCAGATTCCTTCTATGAAGCCAGCATCACTCTCATACCAAAGCCTGGTAAAGATACAGCCAAAAAAGAAAACTATAGACCCATATCCTTAATGAACATAGATGCAAAAATTCTCAACAAGATACTTGCAAACTGCCTACAGACACACATCAAAAAGATCATCCACCATGATCAAGTCAGCTTTATCCAGAGATGCAGGGATGGTTCAAATATACGTAAGTCAATAAATGTCATAAATCACATAAATGGGCCCAAGACAAGAACCACATGGTCATCTCAATAGATGCAGAGAAGGCCTTCAACAAAATGCAACATGCATTTATATTAAAAGTCCTAGAGAGAATTTGACTGGAGGAAACATATCTCAACATAATAAAAGCCATATATAACAAACCCACAGCTAACATAATTCTAAATGGAGAAAAACTGGAAGCATTCCCATTGAAATCAGGAACCAGACAAGGCTGTCCACTATCTCCACTTCTCTTTAACATAGTGCTTGAAACTCTTGCAAGAGCAATAAGACAAGATCAGAAAATTGAAGGAGTAATAATTGGAAAAGAAGAGATCAAATTATCCTTTTTTGCAGATGATATGATATTATATCTAAGGGATGCCAAAAATTCCACGGTAAAGTGGCAGGTTACAAAATTAACCTACAAAAGTCTATAGCCTTTCTATATACCAATGACAAGCAGTCAGAGAAAGAGCACAGGGAAACCCTCCCATTCACAATAGCCACAAAAAAATAAAATACCTTGGAATAAACCTGACCAAAGACATTAAAGAACTCTACAAGGAAAATTTTAACTCTTTAAAGAAAGAAATTGAGGAAGACATCAGAAGATGGAAGGACCTCCCATGCTCATGGTTTGGAAGAATTAATATTGTGAAAATGACCATCATACCAAGAGTCATATATAGATTCAATGCAATGCCAATCAAAATCCCCATGACATTTTTCACAGAATTGGAAAAATCTATCCTAAGATTCATATGGAAGCACAAGAGACCCCGGATAGCCAAAACAACCCTAAAGACTAAGAGCAATGCTGGGGGGATTACTGTACCAGATTTTAAGCTGTATTACAGAGCTATTTTCATAAAAACAAAATGGTACTGGCACAAAAATAGACCCATAGACCAATGGAACAAAATTGAAGACCCAAATATGAGTAAATGCAATTTCAGCCACCTGATATTTGACAAAGGGCCAAGAACATTCACTGGAGGAAAGACAGCATGTTCAGCAAATGGTGCTGGCAAAACTGGATCTCCACTTGTAGAAGAATGAAACTAAACCCTTATCTTTCACCCTGCACAAAGTCAATTCCAAATGGATCAAAGACCTAAATGTAAAGCCTGAAACTGTTAGAAGGAAACATTGGGAAAAGCCTATTAGATATACATGTAGGAAAGGATTTTCTAAACCAGACATCAATTGCTCAGGAAACAAGGGCAAGAATTAACAAATGGGGCCTCATTAAACTAAAAAGCTTCTGTACATCAAAGGAGGCAACCAGAGAAGCGAACAGAAAACTCACAAATGGGAAACAATCTTCACCAGTGACACATCCAACAGTTTACTATCCAGAATATATGATGAACTCAAAATACATAGAATCAAGACAAGTAACCCAATTAAAAGATGGGCTAAGGAACTGAACAGAGAGTTCTCAAAAGAAGAAGTAAAGATGGCTATGAAACATCTTAAAAGATGTTCAACATCACTAACAATTAGGGAAATGCAAATTATAACCACTTTAAGATTTCATCTTACAACAGTCAGACTGACTAAGATCAAGAGAACAAATGATACCAAATGTTGGAGAGGATGAGGAGAAAGGGGAACACTCATCCACTGCTGGTGGGGATGCAAATTTGTTCAACCCCTATGGAAAGCAGTGTGGAGAGCTCTTTAAAACGACAAATGAACCTACCATTTGACCCAGTTATACCACTCTTTGGCATATACACAAAGAACTCGTCCTATTGCAGAGACACTTGTACATCCATGTTTGTTGCTGCTCTTTTCACAATAGCTAAAAGATGGAAGCAACCTAAGTGTCCCTCAATTGATGAGTGGATAATGAAAATGTGGTTCATTAATACAATGGAGTTTTACTCAGCAGTAAAGAAAGATGGAATCATGAAATTTGCAGTAAATGGATGGAACTCATATGTGGATCCCAGAACCAAACCCTGATAAGTGTGTATCTACACATAACTACAGGAACCAGGTGAAATGGAGATCTTTTTAAAGTTTAAAAACTCATTCAATTTTATGTCTTACAGGGTTTACCCTGACTTAAATATTTATAACTGTATAATTGTATTGTATATTGTATATTGTATTTTATAACTGTATAATTAATTCAACAGTGAACCTAGAAACTTGCAGTCAATTGTGAAAGAGATATACATTTGCTCTGGAGTGTGTTACTGAATATGTTAAAGCTGTCATGAAATGCTTCTTCTAATCATGTAGTTATTAAAATTTTTTAAATGATTAAAAAAATAATAATAATTCTTCAAAGCATAGAAATTTGTTCCTTAATAATTAGTAGATATGAAAAACATTAGCATTGAAATCTACCTGATGGCTTTATATCCATGCTCAGATGCCAAGGAGCTCAGAAAGTAAACAACTGTGAATAGTAATAATCAGATATATAGAGATTAGAAACGCATTGCAAACATCTTATGGTCAATTGCATTAAAAATGATTTTTTCTATATGAAGCTGTATTTTAATAATGAAATGGAGATCTTTTTTAAAGGTTAAAACCTCATTTAATTTTATGTCTTATAGGGTTTATACTGAGTACAATATTGTATAACTATAATAATTCAACTGTAAGCCTAAAAATTTATAGCCAATTTTCAAAGAGATACATCTTAACTCTGGAAATTTTTATTGAATATGTCAGTGCTGTTGTAATGAAATACTTCTTCTAAGTATGTGGTTATTAAATACATAATTTTAAAAAATGCAATGAAAAAAAGTTTAATACTATCTCATTGCATTGAAGCATCACGTTACCACATTAGTAAATATAATTTATTTTGTACTCACATGAATTTGAAAATAGATATAAATTTCTAAAAAGAGACTGAATTTAACTTTTCTTCTCAAATTTCTTTCCCACTAGAATTGGGAGAGATTTATTTTAAATGTGCTTATTTTCATAAACCCCATTAGAATAAGCATTGCTCTATTAATAATTATTGTCTTGCATTTACATTTCTTAATATTGGGTGGGTAGGTATACATATCAAGGTGCTTATGGAGGTCACAGCATAACCTTGACTAAGTTTGCTTTCAATTGCTGTGACAAAACACTCTGACCAATATCAAATTGGGGAGGAAAGGGTTTATTTGGCTTGCAATCCCAGTCCATCATCAAGGAAAGGCAAGGTAAGAAATCATGGCAGGAACCTGGAGGCAGGAGCTGAAGCCCAGGCCATTGAAGAATACTGCTTACTGGCTTGCTCCCCTGGCCTGTGCTCAACCTGCTTTCTTATAAGTGCAAAACCACTTGCCCAGGGGTGGGCCCTCACACATCACTCAACAATCAAAAAAGTGCCCCTTAGACATGGCCACTGGCTAGTCCAATGGAGTCATTTCACCGAGGTTCCCTCTACCCAGGTGTGTCAGATTGACAACTAAAACTATTCATCACAAACCTGTAGGAATGTGTTCTCTCCTTCCTTCCACCTTTATGTAGATTGCAGAGAGCAAACTCGTGTCTTCATGCTCGGCAGCAAGCACCTTCATCTGCTGAGCCCAAAATGGCTCAGTCTTAAGCACTGTTTCCATGCTCAATCAAGAGGCATTTTGTTGTCCAAAATTCCATCACAGTAGCAGGATTTATTAACTAACAATAATAGCAGCAATGAACAGAGAAAGACCTTGTGATGAATTTCTTTCTTTTTTT
>NW_008355454.1:498471-498969 GCF_000622305.1 Nannospalax galili
GTCTTTTTGAGACAGGGTCTCCCTGTAGCCCCAGCTCTCCTGGAACTCACTATGTAGACCAGGCTGGCTTTGAACTCACAGAGATCTGCCTGCCTCTGCCTCCTGAGTGCTCCACCACGCCTGGCAAATTTCTATTTTTAATGCATTTTATCATGTAGCTTCCTGTGCTGGATAGCTTTAGTGTCAACTTGACACACCTGGGTTGAGGGAACCTCAATTGGGAAATTTCCTTCATTGGGTTGACCTGTGGTCTTGTCCATGAGGCATCTTCTTGATTGTTGAGTGATGTGGGAGGGCCCATCCCACTGGGGGTGGTGCCACTCCTGGGCAGGTGGCCCTGTGTTGCATGGGAAAGCAGGCTGAGCAGGGACCAGTGAAGCAAGCCAGTAAGCAGTGTTCCTCCATGGCCTGCCCCCCAGCTCCTGCCTCCAGGTTCCTGCCCTGAGTTCCTACCTTGGGCTCCCTGATGAACAGTGACCTTGGATATGTAAGATAAAT
>NW_008355454.1:499184-499917 GCF_000622305.1 Nannospalax galili
TCACTGTTTCGATAAACGTCAAAATCTACATTTAGGTGAAAATGAATTAGCATCAATGTTGATTTAAGAAATAAAATTTTTAATCAAAGTCAAAGTTAAAATTCAATGAAAATTACTGTAGAATATATAATACAATAAACAAATTAATATTGAGCATGATAAATCATAATTTCATTTAATAAGTACATCATAAATTTACCAAAAATGTTCTGAAACATTATTCTCAGCATTTGCTGTAATCACATTATTAGCACTGATTTTTTAAGTGTTTTTTTCTCTTCTTCTATGTATCAAAATATTTAATCCAGTGAGTCAAAGATGTAGCTAGTTAAAGTCAGTGCCCAACAAAATGAATATAACCCTATAATTTGTTTATTGGGCCTGTATTAATTCTGTATAATAATGGGCTCCATAGATATTTTTAAGAAGATCAGGCACTGCCCATATTCACCTACCTAGCTTACCTTTCCATCCCCTCCTGCTAATCCATGTTCACCCTATATTCCTATTTCTGATTTTGTGCTCTATAGAGTCTGTATAAACCTAGGGCACATAAATGAGAGAAATAGCTGATATTTAGCTTTCTGAGTCTGTCTTACTTGATTTAATATAATGATTTTCATTTTCATTGACTTTCTTCAAACAATATAATTTCATTCTTCCTGGCTAAACAGTACTCCAATGTGTGTGGTGTGTGTGTGTGTGTGTGTGTGTATGTGTGTGTGTGTGTGTG
>NW_008355454.1:500950-503879 GCF_000622305.1 Nannospalax galili
AAGTTTCAAAGGTAATGTTTTTCACATCTACTAATTATTAAGGAGCAAATTTTTATGCCTTGAAAAATTATTTTTTTTCTTTTTTAATTTATTTATACACCCACTTCCCAGTTACCACCCTTCCATAGCCTCCCAACCCCCACTAGAGACCTTATACTCTGATATACCTGCTACTGTCTACTGTGTTATCTACACCCCCAGCCATTCCCCATTACATGCCCTTCTGGTGAATCTAGTTAGCCTATCTAGAGGTCTTTGTTTTAGGAGGGTCGGCTATTCCTCATCTAGAAGATTGGGGTCTGCTGTTCAATTTCCCAGTTCTATGCTGGGTTGCTATCTGGGAATCCATTTGGCCACCCTGGCCAGCAACTCAGAAGGAGGTATCACCTGTCTGGCATTGTTGCTTATTAGGTAGCCTGTTGCCATACATATGGTCTCTTATGAAATTATATTGGCCCCATTAATCTTTGGTTATACTTTTCTTTTGGGTGTTTAAGGCAATAGAGTTGGTCCAGATAAACCGATTTAGGTTTACTCTTAAGCTGATTTGAGCATCTGTACCTCAGGGTCACATGGGCTTGAGAGGAACCCCTGGCTCCATTCTTTTACCAGTTCTGCCTATGTGAAGATAAGTAAAAGGTACTGCTCTATCATGGTTGGCTTCACTTAGAAGCGTGGAGAAAATGATTCTTCTGTGTTGACCCTCGTCTTTATAGACTGGACACTGGTTCAAGTCCACCTGGTGGGGTCCCCTCAGCCTCCTTGAACAAGAGGACAGGTGACTCACCACCATTATAGGACATTTTGAGAGATGCTCATACTCCCTGGAACTAGTTGACCCAGGAGGGCAAGGAACAAAAACTGTCCTTTATGTCTCTCTGACCAAATTATTATAGGTCTCAAAGTATGTCTGTTAAACACACAAGGTTAGGTCCACCAGTCTGTTATTTTTAGTTACTGTGTGTCATGTAGATAAATCTTGGGCAAAGACAAGTTGTTCTTTGATAAATCTTACCTAGACATATATTTCTTGATATTATTTTCATAGTGTCATTAATTCCAAGACAGGAATGTCTCTCAATATTCTCTTAGTCATTCCTTTAGACATTCTGAATGTTCTTGGTTAAACTAAGTGCTAAAGACATTGTAGATTTGGTAACTTCGAGGGTGCTTTGGTACTATTTACAGTGTTTGTTACCAGTTGTGGTGGTTTGAATGGGAAGGGTCCCCCACATGCTACAAATATTTGAAGACTTGGTCAGTTGGTGATGCTGTTTGAGAGCCCTTATACTTTGATCTCTCTACTACTGTCTGCTGTGTTGTCGGCACCCCAGCTATTCCCCACTACTTGCCATTCTGGTGAATCTAGTCAGCCTATCTAGAGGTCTTCATTTTAGGAGGGTCAGCTGTTCCTCATCTAGCAGTAAACAGTTGTCAATGTTCCTTGGATAAGATTGGGGTCTGATGTTAGTTTCTCAGTTCTATACTGGGTTGCTATCTGGGAATCCCTTTGGCCACCCTGGCCAGCAACTCAGAAGGAGGTATCACCTGTCTGGCATTGTTGCTTATTAGGTAGCCTGTTGCTATACATATGGTCTCTTATGAAATTATATTGGCCCCATTAGTCTTTGGTTATACTTTTCTTTTGGGTGTTTAAGGCTATAGAGTTGGTCCAGATAAACCGATTTAAGTTTACTCTTAAGATCATTTGAGCATCTGTACCTCAGGGTCACATGGGCTTGAGAGGAACCCCTGGCTCCATTGTTTTACCAGTTCTGCCTATGTGAAGATAAGTCAAAGGTACTGCTCTATCATGGTTGGCTTCACTAAGAAGCGTGGAGAAAATGATTCTTCTGTGTTGACCCTCCTCTTTAGAGACTAGACACTGGTTCAAGTCCACCTGGTGGGGTCCCCTCAGCCTCCTTGATCAAGAGGACAGGTAACCCACCACCATTATAGGACATTTTGATAGATGCTCATAGTCCCTGGAACTAGTTGACCTAGGAGGGCAAGGAACAAAAACTGTCCTTTATGTCTCTCTGACCAAATTATTATAGGTCTCAAAGTATGTCTGTTAAACACCCAAGAAGTTTAGTTCCACCAGTCTGGTATTTTTAATTACTGTGTGTCATGTAGATAAATCTTGGGCAAAGACAAGTTGTTCTTTGATAAATCTTACCTAGACATATATTTCTTGATCTGGTATGTATAATTTGTCAGTAGGTTGTGAATAATATGGTTCCCTTTGGTTTTCAAAACTAGTTAGGATTGTTTTTCTCTCACATTGTCTCACCCATCCATCATAATTTTCCCACTTAAGGTTCCCCCATTTCCCCCATTTCTCCCTTACTAATACCCTTCTCCTACAGTCCCACCTCTCTTGAGATCCTTCTTTCCCTTTATATATTTTCCTTGTATACCCTTCCCTCCTCGCTCCCTTAAACTAACCCAATTTTTATGCATATCTCCCTTATTAAGGCCTGTTACCTACTATTCTTCTCCTTCAGGTTATTTCTTTTCCTTTACCTCACTGTTTCCTTACCCTTGTCCTGGTTCCTACAGTTATATCTGTTTGCATACTTATTTCTCAGAGTCTGATCCTAGGATCCACATATGAGGGAGAACATATGTCGATTTTTTTCTGAGATTGCGTTAACTCACTTAATATAACAGTTTCTAGTTCCATGCATTTACCTGCAAATTTCATGATTTCATCTTTCTTTACTGCTGAGCAAAACTCCATCGTATAAAGGAACCACATTTTCAGTATCCACTTGTCAGTTGAGAGATGGTTCCTACCATCTCTTAGCTATTGTGAAAAGATCAGCAACAAACATGTATGTACACGTGTCTCTGCAATAGGATGAGTTCTTTGGGTATATGCCAAGGAGTGGTATAACTGGGTCACATGATAGGTTCATTTGTAGTT
>NW_008355454.1:504446-505019 GCF_000622305.1 Nannospalax galili
CAATGTTTTCTTCTAATACTATCAGAGTTTCAGGTTTTACATTGAGTTCTTTGATCCATTTGGAATTGACTTTTGTGCAGGGTGAAAGATAGGGGTTTAGTTTCATTCTTCTACAGGTAGAGATCCAGTTTTGCTAGCACCATTTGCTGAACATGCTGTCTTTCCTCCAGTTAATGTTTTTGGCCCCTTTGTCAAATGTCAGGTGGCTGAAATTGCAGTTACTCATATTTTGATCTTTAATTTTGTTCCATTGGTCTATGGGTCCATTTTTCTGCCATTAACATGTTTTTATGACTATACCTGTGTAATACAGCTTGAAATCTGGTATAGTAATCCCCCCCAGCTTTGGTCTTAGGGCTCAGGGTTGTTATGTCTATCCAAGGTCTTTTGCGCTTCCATATGAATCTTAGGATAGATTTTTCTAATTCTGTGGAAAATGTCGTGGGGATTTTGATTGACATTGTGTTGAATCTATATATGACTTTTGGTAGCATGGTCATTTTCACAATATTAATTCTTCCAATCCATGAGCATGGGAGGTCCTTCCATCTTCTGATGTCTTCCTCAATCTCT
>NW_008355454.1:506851-508768 GCF_000622305.1 Nannospalax galili
GGCAGACAACAAAAAGTTGGGTTTTGTTTCTTAATCCATTCATCTAATCTGTGTCTTTTGACTGGGGAGTTCAGTCCATTAATATTTAAAGTTATTAATGAAAGATGAGTATTGAATTTGTCATTTTTATTTCTCTTTACATTCTTGATGTAGCTGTACTTTTCCACAGTTATACCTATGGGGCGCGCTGGGCACCAGGTGTGGGGTGCGCGGGTATCTCAGGGCCCTCGCGCATGCCTGGAAAGGTCACGGCGCCGCGGCCCGCGTCGCTGGTCGCGCAGCGTCTGTCGCTGTCCGCCGCTTGAGTGCTGAAAGTCTCTGCTGCCAGAGCTCTGTCCGGCCGGGTCCTGCCCAGATTTCACCCATGCACTTTCCTCAAGAATGGGGCGCGCTGGGCACCAGGTGTGGGGTGCGCGGGTATCTCAGGGCCCTCGCGCATGCCTGGAAAGGTCACGGCGCCGCGGCCCGCGTCGCTGGTCGCGCAGCGTCTGTCGCTGTCCGCCGCTTGAGTGCTGAAAGTCTCTGCTGCCAGAGCTCTGTCCGGCCGGGTCCTGCCCAGATTTCACCCATGCACTTTCCTCAAGATACGAGATCCACTGGCCACTGGATCACGTGGGAAAGTGCGAGGCGGCTAAAGCTAGTTCTCCGTGAGTCGATGACGGAAGGATAGTGCCCCCCGGAGAGGCTGGATCGCCAGCAGTAAGACACGGGATTCAGCTTTCCGTGTTACAGCTCTTTATTAAAAGGCTCTGCTTGGCTTCATGTCTCAGTGTTTCAGTTCCTAGCTCCTAGTGATCCAGCTCTCTATTATTGAGGGAAGACTAGGATATTTTATACTGTGGGGGTAGTGGTAAAAGCTTTAGCTGATAGGCACTTTGTGAGATACCCTATTTACACATGGAAATGGGCTCCTGCCAGGCTGCTAGACTGCCAGAAAAATCACACAGGAAAGCATGGCATTTCCAGAGCCAGAGGCCATGTTTATGGTAGGGCATTTGTGGCGGTCACTTCAAAAGGTGAGTCAGGAAAATGCTAGGAAAGACACACTGCTGTTAAAAGGAGTCTCTGCATTTTGAATGGAGCTTGTGAGCTTTCCAGACATGGAGAGACTGCTACTTTACACAGCAGGGGTCCCCAACATATACCTTCATTGGATTACTTTCCACAATCCTTTGGTTATAGTCATTCCTTTCTTCAGCTCCATGTATTGCTTCCAGAGCTCTCTGAAGGGCTGGTTTTGTGGACATGAATTCCTTCAGCCTATTTATGTAATGGAAGATTGTTCTTTCCCCTTCAACTATAATAGACATTTTGGCTGGGTAATGTAATCTGGGTTGGGATCAGTGATCATTTAAAACTGGGAATACTTTGGTCCAGGCTCTTGTAGCTTTCATAATTTGCACTGAAAAGTTAGCTGTCATCCTAATGGGTTTTCCTTTATATGTGACTTGTTGTTTCTCTTTTGCAGCTTTCAGTATTGTCTCTTTTTGTTCTGAACGTTTAGTATTTTTACTGTGAATTGCTGTGGAGAGTTTCTTTTCTCGTCCTGTCTGTTTAGTGCTCTAGATGCTTCTTGTATTTGTATGGGCATGTCTTTCTTTAATTTGGGGAAATTTTCTTCTTTACGATTCTGTTGAAGATCTGGTCCATGCCATTGTGGGGGGATTCTTCTCCTTCCTGTATGCCTATGATTCATAAGTTTGGTCTTTTTATGGTGACACATGATTCCTGCATATTCCATTCTTGTGCTTCCATAACTTTTCATAATCTTCGCATCAGTGGTCTGGTTTGTCCACTTTATCTTCCAGCCTTGATATTCTGTTTTCCATTTCATTCATCCTATGGGTAAGGTTTCCTCCTGTCGTTTATAATTGGCTTATGGAGTGTTTCACTTCCTTCTTCATTTCAGCCTGAGTA
>NW_008355454.1:509126-521214 GCF_000622305.1 Nannospalax galili
CTGGTACTTGGTGGGGATATATTATTTGGGTTTTTTATGTTATTATTTTTTCCCTGTGACTTTGACATGTGGATTTCTTTCGTAGTTTCTGATTCTTGTGTGAGACTCAGGCCTTCAAGTTTTGTCTATTTCTTTTTCTGAACTTTGTGTGTCTTTGTGGTTTACATTTTGAGCATGAAAAGCTGGTTCGTCTAAGCTTCTGGTTCTCGCTTTTGATTTTATATTGGAATAGCCGGATTGATTTTCTCCTCAGGAGTTCCCACAGAGCCCCAATTCTAATGAGGGTCAGATGTTTTCAGGCTTTCTCCTAAGGTCTGGATCCCTCCAGGTTGATTTTGTCTTCAGGAGTTCCCAATGAGGGTCAGATGTTTTCAGGCTTTCTCCTAAGGTCTGGATCCCTCCAGGAATGATTTTGGCCTCAGGAATTTGGGGGTTGGACTGGCCTGGGAGCCTGGCCAGGAAGGATGCTGGTCTAGTGCAGCTGGTGGCAGTACCACCCAGTGATGCAATGACAGATGGGGCAAGAAGAGGCCCCAAGGACTCCTGGGGACTGCACTGAGGAGCTGGGTTATTCTGGATGCAAAGGATCAGGAAGAGGAAAGGTCTGCCTCCGGGTCCCAGAAAGAGCCTGGAGGTTGGTGCAGGCCCAGGGAAGCAGAGGGAGGTGAGGGCAGGCCCAGGCCCATGGGTCCCAGAAAGAGCCTGGACGTTGGTGCAGGCCCAGGGAAGCAGAGGGAGGTGAGGGTAGGGCCAGGGGCCCTGGGGCCCAGAGAAGGCACTATGTTGGTCTGGATGAAAAGAATCAGGATGCAGTGTTGGTTCCCCAGGTGTCTGGGGCCCCAAGACAAGGAATGGGGCAGGGCCGAAACTCAAAGAAGATGGGAGTGTGAATGAGGCTGGGGGAGTCAAGGCTCAGAGGGCGCAATGGACGTACCCTGGAGAGAGGCCTGCTGGTCATGAACTCTGTCTTTTATATTAAGGTCTATCAAGTCAAATTTCTATCTCTAAAAGTCCTTCTGTGAGGGTCCATCCACTGGATTCTGGTTAACTTATTTAGTGTCACAACCTTAAAGAAAACTGACTCTCTCTAACTACAGTTATTGGTTGCCAACAGTTCCTCAGCTAAGGTTGGGACTTCTTATCCATCTCTCTACTTCTATGCTGGGATTTTTCCTGATTTGTACCTGCCTGTGTCTTTTGCATGCTGTTTCCATTGCTCCAAGTTCCTATGAGTAAATCCCCAGCTGTCTGGAAAACTCTGTTTCTATGTGGTGTAGCTATACACCACCATTCATACTTGGAATGGTGCTTGGGCTCAAACTCAGAGCTTTGTGCATACTAGGCAAGTCCTCTACCAACTGCACAACATCCCAAGCTGATACTAAATATTCTTTCTAACTCATAGTCTGGGTTTTGATTAATCCATTCTCATTAGATTGCATTACTGGAGACTTGGTAAATTTTTGGAGGAGCTGTGTGCTCTTGATTGTTTATGTTTCTCGTGCTTCAGCATTGAGACTTGCACATCTGGGATTAGGTCACTGTTTATATTATTTTAAATGACCTATGGTCTTTCATTTAAAAATACTTGGAATATGCAAATGGCATTAGACTGTAGTAGGTTCGGGATATCATTTCATTCCAGTTAACTTGGGGTGTAGCTCAGTAGCTAAGCCCTTAGCCCTCATGCCAAAGCAACAGGATATAGATTCAGCATTAATTAATCCAAGAGTAGACTGCTAACTGAAGAAGCAGCCACATCTGATGGATAAGCCTAGTGCAAAAGTATAGTATTAGTGCCAGGCATGGTAGCACCTGCCTTTAATTCTAGCATTCAGGAGGCAGAGGCAAGTACATCTCTGTGAGGTCAAGGCCAGCCTGATCTCCATAGTGAATTCCTAGCTAACTGGGACTAGGGAGAGTCTGTCTCAATAAACAAACAAAAAAATAGTATTAGACAATTAAAAACAATAACTCCTTCAACTCCATTAATCATTAAGTTTTGGGGAATAAGGAATAATAGTATGATGTGTAGTGATATGTTAGCTTGAAAGTGTAATAATGGAAAAAAATAGACTACCGATTAATATTAGAGCAATGGATAAAAAATAGAGGAGGAAAAAATAGATGCAGTAAACAGTAAAGAGAAAGAGGATACAGCAGCTCCTTTTGAAGGTAAATGAGTAGAAAAAGAAGTTACAAAATGTAACGAGATAATTCTATCATTCAGGAGGCTGGCACAGGGTCACCTCCCCTACCAACAGACTGAACTATGTATTCTTGTACTCTTAGGGAAAGCCGAGACACACACACAGAGAGAGAGAGAGAGAGAGAGAGAGAGAGAGAGAGAGAGAGAGACATATACACACATGAGAAAAACAGGAAAGACAATTAAAGAAAAGAAAGTGCCCTGGGCAAGAGTACATATTCTCTTTATGAGGTTAATTGTAAAAGCACGGGTGAAGATTCAACATCACTTTGCTTTTCCTTCTCTGTTTTGTTTTCCACCAATCAATTGTTAAATATTTTACAAAGCATTGAAAATATTCTGAATTATTAAAGCTGTGATAAGGATTCATAGATACCATTAATAAGACTCATTAATAACATTATGAATTGGCTCAATCATGTTTACAAGGCAATTGAGCAGAACCAACTAGAAATTTAAATATGTACATCATTCAAGCCAATAATTCTACTTCTGTATACTTATTCAACAAGCATTTATGTCTCAAACATCTAATAATCAGTGACATTCATCTATTTCAGAAATTTAATTGCAGCATTATACATAAGAAAATGTACAAAATAAGCATAATACATAATTAGGGTATTGAGTGGGTAAAATATTATTTGGTCCTTGCTAATGAAAGCAGAACCTTTCTTGGATTTAACTGTTTTTGCTAATATTTGGGTTGTGAGACTTCTAACCAGACGGAGTGGTTCATGGACCTATTAGTTTGCATTATTACTCATGGTGTCTCTAGGTACTGGATAGGGCTGTCAACAAGCTTTTCACTGGCATTTCCTAGACTCTGCCACCTTTAAGTGTTTACCACTGCTCACCCCTCTTCCAGGAAGTCTCATTATAGTCTGTGTTTCACCCATGGAACATTGATTGGTTCTTTCTCAAATACTCTACCTTAGCTAGATGGTGTTCTGTGACCAGTTCTTGAAGTGTTGTCCCTTTACACTTGCCCTGCATTCCTAGAGTGTTTTGTGGAAGGAGAAACTTCCACCTCTGGAGACATCTAGCAGACAACTCAACAGGGTTCTTTTGAAAAAGGCTTCTTGCCCATCTTCAAGGGCATTGCTGAAACATCAGGATTTTCTCAGGATCTATATGACACACAGTCCAAGATTCCTGTTTGGATGGACTGCAAATCAGCTCAGTGATGCATTCAGTGCTGACTTTGGTTTTGAGTACCTGGTCTTTGTTTTTGGTTTTAACCCTTCACTGACAGCATAGATGATCTGCTTGAGACTTTTTAAAAAATATTTTACTTATTGTTTTTATTTTATGTGTATGAGTGTAATGCCTTCATGTAGGTAGGTGTGCCCCTGTCATGCAATGGCAGAAGAGGGTGTCAGATCCCCTGGAACTGGAGGTACAGAGGGTTGTTAGCCACCATGTGTGTGCTGGGAATTGAACCCAGGTCCTCTGCAAGAGCAGCCAATGCTCTTAATCACTGAGCCATCTCTTCAGTCCTCTTGAGACTTTCATCTCTAAACAGTCTCTCCTCCTCCTCCTGCTCCTCCTCCTCCTCCTGCTCCTGCTCCTCCTCCTCTTCTTGCTTCTCCTCCTCCTCCTTTTCCTGCCCTTCTTTTGCTTCTCCTCCTCCTTCACTTGCTCCCTCCCTCTAGTACACTGTGAATTTTCTAAGTATTTCCCTGTGTCTTATGCTGCAGTTTGAACCCTGTGTAGTTGCACTCATTCCGTACTCAACGCTCAGCACTCTCCTCTTGGGGCTGAGTCATCTAGAGAGGACTTTGGATTTTGTCTCCTTCAGTTTTTGTTTCTGAAATTCCTTTTTTCTTTGCTACTAAAACTAGTGTTTCTCAACTGTCACCTAGCTCATAGGATAACTGCTCCTTAACCATGCCAACTACAATCTCAGGAATTCTGCTAGCCTGTACATGGATGCTGCTTGTCATTTTCCCTACCTTCACCCCCCAGAATTTACTGACATAGAAGATTTACACCTTCATCTATTTGTATTTCAAACTTCTCTTTAAAATTTCCTTAAATGACAAAGAACACTAAGCTACCAATAAGTGAATATATGAGTACATGGAAGGGAAAAGAAAGTTTGTACCTAAATTGACATTTTTGAACTCCTTAAAATTGCTAAACCTGGGAAAAATTATTTTTCATATCACAAACTTAATGATTAAACTCAGTCTTTATTTTACATGTAGAAATGAATATTATTTTAGCAACTCAGAACCTGTAGCCAGGTTATTTATGTAATCATATGCAAATTACTTAAATTCTCTGTGCTTGAGTTTTCTAATGTGCAAATTTGTGGGGTCGCTCCTTCTCCTCGTGGGTCGTTGGCCACCGCTCCACGAGGACAAACAAAGTAAGATGGTAGTGTACTTACTGAATAAGTGTTCTGCAATTCCAAGATAAATTTATGTTCAAAATGTGCTTGTCCATCACAGTCATTCAATACTCTATAGTTTTTTATGTATTACATTAATAGTATTTAAAGTTTACAAGGTGGGAACACTTAGTAAAAAAAAAAAAGATAAGTTTATCCTTTAACAATAAATTTGATAAATTGTTTCTTAAATAATAGCAGCACATTTTAAAAAACTTTTCAATGTATATTTTTCATTGAATTTTTGTGCATTTTGTACAATACTTTGGAATCATATTTAGACACCCTCACCTCTCTGTACCCTCCCCATAGTCCACCCACAGGATTTCATGCATTCTGTGATTTATGTTAAGGCCTATGGGCCGAATTTGTGTCCTGAGATATCCCTTAATGTAAATTCATTTACTGGAGCCTTTTTAGTCTACTTAGTTAACATCACTCCCTTAAAGAAGACCAACTGACCCTCACCCAGCAGTGATCAGCTGTCAACAGTTCCTCAGCGAAGGTTGGGGCCTGCTGCCCATTTCCCCAGTTCTATATATAGAACACTTAAATGCTAATCAAAGGTGACATAGTGTATATTTACTCCATGCCTGGCACTGGCCCATACATACCTCATTTTGTCCCTTTAAGTCATGACTGTAGTGATTCATTCATCTTTCTGCTTTGTGAATGAGGAAACAGACACAGTACTTAAATAATTTGTCCTGAAACACACAGCTCACAGGTGGCAAAATCAAAATTCAAACCCAGCTTTATATGGTGTGCAGTTTTTGCCACACAATTCTCCATCTCTTGGACACCAACTGTGTGCCCTACAATTCAGTTATATTAGACAGCTGGGTTGGAGCAGACCCCATAGCTTGAGAGTTGAGTCTCACACTTCGGAAGTCTATTACAAGTAGAGGGTCCCCAGCACACTTCTTTCCAGTTTGATAATTAAGAATTCCCATAATCTGGAGCTAGAGAGGCTAACAGTGAATACTAATCTTACAAAGGACCTGAGTTTGATTCCCAGAACCACATCAACTCAAATCTCCTAATTCTAGCTCCAGGGAATCTATAAGCACCTCCACTCAAGGACACACACACACACACACACACACACACACACACACACACAATTTTAAAAGATTAAAAATAACCAGGCATGGTGGCATATGTCTTTAATCCTGGTAGGGGCAGGTGGATCTCTGTGAGATCAAGGCCAGCCTGGTCTATATAGTAAGATCCAGGCTAGTTGGGTCTACAGGAAAATTTTAAAAGATTACAAATAACCAGGCATGGTGGCTCATGTCTTTAATCCTGGTAGAGGCAGGTAGATCTCTGTGAGATCGAGGCCAGCCTGGTCTATATAGTAAGATCCAGGCTAGTTGGGTCTACAGGAAGACCCTGTCTCAAAATAAAAACCTCAAATAAATAAATAAATGAATAAATAAATAAACAATTAGCTCACAATGAGTATTTTACATTATTAATTTATTTTTACTTTATGTGTGTGAGTGTTATACATGCATGTGTGCAAGTGCACTCATGCCATGCAGTTCCCAAGGAGGACAGAAGAGGAAATCAGATTCCCTGGAACTAGAGTAATGGGTAGTTATTGGCCATAGTGTTGGCACTAGGATTTGAATCTAGGTCTTCTGCAAAAACAGCCAGTACTCTTTACTGCTGAGTCTTCTCTCCAGCCCCAAATCACAGTGAGTAGTTATAAAACCGTTAGAAAGAAAAATTTACACTAAACATTAAAGATACATAGAGCCACCAGTAAAGAATTTGTTTGTATGCTATTTACTTCCTCCAATTTCAGAGGAATACATCTTAGTCAGCACACTCTCCCCTAAGAAACACATCTCTCCAACTAGTACCCTGTCCAAAAGTTACCTTCACTTCCCTATGTGTATGTATATGTGTATGTGCTTAATTGACTAACTAATATGAAGGGTGTAGTGAATGTTATAGAATTAGGAGAAAATCTCATTTTTTTTCTTGAATTACAATTGAGTAAATACCTTGTTACTTTGAGACTCTGGAAACCTTGCTGAACTCTGTTTAAAGTGAAATGTCATGGTCAAGTCAAATGCATATCTTGTAACCATAACCATGGCAACCTAGTGTGCAACCATAGGAACCTAAGAGTAAGATGTTTGCAACTGTGTGATAAGCTACTTATCCTGCATAGAGTGATATGGGCTGAACTAATCAACTAGAACCAGAACCTGGCACTTACATCAGCACTCTGAAACTAGACCAGCAACACCATATAAAAGGACACGCTTCAGACCTGCTCACAGAGACTCCACGTCTCACTGACACCCAGCTGTCTGGTGACATCCTGACGTTCCTGCCCGGGACTCTGCCCCCAAGGCAGAGACTCTCTTGTCCGATCATCCCTCAATCCTGAGACGCTGAGCCACAACAGAACGTGATCCTGACCAAGCAGCGCAAGGACCCAGCGTCGCCTGGGGCCGGGAGAGTGTACCAGATCACGGTTGAGCAGCTGAGCCTTTCCACGGAGGAATTTGGACTTGGACATTGGGCCCAGGCCCAGAGGTACTCCCTGAGAGCAGGAATCTCTGGAAGCTTCGGTAACCTGGTGACACCTGGTGCACTAGGCCCACTGGTCCAGACCTACTCTGACTCTCCACCTAATGTGTGTTGTTTGTTGTTGGTAACTCTGTATTGCATGAATTGTTCATTCAATATAAATTGTTGATTGCAACACAATACACGTGTGGAATCTCTTCTGTCCGTTGCACCTGTCCCAGCTCTCCAGAGTAGCATTAACTTACGGGGAATGGTTCTTTGAATCCTTCCTTGGGACAAGGGGACAGGGAAAATATGGTATAAGTTAGTAAGTGAAGAAGTTTTGACTTCAACCCTATCAGAAATCTTTTACCTGAAACGTTTTATTTCCCTGTACTGTTACCTTTGCAATTCTTTTCTAAATTTTCTCTTTTTATTGTCTGTCCAATCTAAGGAGCAAAGATCTTTGACAACAAACTCATCTACTATGCCATGATTCATTTATAATTATTATATTTATATTATTTGTTTATAGCCAGTATTTCATGTTGGTCATTGATTTAAATAAAAAAAAAATCAAGTCATGAAGATCATACAGATGGCCAGAGAGATTAATTTCATCTCTTTGAAGTCCCTCTGTCAATTATTCAAATCCATCTTTCCTGAACACAACACCTTTCCCATTGCTGGTGTCCCCTGAACTTCCCTTCCATCTCCTTACCTCTCTTCCTTCACTATCTCTACTGGGATGCAACTTAACATTTTACATCATATTTAACAAGTGTGGAGATGCACTTTATCTGAATAATAGTCAGGATGACTGTGAATCATATATAGCTTGAATAAAAAGAAGAATAAAGTTAAGAAAACCATACTTGAAACTTGTTTTCTGTTCATTTTATTTTCAGTTGCATAACAAATCTTACATTTAAATGTATTTTTGCATTGTTTTGATATATATGGTCTGTCTGTCAATATGACAGACTTGGCTAGTTACTTACTAACATTTCATCTTTCTCAAAAATGCCCTGACATTGTTCAGGGTTGCATTTGGCTTTCCCAGTAATAATTTTAGGGCAGAAAGATGCATGCAAAATTTATCTGAGATCAAAGTTTTTATTTTGCAGGAAGAAAGCAGGAACTGAGGACACCAATAACCTTATAGTGACACTGAGTTGTGGTCCACTTCCTCTCGCTATAATTCTTGTCATGTGATGAAAACAAAGCCACTGGTGTCAAGTTCTGTTATTATGGAAATAGTGCTAATCAGATAGTAACAGCTTTTGCAATGTGATGGTAATTAAGAACTCTGGAATGGGGAAGTGAACAGGAATCTTCCCCTGCCCCCTGTGGTTATCCAGGATAGAAGTCTTTTTTTTCCAAAACTATCACATTTCTGTATAAAAATCTTTGTTGCCTAAGGTTTTCACATTTCTGTTACTTTTACATTTCTCTTACCTTTGCAGCCCTATGTTATCTTACTTAATTACTATGTATATGCTATGTACCTTTTGCTTGCATTCCTCACATGAGTATAAAAACCCTCCAAAACTTGAACAAGGGGTCTAACTTCTTTTATTCCTGGGGTCAGTCCTGCTAGCGTCAAATTAAATTTACCCTCCTCATCTGACTTCCGCTGTTAGTCTCTGATTTTTCCATAACACTGTTACACACTTTCATAAGGCCTAATGTTAGATTTAGCAAATTGCCATTTATCTGAAAGATCACAGAATAAAGTAACATCTACGTTTTGGTCATTTGAAACGTGAACAAGAAAGTAAGGTTTGAAATACAGTTGGTAACTAGGCAGCAAAGCTGTGGCACCCAGGCCGTCTCTATCCCTAGTCATCTTTGTACTCACTCTGCCATCCCTGATGACTCTGTTGCTTCTGGGCTTGCTAACCCCTGAAGGTAACTTACACATACTCTTCTCATCACAGCAAGTCTCCTTAGCAGACGATCCATGGTAGCTGATTCTAGCTCTTTTATCTTTGAATCATTGATTCACTCTTTTATTTGTGAACAGTGGAAAAATATCTTTCATTGCACCAAATCATCTCAGCAAGTAGATAAAGCGAACAATTAACCTAGAACAAAGGATCAAGGTTTGGATGCAGATGTCAGAAAAACTCAACTTCATATTAGTTGTCATGATGGTAACTAATTAAATGTTTGTCTTGCCTTTATGAATATAACTATAGAATGCTTGCTGTGCCCCAGATTCTATAAGCAAAACAACTCATTTAATCCTACAAACAATTTTATCAGTTTAATTTTATAATCCTGTTCAATAGGTACAGATATTAAGGCAATCTGATTATAAAATCTGATTGTAAATGTTTTTAGCTAATAGTCTTCTCTACTATTTCCAGCCCTGAACTACAGACAGCTTTGCCTATCAAATCTTTATGGATATACAACTTCCTCTAAAACTCAGTTGTACCCTTTTCCTCGTACTCAGTGTTCTCGGTCTCCTATAGTGCCTCTCCCAAATAATATCAGGCTGCCAGAATATATCTTGTACCCCTTTATGAGCCTAAGAAAAGTGCTGTCACTTGAACTCCTATTTGCATTTGTCGGAGTTATTTTTAAGTCTCAGACTGCCACTTCCCTGCCTTTGCAATCACCATATCTTTAGTTAAGGGTCCTTGTTTAATCTCTGGCAGACATCTTAAGGGTTATGCAGCAAAACAGTTCTTCATAGCTTGATTACCTCACAAGTGGCCCAGCAATCAAGTGTCCAGAATACTCTTGAACATCACCGACCTTTTAAGAAAACCACTTTCATCTGCCTAGCAACTTAGTATTATTTGATGTTTTTCAATTAAAAGAAAGTGTATTTTCTGTTATCTTTTGTCATTCTTCTTTCATGTTGCAACTTTTAAAATATTTTAAGGTTATTGTATCTAATAGCTCCTGGTTTTTTAAAGTTAATATGATTCTGTTTTGTAATCATTTTTCACATGGCTTTTGATTGCCATTGAAATCTTGGTTAACTGTTCTGTGGTCCCCATCAGTTCTTTACTTTCAGTTTCAGCTGCCCATCTTTATCATGGCCTCTCACCCATTGTTGTCAGCTATTTATGACTCTGCCAATGTGGACTCTCTAGTTGGTGTGTAGTAAACTCAAAGCCACCTTCTCCCTCTTTCTGGAGACCCATTTCTACCACATTTTGGAGATGATATTGACCTTTTGAGATGTATCACTAAAGATCAGTTCAGTATGAACTTACTTAGAACTAAATTAAAATCTCTGTTCTCAATTACACTGAGTCATCAAGTAAAGGAAATTTGGACATACAAACTTTCTATCTGTAGGACTCAGCTAAGAACTCAGACAACATTATTTTTCTCTATCATTTGGAAAGATTCATATTTTTTGTTTCTGGGTTTTCATCTTGCTGGCAACTGATCCCCAGGCTGTGGCCATCCTTCATTCCATGTTCTTAACATCATTTTTATTTCAATGGTGGAATGTGGATGCTTATTACACTGGAAAAATTATGAAAACTCATATTTAAGTGGTATATATAACTGTGGGAATGACTTCTAGGAATGCCTTCTGTTACAAATGAAATCTTATATAACCTTGTAACCAAAGTTAATCTTATGCTTTAAGATCAATTAACACTATCTTTATAATGTAAGGAAGCTTACTTACTAGGCTTTGGGTTCCACTTGGAGCATAAACATATATTTTTAATTCTTCATGATTCTTTCCTGCCCTTGACTCAGTGTAATGGTGTATGTTGTAAAATATCACTGCTGAAAGCAGCAAATATTCACTGGAATCAAAGAGTTATTCCATTTATGTTGTAAACAACAGTAGTGATTATATTGATAACATCTTTTGTGGCTGTGTGTACTGTTCTGGGTGAGTAGTGGTCAGACAGGGAAAATCCTTTGATAAGACAGTTTCCTCAATTCTTTCCTATATCATACTGGAGATACTGTTTCAATAAAGAGAAGTAAGGCCTTTGTTCAAAACAGTTCTGCAAGCACAGTTCTGAGAGAAATCTGAAGAAACAACATATCCAAACAGATCTGCCCACACTCTTGATTTTAATGGATACTAACAGTCAGGTTGCTTTTGCTTAGGCAACACCATAATGTGGTACCACATCACCACACTAAATATGCCTTTAACTTGTGTCACTTATAATCTAATTTTTTCCAGAGATTTAATGTCATGCAAGCTACCTTGAGTTTAGCTGTACATATGAGCCCACTATTAACAATGTCTCTGTGTCTTGAGCCACAAGCCAAAGGTTTGTGGAAGGTTAAAATAAAATTAAATGATCTAGGAGTGGTGGCACACTCCTTAACCTGGCACTCAGGAAGCAGACGCAGGAGGGTCTCTGTGAGAATGATGTCAACCTGATCTACATAATGACTTCTAGGCCAGCTGGAGCTATAAGGAAATCCTGTCCCCCAAAGGCTATTAATTATTACTTACTTACTTAATTAATTAATTCAGATTATATATGCCTACTTATTTATTGTTTTGTGGTGCTGAGGCTAAAGCCCAGGACCTCAAACATACTAGCCAGGCACTCTATCACCGAACCACATCCTGGGCTCATATGTACAGCTACATTTAAGGTAGCTATGCATATAATAAAAAAGAAGCTTTTTTCTATACACTTGGGTTATTTTATTCACATGTGGTCTTCAAAAGACCACTGCTCAAAGTGCCAATAGGAGCTGACTGGGCAACTGCCCTGCATCAATCATTAGTTTGCTGACCTGTAGAACACAAGGTTCACTTTCAAAAGGAGTTGATTTTCAGCACCAACTGACACATTGTCATCTACAAGAGGAGGGAAATGTTACTCAAACCTACAACGTTTCAAAGATAAGCTGCAAATCTCAATATTTAGGGAAAATACAGCAAGTACTAAGACTTTGCAATTATTTGTAATATTTAGAAACAAAGGCTGGATAAAAAATAAAAAATA
>NW_008355454.1:521987-532519 GCF_000622305.1 Nannospalax galili
TTGGAAATAATTGATATTATTTTCATAGTGTCATTAATTCCAAGACAGGAATGTCTCTCAATATTCTCTTAGTCATTCCTTTAGACATTCTGAATGTTCTTGGTTAAACTAAGTGCTAAAGACATTGTAGATTTGGTAACTTCGAGGGTGCTTTGGTACTATTTACAGTGTTTGTTACCAGTTGCGGTGGTTTGAATGGGAAGGGTCACCCACATGCTACAAATATTTGAAGACTTGGTCAGTTGGTGATGCTGTTTGAGAAGCATCATGGACCCTTCAAGAGGTGTGAGAGTGCTGAAGCAAACATGTCACTAGGGGCAGGCTTTGAGAGTTCACAGCCTTGACCACTTTCAGTTTGCTCTTCCTCTCTGCACCCTGTGACTGCTTGAAGATGAAAGCTGTCAGTTTTCTGCTCTACTGCCTCCTGCCATGTCTCCCCTTCCCTGATGAACTCTTATCCCTTTGGAACCATAAGTCCAATACATTCTTCATTCTATAAACTGCCTCAGTCATGGCTTTTTGTCACAGCAACAGAAATATAGCTAATATACCAGTGTACACAAGGATGCTATTATTCTTATGTTCAGATTTGATCTGAGAACTTTATAACTTTAAGACTTATTAATCGAAATAATTTACTGACTGTGACAATTTATTGTTATTTTTAAGTAAAGTGCCACCTTAATCAACTTGAAACCACAATTTTATTGTTTGTTATTCAATTTGTGCACTTGTATTTCCTTTGTCTCCAGAATGGAAGCCGGGCTTCCACACCGTGCTATGGAGAGTGCAGATCATGCACATCCCTCCCTGACTCCATCTGAAAAGAAGAGTAACTACAATGCTTTTAGTAACTCTAAAGTTTATTGTACTCTATCAGAACTCATTTTATTGCATTTACAGAATCGTGCATTTCTTAATTTATTGGGCTATTGCATTATTTCATAGTTCTATCCATACTCATAGGTGAAGAGGGCTAGGCCGTTTCCTTATCTTTAAAATTAAAATTTCACTAGCTTCTTTAAATGGTTTTGGAAGCTCTGCTTTTACTCTACAGTTTATGTCAATGTTTTTTCTGCCCTTAAAATTTATTTTGCCTCATAAATATCTGATAGTCTCCAATTTCCTTTCAATATGATCTACTTAAAAATATGTAAACTCATTCTTAGATATATTGAATTTTTAATTCCTTTTTGTTATCGATTCCTATGTTATTCTTGCATTATTGTTCTTGATTGAGAACTTATTTGGCAAAATATTGATTCTATGGATTTACTCAGGCTTTTCAGTGCCTAAATCCCTGGTCGCATTTGTAAATGTACTATTAGTTGGTTCTGGATACTTTTATAAGAACTAGATGAAATTTGATTCATTCTATCATTCATGTCGCAGATATTTCTAAGGATTACTTTTCCACACAACAGTCTGTGGGAAGTGTTGTCAACATGGCCTATTTCTAGTCTGTTTTCTGCCGTCTGACTATTGCTTTATACTTTTCCAGGCAGTGTGCTTACATGCCCGCATATGTTGCAGTTACCCTGTCCTTATGTATTGTTTTTGGGATGCAAAAAGTTGGAAGCCATCTATTCTTCATGCAAATTAATCATGCTCTCATGTACAACATATATTTAATAATTTGCTTTTTTGGTGGTACTGGGGATTTAGCTGACAACCTTGTACCTTATATCACAAAGACCACAAAGGTACGTCATCAGACCCTTTTTACTTTCCATTTGAGACAGGATCTCACTGTTTCCAGGTTGTCATTGAACTGTGTAGTTAGAGCTGACATTAAATTTACAATCTCTTGCCTCAGCCTCACAAGTAGCAGGAATAAAATTACAGGCTTTAGTCATCAGGACAGTTTTTAAATAGTGTTTTTAATTACAGTGAAACATAACTGAATTAGATAATATGTTTTTGGTTTTTTTAATGTATTCTCTATTTGATACTTTTATATATGTATATAGGTGTTTTGATAAATTCCACCTACAGGAGAAGCCAACATTTGCCTTTGCAGGTCTTGGTGGCCAAAGAGCATCATGGCTTACACAAGAAATGATATGTGGTGTGAGGGACACATGACTATGAGCCTTCCAAGAGAAGGCTTTCTGCCTCAGGGAAGCCAACATTTGCCTTTTCAGGTCTTGGTGGCCACAGAGCATCATGGCTTACACATATGTAGTGTGAGGGACACATGACTATGAGCCTTCCAAGAGAAGGCTTTCTGCCTCAGAATCACCTTGTGATGGCTATCATGGGGTAGTTAACAATGTGCCGAAGAAACCAGCACTGCTAGAAAAGACACCACCTCTGCTAGTCAGACCTGATGAAGATATTACATGTTAATTACCGAGAATATGACAAGGGCCACAATTTTTCTCATGATCGAGGTGGTCCACTTCACAGAGATGAATCTGGCCACAGCTGAAAAAATAGAGGGTCATTCTGCAAGTCTACAGCCTGATTTTATGAACATAAGAGCTGGCTTTTGAAGAAAATACTTCTACCCTTTACAGAGAGTGGTGTCCACATAAAAGGAGCACTCCATTTTTTCAGAAAATCACCTACATGTAAGCAGGAAGGGCCCTCTTACAGCAGACCTGCTCCAGTGCCAGCCGTCGAAGCTATTCCCCAGAAGGCAGCAAGACCCACTCCTTCCATGAGTCTCAGCACAGAAGAGAGGCCCACCTAGTCTTTGAAAACATCAAGGGATACTTTGCCCTCAAGTTCTTCAGCACTTTTTTCATCCAAGGTGTTCAACAAACCAAGCAGCTAACTGAAAAAGGACTTGCTGGGGCTACAAGCAAGTGGCTTGCTGAAAAGCTAGAAAAGGCAGGTGAAAATAACTTGCCTGAAATTTCCAAGTTTGGAAATGGGATCCACAGCACCCTTATTTATTGATCAGACAGAAATACGCAAGTCAAACTCAACAGATGGCACAGAATTGTTTAAAGAAACCAAAGAGATTGAATAAGTTTATTGAGAAGACTGAAACTTTGGGGATAGTGGTGAAAATGGTGATTGAGAAAGGTCCTTCATTAGAAAAATCTAGACAGCTTTCGCCGAGGCAGAACTTACATGAAATAGGTGAGTGGTGTGTTGAGAAAGTCAAACATTTCATCCCAGAGAATAATTCTACTCAAGATTTTGGAGAGCCTTTTTAGAATTAGTGATCAAGGCAACAAAATAAAAATATTTCTAGATTTTATGCCCTTTGGATTATGTAAATGCTATTTTGTGATGAACAGAAGAAATACTTCATGCTAGTTGACTACATTTCCAGTGCCAAGTAGATGCATAGTCTTTACAATAGCTCAGTTCAGACCTTTTTTCTCCATAGAGAATCTTCTGATCCATACTCATACACATTCTCCCTCTAAAAAATAATGGTCAATTAATTTTTTAAGGTTTGTGAAAGCAGTTCTGGAATGCAGCTTTCTGAAATTAACTCATATTTTATAGTCTTCCATGGTGTATGATCATTTGGTCACATGTGTGTAACACAGAGAGCATTCTACCTAATCTTAGTAGCCTGATTTCACAGAGGAGACCATGTGAAACTGCTAGCAGTTTGAGTTGTGATTTTATTGCCTTTTTGCTTGTTTATCTTCTGCTTTGTAACTTTTGATAATGTCAAAGTGTACTGTCTTCATGAATTAGAACTTTGGTGTATTACAGAGCATTTATTTTGAGAATAATTCTTAGTGGTAAAAGTAAGCACTTAAAATCTCCTAAAGACACATTAGAATAAAATTTCTCCAAAAAGTAAGTGCAGTGCACCTTTCTGTTAAAGCACTCCTCAAAGTCTGACTACCCACTCTGTGAACAGTTCTAAACAATAGCCTAGATAAGATTAACAGAAGGGAGTCATTTGAGATGCAGTGCATGGGGCATTTTTAAATTGAGTTTTCTCAGGAAATCCTCTGAGCAGCGTAAAAAATTCAAATGTATCCATTGGAGTTTTGTTTTTCAATACGCCCTACTCTCTACCAAAAAACAGAACTAATAAATGTGCCCAAGATTAAACCACTTATTATTCTGTTAATTTATGTAATCTGGGGTCTTTGTCCTGTGGACTTTTCAAGAATCTCATCTCTTTACAAGTGTTCTAGAAAGAACTAAAGCAGAATCTGCAGGAGGCCTGCACAGTTCCCACACCCCAGTGAGCCAGGCAGGTGGGACTTTAGGACAGTCCACTCACTTCCTACTCCTTCCTATGGTAGCATGACCCCAAACATTGTGACATCAATTACCTTAAAAATCACGGTTTTCATTGCTACCCAATTTCATTATCTACTCTTCCTGTTTGTGTGGGTTTTTGCTTTTGATATTTTTGTTTATTTGTTTGTATTCCAAGACAGAGTCTTGATATTTAGGGCAGGCTCACCTGGAACACAAAAAGATCTGCCTGCCTCTACCTCCCCAGAGCTGGGATCAAAGGCATGCACTACTACTCCCAAAATACTATTTTCATTTCCATCCAATTCTGTAATTGTTTACTTTTTGGGGGGAGGGGAAGGGTCTTACTATGTAGCCCAGACTTTCTATATAGCCTGGACCATACTGGCCTATAACTCATGATTCTCTTGTCTCAGCTTCCTGAGGGCTAGAATCACAGGTGTTGGCTACTATGCCTGTTATTTCTTTTACTGGCCTCTGTTGACACTATCTACAGAGATACTCCAAAGAATATGCAGATGATATTAAATGTAGAAATAGTATAAATGATTCTAACTGATCATCTATTGGGTGTGAGAAAATATTCCATTCTGCAAATTAAAAACTTATTTGAGGATATTTATTGTTTCCTAAATAAAAACTACTTGAATTTTTATTTTTAACATTGAGATTCTGTATGTACTTTTTTATTTATTATTTTTATTTTATGTGTATGAGCATATTGCCTGCATGTATGTGAGTGTACCCATGTCGTGCAATGCTGTGGAGGTCAAAAGAGGGCTTCAGATTCCCCTGGAACTCGAGTTAAGGATGGTTTGTAGCTGCCATGTGGATGCTGGGAATCAAACCTGGGTCCTCTGCAAGAACAGTCAGTGCTCTTAACTGCTGAGCCATATCTCCAGCCCCAAAATTCTGTATGTATTTTTATAAAACATTCTTCTTCATCTAGTAGCAATCAGTCAGCAACATTCCTTTAGATAAGATTGGGGTCTGCTGTTCATTTTCCAGCAAGGGATTTTATATAGGCTGACTAGACTCAGTGGATGGACTTGCACTAGGTAACAGCTGGGGGCACTGACAACACAGTGGGCAGTAATAGGGATGACAGAGTTATATGGGTTCCAGTGGGGTGAGGGAGGCTATGAGAGGGTGCCAGTCGGGATGGGAGTGTAAAGATGATTAAGATTGTTTGAGATGTTCTGAATGAAATAAACAAATAAAATCAATAAAACCCCATACTCTTCCTTAATGTAGACAATGATTTAATTGCTGATCACTTTAGAAGAACTGAAGAAGTTGATGCTATTTTTCCTTTTTCCTTCCACTATTTTTCTTTTCTTAAATATTTTAATGTAGGATTCAGTTCTTTTAATCAAGATGTTAAGTGTAAATACAAAATTTCAGAACTTACCAGAAGCAAACAAATGCTCATTTGGTAGAAAGTCATTAAAAAGAGAATCTTACTAATAGATACATTTAAATGTAGGTTCGACAATCTCTTCCTCTTCCCCTCCCTTAGATTACATTCAGAATTTATAACTGTTTATAGCTTGCCATCAGCATTAGTCTGCTAGGCTTGTCAGTAAAATGTTTGAGTGGTTTATGCATTTTTAAAATGCCTTTGAAAGTTTGATTTTAGGGCAGATAAATTTAGATGTGTATTAAATATGCGTTTTGTAAAATTTTCATGATTAGAGAGATGTCTTTGTCAATGATCCATTGTTTTTGAGTATACCTAATTGATGTGAAAACATTTGCATTGTCTAACCATAAAGCCTTGCTGATCAACATGGGGAAAATATACTCTAAGCTTTTGTGAACATGGGGGAAACATACTCTAAAATTTTGTGAACTTCAAGAATGCAAAATAAAGCAACCAGGATTAAAAAAAAAATTCCACCCCCAATTTCATCCCTGACACTTCTCCCTCCCAACTTCATGTGCTTCTTTTTTCACTAAATTCTCTTATGGTGTCATATGATTTTAAGTATAAGACAGTCTGCTGGAGCAAAAGTAGCTTCTCAGGAGCTACATTGCTGAAGAAAACTGACTTTCCATTTCCCAGCAGCCATCAATTGCTCCTCAGATAGGATGAGATTTTATGGTCCCCCTCCCGACACCTATCTAGCCATACTTGTGTTTTGGCTGGCTTGATATTATGTAAGTCTTGTGCCTGTAGTTACTGCTAGTGTGAGTTCATGGGAGCAATGGCCATCATGTCTGGCAAATAGTACTTTGTTGCCATCATCCTTTACCTCTGGCTCTTACATTCTTTCTACTCCCTCATCCATAATTTTGAACTAATACGTTTCCCTCTGGTCTTTCAAACCACCTAGGCATTGTTTATCTTTCCTCTCTCTCTCCCTGTCTAACCTTCTTCTTCCCTCCCCAGTTACAATACCCCCGTTTTCCCCATTTCACCCTTGATAATAACTATCTCTAATGGTCCCCTCCTCTCTTGAGCTCCTTCTTCCCCTTTACCCCCATGGTTCTTTGTATAACCCTCTGTCTTCACATCCCAATTAAATACTTCCATTTTACCCATTTCCTGCTTGGTAATACTTGTCTCCTACTTTTCCTCTCTCAGGCTTCTTCTTTCCTGTTGCCTCTCTGGTGACTTTCCACTTTCCTGGCTCCTACAGTTACATCAGGATACATAATCACATATAAAGATTTGGTGCTAAGATCCTCAAAACAGGGAAAATATACATCATTTGTTTTTCTGAGTCTTTATTATTTCATTTAGTACAACAGTTTCTAATTCCATCCATTTACCTGCAAATTTCATGATTTCGTTTTACTTTAGCACTGAGTAGAACTTCATTACATAAATGTACCACATTTTCGTTATCTACTCATCAGTTGAGAAACACTTAAAAAGAAGCAACAAACATGCATATACAAGCATCTCTGAAGTATGATGAGTCCTTTGGATATATGCCAGAAGGTGGTATAACCAGATCATAAGGCAAATTCGTTTTTAGTTTTTTGAGTTCTCCACACTATTGTCCATAGTGGTTGCATGAGTTTACAAACCCACCAGCAGCAAACGAGTGTTCATCTCTCCCCAACTTTTTCTTTAGTATTTGGTATCATTTGTTCTCATATCTGGTCTGACTCGGGTAAGAGTATATCTTAGTTTTAATTTACATTTCCCTAATTACTAAGGATTTTCAACACTTATGAAGGTGTTTCTTAGCTGTATTTATTTCTTCTTTTGAAAACTCTGTGTTGAACCATAACCCATCTTTTAACTGGATCATTTTTTTCTTGACTCTTTGTTTTATGAGGTTTTTTATATATTTTGAATATTAAATTTCTCTCAGATGTGTTGCTGGTGAAGATTTTTCCCCACTGTGGATTTTCTCTTCACTTGCTTGGTTTCTTTTGCTGTACAGAAGGTTTTAGTTTAATGAGGGCCCACTTTTTGTTGCTGACCTTAATGCCTGAGCAACTGATGTCTGATATATAAAGTAATTTCCTACACCTTTGTGCAAGGTTAACAATAAGGGTCTAGTTTCAAGATTCTACAGGTAAAGTTCATGTTTTGCCAGCCCTGTATGTTTAAAATGCTGTCCTTGGCAACTTTGTCAAATATCAAGTGGCTGAAATTATATGCACATATGTTTGGGTCTTCTATTATATTCCTTTGTTTTATGTGTCTGTTTTCTTTTAATATTTTGTTTATTATTTTTATTTTATGTGTATTGCCTGCATGTAGGTAAGTGCACCCATGTCGTGCAATGCCCACAGAGGACAGAAGGACAGAAGAGGCTGTCAGATCCCTTGGAACTAGAGTTATGGACAGTTGTTAGTTGTCATGTGGGTCCAGGGATTCAAACCCTGGTCTTCTGCAAGAATAAAACTGCTGAGCCATCTCTCCAGCCTTATGTGTCTGTTTCTGTGCCAGTACCATGATGCTTTATGACTGTAGCTCTGTAATATAGTTTGAGATGTGATACAGTAATCCCTCCAGCATTGCTGTTGTATTCAGGATTGTTTTGATTATCCCAGGTCTTCTTTGTTTCCACATAAATTTTAATATTCATTTTTTTCTAATTCTGTGAAGAATGTCGTGGGGATTTTGATTGGGATTGCATCAAACATATATATTATTTTTTGTAGGATGGTCATTTTCACAATATTAATTTTTCCTATCCATGAGCATGGGAGGTCCTTCCATCTCCTGGTGTCTTCTTCAATCTCTTTCTTCAAAGTTTTAAATATTTCATCGATGATATCTTTAATGTTTTTGATTAAGTTTATTCCTAGATTATTTTTTTGAGGCTACTGTGAATGGGAGTGTTTCAGTGAATGCTTTCTCCAATTGCTTGTTATTGGTATATAGAAAAACTGACTTTTGTAGATTGCTAATTTGCTAAAACTGTTGATTACTTCTAGGAGTTTTCTTGTGGAATGTTTGTGATATTTTAGTTATAATAATATAATGTGTAATACTATCACATCATTTGAAAATAGGGATAACGAGCTCCTCTTTTCCAATTAGTACTCCTTTAATTTCTTTTTCTTGTCTTATTTCTCTAGCAAGAGTTTCAAGGACTATATTAAAAAGAAGTGGAAATAATGGACAGTTTTGATTAGTTTCTGATTTTAATGGAAATGCTTCCAGTTTTTCTCCATTTAAAATGGTATTGGCCATGGATTTGTTATATGTAGCTTTAATTGTGTTGATATTCCAAATCCAATTCCCTCTGGGACTTTTTTTTTTTAACTTAGAAGAAATGGGTTATTTCCACTTACACTTTCTGGTCACAGTCCATCCTTGAGAGACGCAGGACAGGAACCATGGAGAAACTTCACTTGCTGACTTGCTTTCAGGATTATGCTTAGCAAACTCTTTCGTACAGCCCAAGGCTACTTGCCCACAAGTAGTGTGTGGCCCACAATGGGATAGACCCTTCTACATCAATTAACAATCAATACAATCCTTCACAGTCATGCCCAAAGAACAATCTGAGCTGAGCAATTCCTCAATTGAACTACTTTCTCATGTGACTCTAGGCTGTGTCAAGTTGACAACTAAAGCTAACTAAGACAATGTGGTTGTTGTTTTATCTTATTTTAGATTTTGTTAACAGGCTAGGATATATATTTATTTATTTTATGTGAAAGAGAGGCAATTTTTAACATATTTTTCCAGAAATAGCTTCAAGCAGGTTATATAAAAAATATATTCCATGAAGTTTAAGGGGGGAAAATAAGAATAAGAGATCAAACACCAAATGATTTGCCAACATGGGGTCAACTTTGGTGGAATAATGAAGGTTTCCATTAGCTCTGTTCTTTTTATTTTTTTGAGAATCCTAACAAGTATATTGATTGACCTTGTAAACCAAGTGTAGGGTGAGGGTTTATTTATAGAAGAGTTAGCTCCCCCCACTTATGGCTGTGCTGGAAATCCACACTCAAATATAAATCCTGTGACTTCCTGACAGTCCCACAAAATGGTGAGAGCGGTGCCTCATGGCATTCTTAGCTCCTCCTCAACATGCAGCTAAAGTGAGAGGGTTAACTGACTCACCCATCAACTCCTTGATGAGCGTGTGACTATAACTTTCTGTCATAGTGGTAGGAGGACACTTCCAGTTAACACGCCACCCCTTCCTCCAGCTCTTACATTCTTTCCACCAACCTCTTCCACAAAAGTCCCTTAGCCTTTGAGAGTGCAATAGGTGTGGGATGATCTTCCTCCCATTGTGGCAAGGCAATGAGTTTTCAGATCTCTGCATCATCTGTTTTCCATGGGCTATTGGCCCATTTCAGTGGGATTCCATCTATTATAAGGATTTGGTGCTAGGATCTTTCAAAATTAAGGTATGTTGGATTTTGTCAAAGGCCTTTTTTGCTTCTATTGTGAATTCTGTCTTTGAGTTCATTTACATGATTTATATCATTTATTGACTTACATGTGTTGAACCATCCCTGTATCTCTGGAATACAGTCTACTTGATCGTGGTGGATGATCTTTTTGGTGTGTGTCTGTATGTGGTTTGCAAATATTTTGTTGAGTATTTTTGCATCTATTTTCATTAAGTATAAGGTTCTGTATCTGTAGTTACCTTTTAAGGTTGTGTCTTTACATGATTTTGGTATTAGAGTGAAGCTGGCTTCACATCGAAAGAGTTTGGTAATTCTCCCTCTGATTCTAACTTTTTTAAAAAATTATTTATTTAATAACCACATACTTAGAAGAAGCATATCATTACAACACAATTGACATATTCAATAACGGTTTCCTGAGGTAGGATGCATCTCTTTCAAAATTGGCTGTAAATTTTTAGGTTTACAGTTGAATTATTACAGTTATACAATATTGTACTCAGTATAAA
>NW_008355454.1:532673-535928 GCF_000622305.1 Nannospalax galili
TGATTATTACTAGCCACAGTCAGTTACCCTCAGATCCTTGGCATCTGAGCATGGATATGAAATCATCAGGTAAATTTCAAGTAATTTTTTTCACATCTACTAATTACCATGAAGCAAATTTGTATGATTCTTCCTCAAATATTACTCATTTTCTAAAATTCTTTGGGTTTTTTTTTTGTATTTTGTATTTTTTGTGTATTTCATACAGAACATCCCAAAAAAATCTTATGTAATTATATAGCCACATCCAAGTGACACCCTCCCATCACCCCCCCTCCCACTGAAAGCCATATATTCTGTCATCCCTGTTCTTGTCCACTGTGTTGTTGATGCCCCAGCCATTCTCCAATGCTTATCCATCCACTGAGTCTAGTCAGCCTACCTAAAGTTCTTTGTTTTAGGAAGATGAGCTCTTCCTCATCCAGCAGCAATCAATTGCCAATATTCCTTTAGATAAGAATGGGGTCTGCTGTTCATTTTCCCAGTTCTATGCTGGGTTACTGTCTGGGAGTCTTTTGGGCCACCCTGGCCAACAACTCAAAGGAAGGTATCTCCTGTCTGGCATTGTTTTTTGTTATGTAGCCTTTAGCTATACACATGGACTCTTAAGGAATTATACTGATCCCTTTAATCATTGGTTATACTTTCCTTTAGGGTGTTGAAGGCCATATAGCTGGCCCAGATAAACCAATTTGTTTTTACTCTTAAGGTTGTTTGAGGATCTGTTCCTCAGAGGTCACATGGACTTAAGAGGAGACCCTGGTTCCTTTCCTCTACCAGTTCCATCTATGTGAAGATAAGTCAAAGGTCCTGCTCGACCATGGATTGCTTTACTTGGACATGGAAGAAATATTTTATCTGTGTTGACCCTCCTCCTTGTAGACTGGACAGTGGTTCAAGTCCATCTCGTGGGGTCTGCATGGGCTCCTTGATCAAGAGGACAGGTGACTCCACAGTTACAGGACATTTTAAGAGATGCTCCATAGTCCCCTGGAATTTGGTCGACCTTAGAGGGCAAGGAGCAAAAACTATCCTTTAAGTCCCTCCGATCAAATTAGTATAGGCCTCAAAGTATGTCTGTTAAACATCCAAGAAGGTTAGTTCCACCAGTCTGGTACTTTTAATTACCATGTGCTACGTAGATAAAGCTTGGGCAAGGACCAATGGTTCTCAGATAAACCTTGACTACACATGTTTTCTTCCTTGAGCTAGTTGTATGTATAATTTGTCAATAGGTTGTTGAATTAATATGGTTCCCTCTGTTTTTTAAAAAAAACTAGCTAGGCATTTTTTTTTTATCTCTCTCATTGTCTAACCCTTCTACCATGGTTTCCTCATTTTCCCATTTCTCCCTTAATAATACCTTCTCCTATGGTCCCTCCTCTCTTGAGCTCCTTCTTCCCCTTTATCCCCAAGGTTCATTCTATAACCCTTCCTCCCACTCCCATTAAAATAACCCCATTTTTATCCTTATCTCCATTATTAACACCTCTTTCCTACTGCTCTTCTCTTTTACTTTACCTCCCTGGGTCCTTTTCATTATCCTGGTTCCTGTAGTTATGTCTGGATACATAATCACTTATCATCATGCAAATGAACCACGTTTTCATTATCTGCTCCTCAGTTGAGGGACACAGGTTACTTCCATCTCTTAGCTACTAAGAAAAGAGCGGCAACAAACATGGCTGTACAAGTGTCTCTGCAATAGGTTGAGTTCTTTGTGTATATGCCAAGGAGTGGTATAACTGGGTCAAATGGTAGGTTCATTTGTAGTTTTTTAAGAGTTCCCCACACTGCTTTCCATAGGGGCTGAGCAAGTTTGCAGCCCCACCAGCGATGGATGAGTGTTCTCCTTTCGCCACATCCCCTACAACATTTGATATCATTTGTTCTCTTGATCTTAACCAGTCTGACTGGGGTAAGATAAAATCTTAAACTGGTTTTAATTTGCATTTCCCTAACTACTAATGATGTTGAACACCTTTTCAGATGCTTCTTACCCATCTTTATTTCTTCTTTTGAGAACTCTCTGTTCGGCTCCTTTCTTGATTCTTTTTTTTTTTTTCATTCTGTATTCTGGATGTTTAAACTCTGTCAGATGTATTGCTGGTGAAAATTTTCTCCCATTCTGTGGGTTTTCTCTTAACTTCCTTGGTTGCTTCTTTTAATGTACAGAAGCTTTTTAGTTTAATGAGGTCTGATTTACTGATTCTTGACCTTGTTTCCTGAGCAGTTGATGTCTGGTTTAGAAAAGCCTTTCCTACACCTATATCTTGTAGGTTATTGCCAATGTTTCTTCTAATAGTTTCAGAGTTTCAGGCACCACACTGAGGTCTTTGATCCATTTAGAGTTGAGTTTGTGCAAGATAAATGATAGGGGTTTAGCTTCATTCTTCTACAGGTGGTGATCATCATTTGCTGAACATGCTCTCTTTCCTCCAGTGAATGTTCTTAGCCTCTTTGTCAAATATAAGGTGGCTGAAATTGTGTGTACTCATATTTGGGTCTTCAATTTTCTTCCATTGATCTATGGGTCTTTTTTTGTGCCAGTACCATGTTGTTTGTATGACTATAGCTCTGTAATACAGTTTAAAATCTGGTATGGTAATCCACTCAGCATTTCTCTTAGTGCTCAGGGTTGCTTTGGACATCCGAGGTCTTTTGTGCTTCCATATGAATCTTAGGATGCCTTTTTCCAATTCTGTAAAGAATGTCATTGGGATTTTCATTGGCATTGCATTCAATCTATAATTGGCTATTGGTAGGATGGTCATTTCCACAATATTAATTCTTCCAATCCATGAGCATGGGAGAGCCCTCCATTTTCTGATGTCCTCAATCTCTTTCTTTAAGGAATTCCAGTTTTCATTGTAGAGGTCTTTAATGTCTTTGGTCAGGTTTATTCTGAGATATTTTATTTTAGTTTATTTTTTTGCAGCTATTTTGAAGGACAGTGTTTCCATGTACCCCTTCTCTGAATGCTTATTATTGGTATATAGAAAGGCTATAGACTTTTGTAGATTAATTTTGTAACCTGCCACTTTGCTGAAAGTTTTAATAATTTCTAGGATTTTTCTGTTGGAACTTTTGGCATCTCTTAGATATAATATCATCTGCAAAAAGGGACAATTTGATCTCCTCTTTTCCAATTATTACTCCTTTAAGTTCCTGCTCTTGTCTTATTGCTCTTGCAAGAGTTTCAAGTACTATGTTAAAGAGAAGTGGGGATAGTGGGCAGCCTTGTCTGGTTCCTGA
>NW_008355454.1:535939-541448 GCF_000622305.1 Nannospalax galili
TTCCTGATTTTAATGGGAGCGCTTCCAGTTTTCTCCATTTAGAATAATGTTAGCCATGAATTTGTTGTGTACAGTTTTAGTTATGTTGAGGTATGTTCCCTCCAGTCCAATTCCCTCCAGGACTTTTAACATAAATGCATGTTGAATTTTGTCAAAGACCTTCTTTGCATCTATTGAGATGACCATGTGGTTCTTGTCTTTGAGTCCATTTATATGATTTATGACATTTATTGACCTATGTATATTTAACCATCCTGTGTCTCTAGAAGAAAGCTGATTTGATCATGGTGGATGTTTTTGATGTGTGTCTGTATGCAATTTGCAAGTATTTTGTTGATAATTTTTGAATCTATGTTCATTAAGGGTATGGGTCTGTAGATTTCTTTTTTGGTTGTACCTTTACCTGTCTTTGGTATTAAAGTGATGCTGGCTTCACAGAAGGAATATGGAAGTTCTCCCTCCATTGCTATCTTATTAGAGAAATTAAGTAATATTGGATATAGATCTTATTTAAATGTCTTGTAGAATTCTGCTGTAAATCCATCTGGTCCTGGGCATTTTTAGTTGGGAGGTTTTATATTACTGTTTCAATTTCCTATATGTTGTGGGTCTATTTAAGCTGTTGATCTCTTCTTGGTTTAGTTTCGGTGGTTCCCATGCTTTTATATGCCCATGCTTTTATAAGTTTGCTCTAATTCTGATGGGTTTTCCTTTTTATGTGACTTGTTGCTTTTCTTTTACAGCTTTCAATATTGTCTCTTTGTTCTTTTAGGTTTTCATATTTAGTATCATATAGTTTTTAAGGTATTCCCTTATAATGTTCAGCTTCTTTTTGGCATCTGTTGTGATGTTTCCTCTTTCATCTCTGATTTTGTTGATTTGGATATGCTCTTTCTTTCTTTTGGTGAATGGGCTAGGGGGTCTGTCAATCTTGTTGATCTTTTCAAAGAACCAGCTCTTGGATTCATTGATTCTTTGTATTCTTTTCTTTGTTTCTATTTCATTAATTTCTGCAGGGATTTTTGTTATTTCTTCTTGCCTGCTGGGTTTGGCTTTCATTTGTTGTTGCTTTTCAGGTATCTTGAGTTGCAATGTTAACTCATTTATTTGTGCTATTTCTGTTTTTTTTCTCATTCTTCTTTTTTATTGAGCTTTTGTACTAATGCACTTAGAACTCTAGACTTCCCTCTAAGTACTGCTTTCAACATGTCCCAGAGGTTTTGTTGTGTTGTATTGTCCTTTTCATTTAGTTCCAGGAATACTTTTATTTATTTCTTAATTCCTCTTTTGACCTACTCATCATTCAGGAGTATGTTGTTTAATCTCCAAGTGTTCATGTAGTTACTAGGGTTTCTTCTGGTGTTGATTTTAAGTTTTATTGCATTGTGATCTTACAGAATGCATGGAATTATTTCAACCTTTTTGTAATTGTTTAGATATGTTATGTACCCCAGTACATATTCAGTTTTGGAGAAGGTTCCATTGGGGCGCTGAATAGAAAAGTGTATTCTTTGGTGCTTAGGTGGAATATTTGGTAGATGTCTGTTAGGCCCATTTGATGTGTAGTGTTGTTTAATGCAGATGTCTCTCTGTTAATTCTCTGTCCTATTGACCTATCTAATGGAGACAATGGGGTACTGAAGTCCCCAAATAGTAATGAGTTGGGATTAATCTGGGTCTTAAAGTCCTGTAGTACTGTTTTTATTAAGTTGGGTGCACCCGAGTTTAAATATATATTCATAATTGTAATATCTTCTTTGTCAATTGTTCCTTTGGTCAGCATGAACTGGCCCTCTTTATCTCTTCTGATTAGTTTTAGCTTGAAGTCTATTTCATCAGATATTAGAATTGCAATGCCTGCTTTTTTCTTAGTACCATTCACTTGGTATATTTTTTTCCATTCTTCACCTAAAGGTTGTGCCTGTCCTTGAAAGTGGGATGAGTGTCTTGCAGAAAACAAAACGTTGGGATTTGTGTCTAGATCCATTCAACTAATCCATATTTTTTGACTGGGGAGCTCAGTCCATTGATATTTTTAAAATTTTTAAAATGTATTTATTATTTTTATTTTATGTGTATGAGTGTGTTGCCTGCATGTATGTGAGTGCACCTATTTCATGCAATGCTGCAGAGATCAGAAGAGGGCATCAGATTCCCCTGGAACTGGTGGTAAGGATGGTCATAACCACCATGTGGGTGCTGGGAATCAAACCCGGGTCCACTGCAAGAGCAGTCAGTGCTCTTAAATGCTGAGCCATCACTCCAGCCCCTAGTCCGTTGATATTTAAAGTTATTAATGAAATATGTATACTGATTCCTGTCATTTTTTATTTCTGTTCACATTCTTGGTGTAGCTGTGCATTTCCACATTTATGCCTTCCTTGAATTTCTTTCCATTACCCCTTGTATATAGTCATTCCTTTCTTCAGCTCTTTGTATTGTTTCAAGAACTCTCTGAAGGGCTGTCTTTGTGGACATGAAGAACTGGGGATACTTTGGTCCAGACTCTTGTGGCTTTCATAGTTTGAAAAGTCAGCTCTAATCATGATGGATTTTCCTTTAAATGTAACTTGTTTTTCTTTTGCAGATTTCAGTATTGTCTCTTTGCTCTGTACGTTTAGTGTTTTTACTATGATGTGCCGTGGAGAGTTTCTTTTCTGGTCCTGTCTATTTAGTTTTCTCTATGCTTATTGTATTTGTATGGTCATGTCTTTCTTTAATTTTGAGAAATTTCCTTCAACAGTCCTGTTGAAGATCTTGTCCTTATCATTATCCTAATATTTTTATCCTTCCTGTATGCTTATGATTTGTAAGTTTGGTCTTTTTATGGTGTCACACAATTCCTGTATATTCCATTCTTGTGTTTTATTAAATTTTTCATGATCTTAGCTTGAGTGGTCTAATTCATCCACTTTATCTTCTAGTCTTGATATTCTGTTTTCCATTTCATTCATCCTATTGGTGAGGCTTTCTCCTGTTGTTTCTAATTGGCTTATTGAGTGTTTCAGTTCCTTCTTCTTTTCAGCATGATTATTCTTCACTATTTCTCTTTTCTGAATTTATTCAGCAGTTTATCCCTATCTTCTTTCAGTTCTTTGATTTCTTTGTTTGTGTGTTTTTTTCATTTCACTGTGAATTCTTTTATTGAGTTTATAGTTGTTCTTTTGAATTCGATGTCCTGTGTTATCTCTAGGGCATTCTCATTGTACTCCTCTACAGGACTGTTGGTACTTGGTAGGGATATATTATTTGGGTTTTTCATGTTATTATTTTTTTGCTGTGATTTTGAAATGTGGACTTCTCTTGTAGTTTCTGATTCTGTGTGAGACCCAAGCCCTCCTTTGTTCAGTTTAGGTCTGCTTCTTTTTATAAACTTTGTGTGCCTTTGTGGCTTATTTGTTGGGCATGAAAAGCTGGTTGGTCTAGGCTTCAGGTTCTCTTTTTTAATTTATATTAGAGGAGCCAAATTGATTTCCTCTTCCTGCTCAGGAGTTCCCATTGAGGCCCAAGTCAGATGAGGATCAGATGCTCTCAGGCGTTCTCCTAAGGACTGGATCCCTCAGGAAAGATACTGGTCCAAAAAGCTAGGGGTGGTGGGTAGGCTGCCCAGAGATGCAAAGGGAGGTAGGATTGCGAAGGGGCCCTGAGGGCTCCTGGCAAATAGAGGGAGGAAGTAGGCTGGTTTGGATGCAAAGGATCAGGAAGCAGAGGGTAGTCTGGGCCAAGAGGTCAGTCTAGAGGTCTAGGGTGCCAAGACAAGAAATGTGCCAGTGCCCCTGCTAGGAGGAGAGATGGGTGCTGGGAGGGTGAATCAGGCTGGGGGAGTCAAGGAGCAGTAGGTGCGGCCAAACTCACCTGGGAAAGTTGCTGACCCCCTGAATCTAACTTTTTGAGTAATTTAAGTAGTATTAGTTACAGATCTTCTTTGAATGTCTGGTAGAATTCTGCTGTGAATCCATCTGGGCCCGGGCTTATTTTAGTTGGGAGGTTGTGTGTTACTGTTTCTATTTCCTTATTTATTGAGGATCTGTTTAAACTATTGAGTTCTTGCTTTAGCTTTGGTGTGTCCCACAAACTTAGATATTCATCCATTTCTTTTAGGTTTTCAAATTTAATACAATAAAAGTTTTTAAAGTATTCCCTTATAATTTCTGGAACTTTTTGGTGTTTGTTCTGATGTTTCCCCTTTCATCTCTGATTTTGTTGATTTGGGTTACTCTTTCCTTCTTCTGTTTAACTGCACAAAGGGTCTGTCTATCTTATTTATCTTTTCAAAGAACCAGCTTTTAGATTTACTGATTCTTTCTATTGTTTTCTTTGTTTCCATTTCATTAATTTCTGCTCTGATTTTTGACATTTCTTCTCATCAGCTTTCATTTTTTCTTGCCTTTCCAGAGTTTTGAGTTGAAATGTTAAGTCAGTAATTTGTGCTCTTTCTGATTTTTCAATAAAGCCACTTAGAGCTATAAACTTCTCTTTTAGGAATGCTTTTAACGTGTCCCAGAGGTTTTGTTATGTCATATTATCTTTTTCATTTGGTACCAGGAATACTTTTATTTCTTTCTTAATTTCTTCTTTGACCCATCCATCAGTCAGGAGTGGTTGTTTAATTTCCATGAGTTTGTATAGCTACTAGAGATTTTTTTGGTCATGATTTTAAGCATTTTTACAAATAATTGTTTAGAAATATTTCAATATTTGGTTTTTGGTTTTTTTTTAGTGTGTGTGTGTGTGTGTGTGTGTGTGTGTGTGTGCCCAAGTATATGGTCAACTTTAGAACAACTTCCATGGGCTGCTTAGAAAGTGTATCTTTGGTGCTTGGGTAGAATATTTGGTAGATGTTGCTTAGGTTCATTTGATCTATGACATCATTTAATTCAGATGTCTCCCTGTTTGTTCTTTGTCCAATTGACCTATCTATTGGAGATAGCGGGGTATTGAAGTTGTCTATTATTACTGAATTTATTACTGAGCAGGGTTTATCTGTCTTTTAAGTCCCATAGTACTATTTTTTATAAAATTGTTTGCACTAGAGTTTGGAGCATATATGTTTGTGATTATAATATCGTCTTGGTGACCCTCTTTATCTCTTCTAATTAGTTTTAGTTTGAAGTCTGTTTTGTCAGATATTAGAATTGCAACCTCTGCTTGCTTCTTAGTGTCATTTGCATTGAATATTTTTTCCATCCTTTCAACTTATGGTAGTGCCTATCCTTGAAGGTGAGATGAGTTTCTTGCAGACAATGAAAAAGATAGATTTTATTTCTTTAATTCATTCAACTAGCTTGGGTGTTTAAAAAATTATTAATTTTTTATCATTTTTAAAAATTTTTAATAAGTACATGATTAGAAGAAGCATTTCACTATACCTTTAACATATTCAGTAACACACTCCAAAGCAAGAGTACATCTCTTTCATAAGTGGGTGCAAGTGTTGCAGGTTCTCCTCAGGCCAGCTGTGAAGACCCTAACCTGGATCGGGTTCCCTGCCGATTGGGGGGGGGGTAAG
>NW_008355454.1:542265-544258 GCF_000622305.1 Nannospalax galili
ACACACTTGGGTTGAGGGAGCCTCAGTTGGGGAATTGCCTCTATTGGACTGGCCTGTGGCCATGTCTGAGGAGCATCTTCTTGATGAGTGATGTGGGAGGGCCCAGCCCACTGTGGGTGGTGCCACCCCTGGGCCGGTGGGCCTGTGTTGCATAAGAAAGTAGGCTGAGCAGGGGCCAGGGGAACAAGCCAGTGAGCAGCATCCCTCCATGGCCTGTGCTCCAACTCCTGCTTCCAGGTTCTTGCCCTGAGTTCCTACCTTGGGTTCCCTGATGAACTGCAACCTGGGAGATGTAAACTGAATAAACCCTTTCTTCCCAATATTGGTATTGGTCAGAGTATTTTGTCACAGCAATGAAGAACAAACTAGGACAGTTGGCTTCACTTGGAAGAATTGAGGACATGATTCCTCTGTGTTGACCCTCCTCTTTATAGATTGGACAATGGTTCAAGTCCATCTTGTGGGTTCTCCTCATCCTCTTTGATCAAGAGGACAGGTGATCCACCACAATTAGAGCACATTTTGAGAGATGCTCATAGTCCCCTGGAACTAGTCGACCTAGGAGGGCAAGGAGCAAAAACTGTCCTTTATGTCCCTCTGACCAAATTGTTATAGGCCTCAAAGTACATCTGTTAAACATCCAAGAAGCTTAGTTCCACCAGTCTGGTACTTTTAATTACTTTGTGTCATGTAGCTATATCTTGGGCAAAGACCAATTGTGTCAGATAAACATTAGCTAGACATATATTTCTTGATCTGCTATGTGTAATTTGCCAGTAGGTTGTAGGAGTAATATGGATCCCTCTGGTTTTCAGAACTGGCTAGGCATTATTTATCTCTCACATTGTCTCCCCCTCCATCATGGTTTTCCCACTTAAGGTATCCCCATTTCACCCCTTTCTCCCTTAATAATACCCTTCCTCTATGGTCCTAAAATTTTTAATGTGTATGTCTATATTGCCTGCATGTATGTAAGTGCACCAATGTCATGCAATGCCTGCAAGGGTCAGATCTCCTGGAACTGGAGTTTCAGACAGTTGTCAGCTGACATGTTGGTGCTAGGAACTGAACCCTGGTACTCTAGAAGAGCAGTCAGTTTTCTTAAACACTGAGCCATCCCTCCCTCCCCTAGCCTGTGTATTTTAATTGGTAAGTCAGGCCATTGATATTTAAAGTTATTATTGAAAAATATCTATTGGTTACCATCATTTTAATTTCTGTTTGCATTCTTGATCTAAATTTCTGTTTGCACAACACACTTCCATTTAGTTTCTTTCTTTTGCCTCTTGGGTAAAGTTGTTCCTTCAGTTCCTTTCTTCAGTTCCTTTATATTGCTTTGAGTATTCTCGGAAGGGCTGGTTTCATAGACATGAATTCTTTCTGCCTGCTCAGGTCATGGAAGATTCTTCTTTCCCCTTTAACTATAATAGACAGTTTTGTTAGGTAAAGTATTCTAAGTTAGCATCTATCATTATTTAGAATTAGGAATACTTTGATCCAGGCTCTTTTGGCTTTTATACTTTGTGTTGAAAAGTCAACTGTAATTCTAATGGTTTTTTTTCTTTATATATGACTTGTTTTTCTCTTGTAGCGTTCAGTATTCTTTCTTTGTTTTGTACATTTAGTGTTTTTACTATGATAAGCTGTGGGGAGTTTCTTTTCTGTTCCTGTCCATTTGATGTTATATGTACTTCTCGTATTTGTATGGGTATGTCTTTCTTTAATTTTGGGAAATTTTCTCCTATATTCCTTTGCCAATCTGGTCAATACCATTCACCTGAATTCTTCTCCTATGATGCATGAATTTGGTCTTTTCCTGGTATCCCGCATTTCTTACATATTCCATTCCTGGTTGTTTGTTTTGTTTTCATTTTTTCATGCTTTTTTCCTGAGCTGTACAATTCTTCAACTTTATTGTCCAGTTTTGATCTGTTTTCCACTTCATTCATTAGTCTCTTGTTGAGGTTTTCTCCTGTCATCAAAAATTGACTTG
>NW_008355454.1:544902-545464 GCF_000622305.1 Nannospalax galili
TTTTCTCTTTTCATTTTATATTTGAGAAACCAGATGGCTCCAGTCTGACTACTCAGGAGCTCTGCAGGTGGACAAAGAAGCCCTAACTTTTTTGGAGCCCTTCAAAGCCTCAGATGGATAGTGGCTACTAGTCAACAGAGAAGCCTAAGCCCTGGAGCAGTGGGAAGTCTTGCAGATAGTCCCAAAGCAGGAGATGGGGATGACACTATTTTGGAAGCTCTCCCCTCAGTGGCTGAGTCAAATGCAAGTCAGCTGCTTTCAGGCAGCCTTCAAAGTCTAGACCCCTACTAGCCTGCAGGGAAGCCTGGCCTTGGGCCAGTGAGAGGGACTGAAGATCATTCCGAAGCAGGGGTATGGGCATGGTATGATTTGGGAAGCTCACCTGCTGGAATTCAAGTCAGGCATGACTCAGGTGCTCCCTTCTACAGAGCAATTTCTGACCATACCAGAATCACTAGTATGAATCTTCTTCTGACTCAGCTTATATATTTATGAATTATCTTCATACTCAAGTGAATTCAGAATGCAGAATTGATTTTTTGCATAACCTATAAACCGTCCA
>NW_008355454.1:546834-549099 GCF_000622305.1 Nannospalax galili
AACTCGACTGAAGGTATCGCCTGTCTGGCTTTGTTGTTTGTTGAGTGACTTTTAGTTATATATATGCATGCTCTTATGATATTATATTGGCCCCTTTAATCTTTGGTTATACTTCCCTTTTGGGTGTTTAAGGACATACAATTGGACCAGATAAACTGATTTGTTTTCACTCTTGACGTCGTTAGAGGATCTGTTCCTCAGGGGTCCCATGGGCTTGTAAAATGTGAATATTTTTAAAACTGTGTGCACGTGTGTGTGTGTGTGTGTGTGTGTGTGTGTGTATTATGTTGTCCTCAGGTTCTTGTTAAGGAGCTGTGGGTCTTGGTCTTGGTCTTCTGGTATTTCTGCCTTTGTTCTCAACATTCCCCCCCACTTATTTTGTCAATAGTAGTTCAGTTTTTTCTTTCATAAACCAACCACCACCCATCCCTTCTTTGCTCTAGGAATGGACCAGTATCTCATACCTGAACAGAGAGACATCCCATACCCATGAATCACAGTAATAATAGTTTGGAATTAGCCCCAGAGTTGAGCATCAGTAAAGAGATTTTCCTATGATAGGAAGTTCTCTTTCCAAGGACATACTACAAATATTGAAACTGGAAGCTTAGTGCTGCACATGGCCCCCATGCCACTCCCAGGGAATAAAATGTGTATACAGGAGAACATTGGCAGACAATCCGTGATGACATTATTTGGTATCTAATTTCAGCTTTGTCTAAAACAAACTTTACTTCTAATCATCACTATCTTAATTAAAAATCATTTAGTCATTAACATTTTCAAATGTTTACTGGTAGTAAATTAATTCATAAGTGTTTGTAGGAAGATAAAGGTCAGGAGAGTTGTTTCTTAACAGTCAGTATCCATGGTTGAATGGATATGTTTTTTTATTAAACCTCATTGTCAGAATAAGTTGTCCAACCCAGTCTAAAAAATCTAATTTATGATAGGCAAATATCTCTGAAGTTTAATTAGTGTACATCATAAAAAGAAAGAAATTTCTATAAAAATAAGCATAAAATTTATGGATTGTTTCATGATTTTCTAATAGCTTGTGAATGGAGCACAGGTTTTAAGATTATTTGGAAAAAAATATTATCAGTGCTCTTGAGGATGATAAATTGTTCTCATCATTTGACAATAATTGAGATTACAGAGGTCACTCAATCAAGCTTAAAGCTTTAGTTATTGAAATGTCAGTAAATTATTGTACAAATAAGAATTAGATGTTTGAGGAAGCAATGTCTTTTTAGAGTACAATTATTCATAAATATAAGTGTCCTAGCTTTTAAAAGGCTAATAAGTGATTTCTTTATATCTATATCTGCAGCTGGGCATATTTTAAATCCTAATATGCAGCATATATCATGAGGATCATATTTGTTGTTGTTTCTAGAACAGTTTCCTAAACCACAAAGTTCAATGTAATTAAATAACATATTTTATGGATTTTATAATAAGCCATAACTAGGTGGCCATGTCATTTGTAGCCTAAACTAGGACAGTTTGGAGAATAAGTTTAGTACTCTTGGAAGAGTATATGGTCACACTAGCTACAAAAAGATTGAATATGTCCTGTTTTGTTTTTAAGTTTTTCATTAAAGATGCAATTTCAGTAAACAAAGCTCTGAAACCTCTTTTTGGAAAAGACTCAGGGTGGTGAATCTCACTTGATTGATGGCTGAGGCCTGAACTAACTGAAAAGCCATGTTAGGATTAGGAGGAAGGCACACTATATTCAGTTTTCATTGGGAGAGGTAGTGGTGCAGGTGGATATGGGGCACCCAATTTCCTGATTTTGATTGAAGATATGTGTTGGTATTAATTTTTCACTTTTTTCCTGCCTCCTGCATTATTTATTTCTTAATCAAAGCACTAATAGAAAACGTGCAAGTCAGTTGTCTCCATGATAAACATTATCATGCAGTCTTCTATATGATGTGGTTCCCACTTACCAGGAAGAAAGCTGAGCTACTATAGTCTTTAGAAGCTTTCCAGTGTTGCATAGCTAATGATCAGGAAGGCTAGGACCCAGACCTAGATAGTGTGACTGAAGATTCTGTGAATTTAAGAAGGACACTAGAGTTTTCTTGAATCATGCTCAAGATACTTTAATCTTTGCATTTTTAATTCCCATAAGAAATAGAAAGCCTATGCTGAATCCCCTGCATATTATGATATTCAAATCTTCCTCTTTAAAACTAATCTCTGAAAGAAAAAACCAAAACACCGAAAGAAATTACTGAAATAGGAATAAGAATA
>NW_008355454.1:549831-573499 GCF_000622305.1 Nannospalax galili
GGAAATTATGGGGAAAGAGTGGACAATCATGTTCCATAAACCACTGAAAAAATCACAGTTTGCAGCTTCGGTAAGTACCCTATTTTATGTGTATGTGTATACGAGAAAAGTAGGAAATGCTTGCTTAAGGAGAAATGCTGCATCCTATGTGAATTACTAAATAGTTATCATATAAATGAATGAGTATATATAGATGAACTTCTGATCATTTTTCTCTGTTACAATCATTATCCATAATAGAACATTATCTAATCACAGTTTGCAGCTTCGGTAAGTACCCTATTTTATGTGTATGTGTATACGAGAAAAGTAGGAAATGCTTGCTTAAGGAGAAATGCTGCATCCTATGTGAATTACTAAATAGTTATCATATAAATGAATGAGTATATATAGATGAACTTCTGATCATTTTTCTCTGTTACAATCATTATCCATAATAGAACATTATCTACATATTTTGATTTTGAGATTTATTGGCAAATTGCCTCCCCCAAACCCCCATTGTTCCCAATTACACAACTAACATCAAAGACTTCTTTGTGTTATTTTTTACTAACATGGATTATCAATCATTTTATTCTTACCAAACTAAAGGTAAAACTTTATCCATGTTCTTCAAACTTTCTTTGCATTTATTTTACTTTTACTGAGGCTGAAAATGTTTTCAGGTTCTTGGCCATTCATAATTTATTCTGGAGGAGCAATTTCAAAGGAAATAGCACAAAACAGCAAAGATAAAGGCAGAATTTTCAAATTCTGGTGGAATGGATTTATGTGTGAGTCTGTGCCGTTGCTAACAGAATTGAGCGACATGCCAAAATTGACCCCAGGAATTGCATTAATAAAACTCAGCACCTAAATATTTTAGTGATTTTTGTTGACTATGTGGAGTTAACTGAAACTTGAAAAGATGTTTTAATTCAATTTGATCATTTTAGCCTAATGATATTTGTTTTCATAAAGAAATCAACAAAAAGAAAATACATTACATTTACTCTTTATTTTTCTCTAAACCTCTCAGCACTTCTGTTTAGGTTGTGCCCCTTCCTCTGAGAACTGTGTGGGACAGTTTCTTAAGCCTATGTGGCTATTACTCTGTTTTTCAAAAATAGCCATAGTATCTATTTCACATGATTCAAACTACAGCAGAGATAATGCTTGCAAAATTATGTCACATTAAATATTCTCAATAAACACTGCTACCAGTAAAGTTAGACCAGCCAATTTATATCTATAGAAAATTTATAATGACTCGACTACATTTTGATAAATATATAATGAAAGCCAGAATCTATTGTAATACAAAGAAACGCAGTTTGAATTCAAATGCAAATATAGGTATAATTCCTTCTGTTTAAATCATCTTAATTCATTCTAGATCTTTCCCCATGTCTGAATTAAAGAGCGGATAGGAAAAAAAGAAATCCCATGAAGAATGCATTTCCATTTTCCTTTTGAGACAGAATCTAACTATGCAGCCCTGGCCAACCTGCAGGAACTTGAAGTGAGACTCTTTTCCTCTGACTCCCAAGTGCCGGAATTATAGGTTTGTACTACCATATCTGCCTTTGAAAGATGTATTTCATTCCTTAATGAAACACTGTAGCACGGATTAGGTTAAAAGATTTTAAGGAGAAAATAAAATAATTGTTATAATTTTGTTCATGAAATGCATTCATTTTATCTAGATTATTTTGTCTAAACTTTAAAAAGATTATTGGCCAGTAATAAGTTAACTCCTATTAAATTCATATTATTCATATTATTTAATGTAAACCTATTGCTGCACTTTTTATGACCACTTTAAAACCAACATCATTGTTCGTGTGTGATTCATATCACGCATGATAGTTACAAAATTCATATCAAAATTTCATTCAGCCTAAATTTGTGATGATGACACTGGCCCCTTTACTGTCCATCCCAATGCTGTTTTTAGACTTTATGTAAATCTTCAGCTCACACAAATTGGATGAAATTTCAAGTATCCTCAGAGAAGGGTGATTACAAAAATGTATGAAAACATGCACTTCTTCAGAGGTCACTCCCCATCCAGGATTGACACTAGTATCAAATACCTGGACCCTGTGAGTAGATGACAGACAAATATCTCTATTGCTACAAGACATTTGGACAATGCACTTTAAACATTATGCAACCTGTGCATTTGTTGAGACAGTACATTGTACCCCATTAAAATGTACATTTCTTTTTTTTTTTTTTTTTTTTTTTAGCAATGGCTCAGCAGTTAAGAACACTGATTGCTCTTGCAGAGGACACGGGTTCTATTCCCAACACCCACACGGCAGCTACAAACCATCCTTAACTCCAGTTCCAAGGGAATCTGAAGCCCTCTTCTGACCTCTGCGACATTGCATGATACAGGTGCACTCACATACATGCAGGCAGTCCACTCATACACATAAAATAAAAATAATAAATAAAATATTTTTTAAATGTACAATTTTTATGTTGTTACATGCAAAATGAAAAAAAAATTTCAAGATTCTTCAGTGCTCATCATATTTCTCTTTCAGACGTATTCTTTTTTACAGGGATCTCCAGTAATGAAAAATACTACCAGAATCTTGGGAAAAGTGCAAATCAGACTCTTTTCTAGACATAATCTTCCAGGAAAGGGACCAGAAAACTAGAGTGTTTTCAAAGTCATGTTTCCAAGCTGTTACATTCTGAAGAAAATCAGTCTACAGTAAATGTCTGTAGCTGGCATGGCTGTGCATGTCCTTCCTAAAAATGCATTAAATCAAACTGAAATATCAATCTGATTTCCTAAGTGTGTAATATATCCAAAGTGTTTTTTTTTCTTTGTCTTCTTAAAACAAATCACCTTTGGTAAACTAAACTACTAGAAGAGAGTTGTTCAGTGCTCATTGTTATGCTTGGGAATATTTGATGTCCCTTATCCATCTCCCTAGAACACTCAGAAAGTCTAGGAACAGAGCCAGATTAAGTCTAGTGAACACATGACCTTGAGTTCTGCTAGTTGGAATGAGATAGCAGAAATTTTAAGAGTGTGGAATCTGTGATCAAAGGACTGAGCCTAATTCTTAGGCAGAGCCTAATTCAAAAGGACTTGAGAAAATAAATAAAACTCCACCACCACCACCATCATTGTCATCATCATCATTGTCAAAGAACCAAGAATGCAAGCAGAAGAATAACAAATTTAAGTGAAAAACCACTTACCTCAGTTTGGCTCAATCTCCGCACCTATTGACTAGTCTCAGAGCTTTGATATTTGTAGGTCACTTGAAGGGCACAGCTAATACTTCCTGTTTTTCCCTACTGAAGGATGATTGTGAGGCATGTAAAGGTCTTAGTGTTATCCTGATGCCTCTCACACAGTTTATCTTTCCAGATGTTGAACCTACTTTTGGAGCATATGGAATCTACCCTGTTCTCTATGTGCTCTGATCTCCACCAAGGGCACATAGAGAACAGACTAGATTTTATATAGGTGTGGAAATACAAAATCATCGTACACACACACACACACACACACACACACACACACACACTTTCATATCAAATGGAAAAAGGGATAGCTTATTCTGGAGCCAAATATGAGTGACCATGGTCTGGGAACACAGATTTAGGTTACTCCAAATTCTGGGTTCTAATGTGGAATCAGTCTAATGAATATTTAACAGTAACAAAACAAAGAAATTTATTAATTAAAGCACCTTTTAAATACATTGGTGGAAGCATTGAGTAGGTGGCTTAAAGCAGAGTGGGGAAATCTCTGTGCTAGGCCTCAAATACTATGTATAGCATTCATAGTGTTTTGGTGATGGCAGACACCTAGTCTGTACATTTTAATGGCATTGCTTGTTAGTTGCAATGATATTAGCTCACATACAGAAGAGTCAATAAATGGCTGTTAAGAGGGCCAAAAATGGCACAAGATAATTTGGCCCTGGACTTCTTGCAAATCTACTATCACTGAAATTCTAATCAGTTAATCAGCCTTGCAGACAGTTTACTGTAATATGCTGTTCTTTCCAGGACCTTTTGTTTATATAAGAAATAAAAAAGAGCTGGGTATGATGTCACATGCCTTTAGTCCCAGCACTCTGGAAGCAGAGGCAGGCGGATCTCTGTGAGATCAAGGCTAACCTGGTCTACACAGCAAGTTCCAGGCCACTTAGGCCTAGAAGGAGACCCTGTCTCAATATTAAAAAAAAAAAAAAAAAAAAAAAGGAAGAAAGCGGGAAGATGCACTTCTTGCAGAGGATCTTGTCACTGTGAAATAAATGTGTACTAATTTTGCTGATGGAACAAATCATGTCTTAGAATAAAATGTAAGATCTGTAGGGCCTAACCTCTTGAAATCTTAAATTTCACTGATGGGCCTTGATACTTTTAAGTGTGCTGTTCTGATTTGCTTTTTATTCCTGTGCTAAAAAATTGACCAGAGCAATTTTGGAAGGAAAGATTTTATTTGGCTTGCAGCTTACAGTCCAATATCCAGAGAAGTCAAGGCAGGAGCTCAAGGCAGGAGCTGAAGCAGAGACCATGAGGAACACTGTCTACCGGCTTCTTGCTTCCCATGACTTGTTCAGCTTCCTTTCTTTCTTTCTTTCTTTCTTTCTTTCTTTCTTTCTTTCTTTCTTTCTTTCTCTCTTTCTTTCTTATTTTTCTTCTTTCTTTCTTTTTCTTTCTTTCCTTCCTTCCTCTCTTTTTTCTTTCTTTCTTTCTTCTTTCTTTCTTTCTCTTTCTTCTTTCTTTATTCCCTTTTTTTTTTTTTTTGGTCTTTTTGAGGCAGGGTCTCCCTGTAGCCCCAGCTGGCCTGGGACTCACTTTGTAAACCTGGCTGGCCTTGAACTCACAGATATCCATCTGCCTCTGCCTCCTGAGTGTTGAGATTAAAGGCATACACCACCATGCTTGGCCTGTTTCATTGCTTTTAAAGTTTTGCTCTTACTTCATCAAGGTTTCTTGGAATTTGATAGGCATGTGAAGAACTCTATTTTTTTAATTTTTAAAATAAAATTTTAGTAGAAAATTAGAAAATGTATAGTAAAACAGAAAGTAGTCACCAAGAATAATAATGGTATTATTTTATTTAACATATCTAAAAAAATAATCAGTGTCCAGCCGTGTCCAATTCCCCCTACGCTATTGGTCAATGAAATCAAATTGCTGTTTCTTGTTCTAGATTCCAAATATTATAGTATGTCCAAACACACATTTGTTCACATATGTTCTCGAATACATTACAGTCTAAGAACTGCTGTGGTGGTTTGAAAGAGAACTTTCTCCATAGACTCCCCAGTTGGTGACATTCTTTTGGGAGGTCTTAGAAGGTGTGACCTTGCTGGAAGAAGCACGTCACTGAAGCAGGGCTAGAAGCTTCACCAGATCTCCAGTAGTTCTCTGCTTCCTATGCCTACCTGAAGATATGAACCTTTGCTTTCCGCTCCTGCTTCAACCACCTCCTGCCACCATACCTCCCCGACATGACGAATGCTAATGCCCCTGGAACGGCAAATTCAAATAAACTCTTCTTTTTATAAATTACCTCAGTCATGGTGTTTTATCACAGCAACAGAAAAGTAACTAATACAACATTAAATGGGGGAAATCAAGAATTCTTGTGGGAAAATACTCTGCATTGATAAGCTCAGTGCTTTAATTATGTGGGAGCAAAAGTACAAAAAAAGTGTATGGTTAAAAGAAAGGTATTTCTGGAGTATAGTTTAAAGAATGCTTGTTAAAAATGATACAAATGATCCTGACAGGAAGAAATTTGGTGGTCATCTTTAGAGCAAAGCCTGATGAAGAAATTTCCTGAAGTATGGAGATTTGTTTCATCAGTTAAGAGCACTGGCTGCTCTTCCAGAGGACCAGGTTTGGGTTCCCTGAATCCACATGGCTGCTAACAGCCATTAATTAATTCCAGTTCCAGGGGAATCTGAAACCTTCTTCTGACCTCCATGGGCATTGCATGACATGGGTGCACTTACACACATGAAGACAATACACTCGTATACTTAAAATAAGAATAAATAAAATATTTTTAAAAATTAATCTTCCAGAAGTAAAGAAAATTCATCTCAATTACAGAAAACATGTTACAAGTACCCTAAGGATTGTAAAATTTTAAAAACTACAAATACACACCCCATGCTTTAGCTGTCACTCCTGTAGCAGGCAGTTGGTAGGATGGACCACAGTGGCTTTACATAATACCTCAAGAAGAAACATTCAGCATGTTAAATGATGAAAATTTGGAACAGTAGTGTGAAAGTATGGGTATCCTAAAGATGATTTCTTCCTAATTGTAGAGAAACATAGATTCACAAATAAACAAACATGCATTCAGAAATCAAACATTTTCTCTTTCTGATTTGTCCTTATTCTAGGAATAAAGTCAATTCCATAGTTAAAATATCAAGAGTGAACAATTATGCCCTACCCTGTGTTTCCTAATTGTGATTACACATGCTGTGCTACTATTTCTTAGGGAGTGTTGCCTACATTATGCAACACTGCACTCTAGAATAATAATAATTTCAGGTGCCCATCTTCCACACCTGTTATTTTGTATTGCTTTTCTATCTGTTAGGGAGGGGCTGTGCTGATTAGCTTCAATTCTCCCTGGGAAGAGTGAACCTCAATTATGGAATTTCCTCTATTGAACTGGTCCATGGACATGTCTGCTAAGGCATTTTTTCATAAACAGTCATGGAATTTCAGGCAGGACATGGGCAGACAATCATTAACAGCATACAAGAACTTTCAAACTCCCTTCTTGTATGGACTACCAAAATCAGGAAGCCATTATAAAATCCCGTGAAGTCTTCATTTGATACTCTGAGTGGGGAAAGCTTAGAGTGAGTGGAGATATTTTACTTTAAGCATGTTGTTTAACAACTTTTCACAAGCCAATCCTGACTTTCAGGAAATGAACATGGCGGAAAAGGAACTACTGGACTTCTAAGGAACCGTCCCATTGAGTCACTGCAAAGTCCAGATTGCCCAACATACTGGCAAAACCAATTTAGGGGATCAGGTCCCAACAGGTCTCTGGTTTTAAAGGAGTTAAGTCTATGTTGATTTGAAGGTGGAGGGAGAGGAGGGTATGAAAATTAATTTGGGAGCTGGAGAGATGGCTCAGTGGTTAAGAACATTGGTTGTTCTTACAGAAGACCCAGGTTTAAATCCCAGTATCCACATGGCAGCTAACAACTGTGCCGGTAACTCCAGTCCCAGGGGATAGCCTCTTCTGTCTTCCACGGATTCTGCACGACATGGGTGCACTTACCAACACGCAGGCAATACATGCATACACATAAAATAAATAAAATTTTAAAAAATTAATTTTGAATTTTCCCACACCACAATGCATTATGTGCCAAGGTAGTCATGTGCACCAGCATCAGGAAACACCCTCCCCTCCCAGGAGCCAAGAGGAGACCTTCAAAAACTAGCAGGGAAAGGTGTTTCCCCCACATCAATCCAGCTTGGGAGACATTTTGTTAGTTACATATATTCCTCCCCACCAAAACAATGACGTGACGTACTCTGTGTGCAAACAACATAGCTTTTAAGAAAAAAGTAAAACAAATTTCTGCATTTTCATAAAACATGATTTTTAGTATTTCAAACTGTACAGCACCAGAAGTGCCCAGTTATCAAAAGCGCACGGCTTCACTTGGCATCTCCAGCACCTTCGCCTTTCATGTCTGTTTCGGCATCTCGGTTTTCTGCAGGATTCCTAGCCTTGGCAGCATCGACTTTTTCCCTTTTTCTCTTTGGGCACCTTCTCTCCTTTCTTTGCAGGTGCCTTCTTAGGCTTGGGCTCTGGCTTTGGAGGAGCAGGTTTAGCAGATAATCTTTCAAATCTCTGTGGCTCGTCCTTCACCTTCGCTTTAGGTGTGTGGGGGGGTCTAGGGGGTCGTTCTCGCTGCTTCTTCACACTGACTGCTCACCAAGGCATTTTTTTAAAGTTGCTGGTTGATGTGGGAGGACCCAGCCAACTGTGGGTGGTACCACCTCTGTAGGTTGTATTATAAAACAAACAAAACAAACAAACAAACAAAAAAAAACAGTCTGAGCACAGGCAAGAGCGGCAAGTCAGTAAGCAGTGTCCCTCCGTGGTCCCTCCGTGGTCCCTCCGTGGTCGGTGCTTCAGTACATGTCTCCAGGTTCCTGAGTTGACTTCCTGTTTTAAAAAAAACAGTCTGAGCACAGGCAAGAGCGGCAAGTCAGTAAGCAGTGTCCCTCCGTGGTCCCTCTGTAGTCGGTGCTTCAGTACATGTCTCCAGGTTCCTGAGTTGACTTCCTGTTTTAACTTCCTTCAGTGATGGTCTGTTCTGTAAGCCAAATAAATTCTTTCCTCCCGAAATTGGTTTTGGTGAGTGTTTATCACAATAGGAGCTAGTCAGGACAGGAGCTTTTATTATTATTATTAATTTTTTTCCACTGAAATCCACATTAACATTATGGAGACAATGTTCTCTAAGACAACAGGTCCTTTCCTGTTTGATTTTCAGAGATCAACTTTTCCTAAAAATTCACTATGCTGTAAATCTGTCTGCCACAGATGCATGCCTTCCCTCTTGCTTGTGTGACTGATCTCAGTCATTTTCCTCAGGTCTGTTTATGGGAAGACATAATCTCTTTGCCTCTCCAAACCCATTACAACCTCGCTGCATCTTTTCCACATAGCAAACCATAAATTGGAATGTCTGCGAAACTGTAAGACTTAGAGGTATATTCTGAAACACAGTCTAATCTAACATACAAGAGGTCAGCTTTATAATGTATACTGAATGTCTACCTTCCTGAAGGTACACATTGGATCATATTTATCATCAATATTTATACAAAAGAAAAAAAACTACAGAGAGCTTCACGTAAAGAAGAATGACCTTCCATCCCATTTACAATGTTATTTATTTGTGATCACATGAGAAGTCAATAAGTTAATAATATGATGGGGGTTACAGTTACATACCCAGCCACTACAGATTTTCAGCAATGGATTGCCATTAGCAAGTTCCAACCTCTTTGCTAGAGCCCCTTTGAAGAACTGTGGTAGTAGAAACTAGTGAGGCCAATGTAACAGGCCATTGATGTCTATCAAATAAAATAATTCAAACAAAACTATGTTGGAAAGGACTGGATTCACAGACTTCGCCTAGAATAATGAACACCCTCAGACCTCTTCCTTCCATTCCAGACTTTTCCAGAGATAAATCTGCTTGACAGCCTTCTCTGTCATCTATTCTGTATCAGTAATGGCTAGGCAGAAGGACTCTTGTGAGTTCTACATATTAGATCCACAAGTTTATACACAGCCTGCTGCTCTTGCTATAAACTGTTACGGAGCGACATGTATTAGTTCACGCAATCACAGTTTTCTGGGAAATCAGCAGTATTGCTCAACATTTCCTTTGTTTCTGGATTATCCAAAATTGAAGAACTCACAGGCACCAAGAACTCACAGGTTATCAGTTGGTACTGATCATTTTCTGCATAGAAAATCTTCTATGTAAAACCGTGAGTAAAATGAGGAAGAAAATGGTACTGTGGGATTTTTGGTTTTGGCAGTTTAAATATTAAAGTTACTAACCATGCTCTGAAAAGCACTACACTGTCACTACAGTGACAATTTCTACTGAGGTCATTACCACTTTTAAACCTTCTTTAAACTTTTTATTTATTTATTTACTTATGTATTGAGGACCCCATTGCAATTCATTTTCTGCTCTCCTTCAGAATTCTATCTGAATCTAATTGCAATTGTGACTGGTAAGCAGAATGTAGAAAATCTCTTTAAAGTCTGAACTCTGAAGTGAGTGAAAAGCTCTACAATGCCAGTGTTCCTTGTAGACTTGTGTCCTTCCTCAGTGGCTGCAGAATGAAAGGATTAAAAATGGCAAATGCCTCCAGTTGGTTGAAAACCACTGCTTATTAATGCTTCTATCTCTTGGGCCAAGCCTTCATTACAGCCAGCATTCAAACATTCTCCTTATAGGGAAGACAGTTGGTTTTTGAGAATGCCTTCACAATCTCCCATATGACTATCTTGCTGTGGTGTGTTACTTGGAACCAGCTCTGCCTTTTCTGCCTGTAGCTGCCCATATCCACTCGCTCCTCACTCACTCACCTCACAGTGTTGTTTTCCTGGTAAGCAACTCAACTCTCTGGAGTGGGATACTTTTAGCACCTGAGTTATATTTTTAATGTTGTATTTATTTTTTATTTTTATATGTAAACGTGTATTGACTGAAGATATGTAAGTGCACCAAAGGCATTGGATTCCCCTGGAACTGGAGTTATGGACAGTTGTTAGCCACCATGTGGGTTCTGGGAATTGAATCTGTGTCCTCCACAAAAGCCATCACTTCTGCCAGTACCTGAGTTATTTTTTGTGGTATCACCTACCAAGGGAATTCGCTCATAGTCTTCACTCCAAGAATGGTGGAATCTGAGCCACAATTGCCTCCTCTTCTCTCCTCATTCACTTTCCTCGGCACTGTTCTCTTTCACTGATGCAGATCTAAGCATAATTTTAAAAGTGGTCTTATAGACATCCCCAACATGTTCACAACAAACTTACCTAATTTTTTTTCTTTTAACTTGGTTTCTAGGATGGAAAGAAACAAAACCACCGGACAAGAAGAGAAAGTTTTGGGCAACAATCTTTCTCTAATAATATATTTTTTTAAATATTCATACCTGCATATAATGTGTTTGGATCCAATTCACCCCTCATTTCCTCCCCTCCAGTTTCAACAATAATGTTCCCCATTCCAGGGTTCCAAGAATTTCCCACAAGTCCTTTCCTATGTCCTCTTCTCCTACAGAACAACAGAACAGATGGACTCTGCTGAGAAGTACAAGGACATTTCTGTTGTCCTTACTGGCCAGCCCTATTTTCTGATAGCTGTGACTTTTAAGTGAAGGAAGTCTTCTTCTCACATACACTCCTTGCATTCAACTACAGCCATTGGGACAAGCCTCCAGAATCTTGCTACCTAGATCTTAGAAGCTTTTCTTCCCTATGCCTACATCCCACCATTGACCTCACCAGTGACCAGAGTTTCTCTGTCCCCTTTTCTTAGTGGATGAACATTAGAGACAAATTCTCATTCTTATTTTGAATAAAAATTTATGTCAATGGAAGCAATTCATATGTTTTTCCACTCAATTAAAGCCACCATTGAAATGTTTCTAGATTGTTTAAAAAACAGTCTATTCTTCATCACTCTGAGTGACAGCCACAAGATCATTAGGTGCATCAACTAGGGAGTAGACATGTTGTGAAAATTTAACAGTGGGCCTCTCCCTAGGAAGCAATTATTTTGCTCTGTTTTAGTTTTTACTCCTGTTGATTATAAAGACCAGCTTGTGTTGTGTTGGACTGACCCTGTCTTCTTATTATAACAGAAAAGAATGTGGTTTTAAGTGTCACCATTCATCTCAAGATAGCTCAAAGAAGGCCATTCAGAGCATATGCGGGACCCTTTATACTAAACACAATCTTGGGAATAAATAAAAATGGCCCATGCCTAAGTGGCACATCTACAATGCAACCTCTATACTTAAGGCTCATGGAACAGAGAACAAGGGGTAAAGAGGACACTAATGAATATCTCAGTCCTTGTTAATGAAGCTCTCTCATGCAACGGAGGGCCAGGAACACAAAAAGTCACAAATGGCCAAAGTGTAGAGATTACAAGTCTGCAGAATGCTGGTCCTTGGACAGAACTCCTATATTAAGCTTCACTCACCAAGGGCTCAGGGACCATTCCAGAAGAAGGAGTGGAAAGATAGCAAGAACCAGAGAGGAGGTGCATGACCATAAGGAAAAAGAGTCCTCAAGCTCCTGGGACCCTGCTCATTTGAATTTACAGCAATGATGTCAGCATGGACAAGACCCATGGAAATTTAAGCAGACAAAAACCCAGCACAGAACTGGGGAAATGGACATTAGACTCCAATCTTAGCTGAAGAAATATTGGCAACTGATTACTGATGAATAAGGAAGAGTTGATCTTCCTAAGTGAGGGACTGTAGATAAACTGACTAGACCTCAGTAGATGAACTTGTGCTGAAGAGCATTTGGGGACACTAATTTGACACAACAGACCTTAACACAAATAACAGAATGTATGAATTCCAGTGGGGGGGACGATGGGAAGGGCCAGTGGGGAAAGAGGTACAAAGATGAATAAGAAGGACTGAGATGTTCTATATGAAACACAAAAATTCAATTAAAAATGTCAATAAAATGTAATTAAAATGACTCAGCATGAGTCATTTTCCCCAATAAGCATACTAAAAGGTATAGAAGTAGAAAGTACTTGCATTTTTCAAGTAACATTAAATTTAATTCTATTTGAAAGTAAACATTAAAGGAAGCATAGGTACGGAAAAGATGTATTCTGAGTGGAAACTAGCTTCAGTCATATTGATAAAGGGGAAGGCCTGGAGGCAGGGCCTCTAAATATGTTACCCTTCAGTCCATGATCTGTGATCTCATAAGAAAACAGTTGTGTACTGCCCTTCAGATTTTGTAACAGTATTCTCTTTCTCTGTCTCTCTCTCTCCTTAGCTGTCTCTTTCTCTCACTCTCTCTCTGGGTCTCTGGGACTCTCTCTCTCTCTCTCTCTCTCTTTGCATGTGTGTATGTGAAAGGAACAGGTCTCAGATTACTTCAGGAACTATCCATAACAGAATGTTCTGCGGAAGGAATGTTTTTGTTGCTTTGTTGAGGTTTTTGCTTTTATCATTTTAATTCTATAAAAATTGTATTATGTATTTTCATTAATTCATTTATTTAAACAGATCTCCCTGTGTAGATCTGAACTCTTGAATGCTCGGTTCTCCCTCCTCACTCAGCCTCTTGAGTGCAGGTATTGAAGTTACTTGTCACCAATGCCTGACTAAAATTTATTTTAACCAATTAGCATTTTTACATATTTGTTATTGTGCAATCTAAATTACACTGTAGAGTGTCTGAGTTGAGGTAATACATGCTTCATCATCTCATGCTTTTATTTGCTTATTTATTTTTTGCTGTGAAAACTCTTAAAGTCTTCCCTTAGCAATTTTCATTAATACATTTTTATTAACTGTTGTCAACAGATGATACTATAATAGATTGCTGAACTCATGTGACCTACATAACAGACATTTTGTGTCCTGAGACTAACATCCCCTATCACTAATAGTCTGTGGTTAGTTGGATAAAAGATGACTTTACACCCTCACTCCTCACCCTCCCAGAAAACCCCTAAACATCTGGTAACCAGTGTTCTACTCTCCGAGTTCATTAGATCAACTTTTCAGATTCCTGTGTTAGTGAAATTATGCAGCTTTTTGTAAAACTTTATTTCTCTTAACATCCTCCAGGTTCATTCATGTTTATGCAAATGAAAGAAATGCTTGACTCTATAGAGCAAAAGAAAAAAATTAAGAGAATTGGGTGAAAGAGATGGCTAGCAGGGACAGAGGAACTGCTTCCCACTCTCCAAGGGGAGATAGTTTTATTCCTTTGTTATTTCTCTCTTTTGGCGGTGGGGGGAGGGTTATCAAGAACTTGCCATTATTTTAGCCTTCAAAGTGCTGAGATTAAAGGAGTGTGGCATTATGCCCAGCTCCTCCACTGACTCTTTGAAGTCTATAGGGAAGAGGTCATTGGTTATGTCCCAACTCCTAATTCTTGTTTAAATAGCTTTTGGGTACAAACACAATTCTTTGCTTAAAAACAACAACAAAACACACGTTAAGCAATTTGTATGCTACTTTGTACTCTAAGAGAAGACTGAGGAAGAGGTAGTAGTTCCTGTCTCCAGGCAGCGGACTGACCCATCATAAAGGACAGTATTTACCTCCTTGTGTGACTCTCTCCCCATCTAATACAATCTCTGATGACTCCACAGCTTACCACAATCACCTCACTCTAGGATGGGAAGGTCAGACCCCAGTACTGATTCAACAAGGATTAACAGATAGATGATTGAAGAACAAAAACCAAATCTATGTGTTCTTTAGTTTTAAGTTACTAAATGCCATAGATAATCCACACTACACTATCCAACATGCAATTCACTGGTAAGGAAGAACAGCCTTCCCCACCTCTTCTTTATCCTTTGTCATATTTCTTCTCATCCTTGTTCATTCCTTGTCACACATGAAGTTCAGATTCTCCACCCAGAGATTCCTGCCTACATTTCTTTACTAACTTTTCTTTTGCTCCGTTTAACTCTTCCTGTGTTTCTTAAAAGACTCATCCACACCCCATCCTCTTTTCCTTCTCTTCATTCATTTGAGAAACAGCTGCAGTTATGCACTTTCCCTCTTCTGGGCAAGATCATCACTGAGCTCAACATTCAAATCTATCAAATACTTTCTAAATCTTGTCCACATTGTCTGTTATCATCAGTATTTCCTAAGCTCCAAGTTTCCCAATTTTTCCTACTTTTCTGAGGATATGGTTCCGCTATTTCTGTTTACAATGCTCACACTGAGAACACAGGGTAAGGACTGTGACACGTGTTCTTGCTCTATGGTTTCACCTAGGAATGTCTATTTACCAGTGACTCTTCTAGGATCTGAAATGTGTATTTCATTATTATTAGGCAGATGAATCTGAGATGTACTTATAGACTGAACATCAACCTGTCCAAAATTAAATTTATCATTGTTCATCACAATCTTTCATGCTTTAATATTCTTGTCCAGTTTTTCATTTACTCCTTAAACCTTAATACTGCCCATAAATATTTCAGTGAATGAATTCCTAATGTTTAATGAGAATCAGTAATAGCTTGCCTTCATTAATCATATGAACTAATGTAATTCACAATTTCACTCAAAGTAGTCAAGTTGGTTGAGTATATAACTTTAAATTTCCCAAAACTTAAAATGAACTACCAGGGACCCTTCTTACCATGAAATTTTTTGTGACTCTACATGTCTAGATCACCTGTCACTAATAGTCTGTGGGTAGCTAGAGAAATGCCTTTGTATATCACTATCACAAAACTATGTACAAAACACAAGAACTGATCAGAGCATATGCTTGTAGCACAGGTGCAGATTTTACTATATTTGACCTTCCTAAATTCTTCAGACTCTATAAATACCTATAGTATCATCTGTGCTTCATGTAGCTGAGGCTTAATATATTTTATTTTTAAAATGCAATACATTAGGTATTCTTAATATAAGATTTCTTTACTGCTTTAATTTGTATGTAAGGTTTTACTAAAAATCTTTTTATAAAACCTTTTTTCAATATTTACTACATCTTTATTTTTGCTTTGTTTTGTTTTTGAAGGGTCTTTTTGAGACAGGGTCTCCCTGTAGCCCCAGCTGGCCTAGAACTCACTATGTAGCCAGTTTGACCTCCATCTCACAAAGATCCTCCATTTCTGCCTCCTGAGTGCTGGGGTTAAAGGTGTGTACCACCACGCCTGACAATATTTACTACATTCTTATAGCAGAGGACAAATAAATGTAACCACACCAGTTTAGGGAGAACTGTGACTGATGACTGGCAGGCTAGTAAATGTTGATACCCAGAATGGAAACCTCAAGTACTTGGAGATAAGTTCTATTGCATACCACAAAGGCAAATCAGTTCTTCTGGGCATAATCCTTTTCATGGCACTCTAAGTCGTGAAGGAAGGTGGCCCTTCCTGAGAGAATGTGCCCTCTTAGATGAATTACAGTTAAATATATCAGAGAACGATAGTAAGAACCGTTACCACACATTGTTCTTTTGGTCTGTTCTAAAAAGAAAAAAGGATAATACGTATTATACGGGAATATTACAACAGAGGATGAGAAGAGTGTTATCCTGATGCCAAAGCTAGGGAAGGACACAATGCAAAGGAAAACTATTCAACAATATCCTTGTCAAGCATAAAGTGTGAAAACTACAACAAAATACTAGCAAACAAAATTCAGCTCTTTTAGGTATTTACCGTGATCTCAGGACTCATTCCAGGGACGCAAAGATGTTTCAACATTTACAAATCAAAATGTTACATCAGCTAATAGACTTGAATACAAAAAAAAAAATCATATCATTTAATGGGTGCGAAAAAAGTATTTGGTCAAAATTTAAATCCCTGAATGATGAAAACTCACGATGAATTTACTATAAAAGGAAGATATTGCTACATGATATCAGCCATGTAGAGTATGTTAAAAAATAAACTACTGCACGCACACCAAATGTAAAAATATGAAAGCTTTCTGTCTCTGAGATGGAAAGAAAAGGAATCCCACTTTTAACACTTTATGCACCATAGTATTGCAAATCCTACCAAGAACACTCAGGCCAGAAGAATAAATAAAGGACATTAATACTGAAAAAGGAAGAAATTAGATTGCCCCTGTTTTCATAGAACATTACATATATACACAGAGTATATAATTAATATATAATCATATATTTTCATATGTTTACACCTACATATATGTGTATGCATATGTATTATAACCCCAAAGTGTCCACTATAGGTATGTTAGAAGTACCAGGTTGCCAGGGATGCTGAAGTACAATTGTGATATCAGCATTCAGGAGGCAGAGACAAAAGGATCATGAGTTCAACTCCAGTGTGAGACACATAGGTGTTCCACCCCAGCCTGATCAACATAGTAGGACACAATTTCTGGAAACACACAAACACACACACATACACACACACACACACACACACACACACACACACACAAACAAACAAATACTGTTAGAATAAATAAATTCAGTCAAGTTACAATAAAAAATCATCAGGATTTATATATGCCAACATATATTTATCAAAAAATAAATCAATGAGCCAGGAATGGTGGCACACGCCTTTAATCCCAGCACTCAAGAGGCAGAGGCAGAAGGATCTCTGTGAGTTCAAGGCCAGACTGGTCTACATAGTGAGATCCAGGTCAACTGGGACTACAAGGAGACCTTGTTTCAAAAAGACCAAAAATAAGTAAATAAATAAATGAACAAATAAATTCCAGTTACAATAACTGCAAAAAATAAAAAGGTGAAAGATCTCCTCACTATAAAACATTAAAACTATAAAACATTGATGAAAGAAGTTGAAGTAAGGCAAATAAGTGGAGCTATATCCTTGTGTCAAGGAATGAAACCTGAACATGGTTAAACTATCCACACTACCCCAGAAAGACTTTATACAATGCATTTCCTAAAGGATCTTAAAAACATTCTCACATAAATAGAAAAAAGTCAAAAACCCATATAGAACCACAAAAGTCAATGGACATCCACAGCAATTCTGAACACAAAGATCAAGCTGGAGACATCATACTACTTGACTTCAACATATTACATAGTTGAGGCAATTAAATACTATGGTATTGAGGGCTCAGAAATAAATCCACATCTCATGGCTGGAGAGATGGCTCTGCAGGTAAGAGCACTGGCTATTCCTGCAGAGGACCTGGGTTCCATTCCCAGCACCCACATGGCAACTAACAATTGTCAGTAACCCCAGTTCTAGTGGAGCTGATGCCCTCTTTGGACATCTGTGGGCATTGCATACCATGGGTACACTTAAATACATACAGGCAATACATTCATACACATAAAATAAATAAAATAAATCTACTTCTCTAAATCCACCTGGTTTTCAACAAGATTGGCTAGGACACACATTCAGGAAAAGATACCTTTCAATAAAGCGTGCTAGGAAAGTTGAATACCCACATGAAGATGAATGTAAGTAGATCCTATTCCCAGTTATAAGAAATAGGTCAAAAGAATAAAATATTTATATATAATAACAAAATGTGTGAAAATGCCAGAATAGAAGATAAGAGAGATATTCATGACACTGAAGTGATTCAGGGAGTTTCTGATCACTTTTTTGCGAGGCATCAAAGAAAAATAAATGAGCAACTGGATTTTACCAAATTAATAATCAACAGAGTGAAGATCCAACTTATAAAATAGAAGAAAATATTTTCAAACTGCATATCTGAGAAGAGGTTAATATCCAGTGTAAATAATGAAGCCATTCAATAATGCCCTCCTTAAATAACAGGATATTAAAAGTAGGCTGAAGACCAGAATCAACAATTTTCAAAAGAAAACATGGAAATTGTCAACAGGCATATAAAAGACATTCAATATCATCAATTATTACAGAAGCACAAAGCAAAGAAGTATATCCTTTGTTTATGCATTGGAAGGACTAATACTGGTGAAATATCCATACTCATGAACTGTAGGGACTCAGGTTTGCTTTGCTTAACGGGGGACCTGCTGGCTTCGGGGCAGAGGGTCTGATCGGTGACAGAGTCAAACTCTGGAACCTAACAGTGTTCTGCAAGGCAGGGATTATCAGAGCCACTGTTTTCAGTGCCCCTCCCTTTTAGCAGAGAATGCAGCCTGGACCTATAAGTTTTAGGCTCACCTCACCCTAGGGCCTGGCATCCTGGTTTCCTACAATGAACCCTCAGCATTTGTACTACCTGCACAAGACCAGCACTAGTTGCTCCTATCAACATTCCATCATGGCTGGGGAAGGAGCTCTTAAGGCCTCACTCCTCCTCAAAAAGCTACCTGCAGTCCATGCAAACAAGCATGAGAATCATTAAACTATTAAACATTAAACTCAGTGAGTCACACACACAATAAAAGGACACTAGAAATAGGAAGGGAACTAGTTGGAAATAAAAAATGAATGTTTCAACAGGGAACGGAATGAGATGAGAAAAAGTAAGGAGGGATGTAAATATGACCAAAACACATTGTACACATCTATGAAATTGTCAAAAATTTAAAAATGTAAAAAGGAATAAAGAACAAGTCTAAAAGCTATAAAAATAAAAATAATCTATCCATACTATCAGAGGCTGCCAGTCATAATTTTTCGGTGGTTTTTAACTTGTGTTCTGCAGTCATGCTGAGCAAGGTTTAGAAGGTAATGCTGCCTTTTCATGTAGTTTCCAGTATGTAAACTGCATCATGGGAGAGAAATCCCCAGCATTTAAACAAGTGCTCTTTATAGATTAATAAAATGCTCATTTATGGACATAACTAAAAATTACCTCCTCTCTGAGTGACTATTATCAAAATAGAGGGCAGGAAGTGCTAGAGAAGGTGTTAGAGGAATTCCACAGGCTGATAGTGGAGATGTTCATGTGTCCACTGTCAGAAAGTGTGGAAGTTCCTGTAAACTTATAAATAGAACATACAAACAGTTTTTATTAGTGCTTTGTTTTGCTTTCTGTTGTTGTTTGAAACAGGGTCTAGCTATATGGTCAAGCTGGAATTCAACTATGTTTCCCAGATTAGACCTGAATTTATGATGCTCCTGTAATATCCAATTGCTAGGATTACACATTGTCAACATGAACAGCAATCTTAGAACTGAGCACATCACTAAAACAAAAACAACTAAAAACAGTATGTCAGAGATATCTGCATTGATACCTTCATTGTTATACTATTTATGATAGTCAAGAAATGCAATCAGGGGGCTGGAGAAATAGCTCAGTAGTTTAGAGCACTGGTTGCTCTTGCAGAAGACCTGGGTTCAAATCCCAGCATCCACATGGTAGCTAACAACCATCCATAACTCCAGTTCCATGGGATCTGATGCCCTCTTCTGTTCTCTGCAGGCACTGCACATCATGGGTGCACTTACATACATGCAGGCATAACACTCAGATACATAAAATAAAAATAAATAAATCAAAAAAGAAATGTAATCAATCCAAGTATCAATCAATGAATGAACTATAAAAAATGTATTTTGATAGTTGATAAAATACTATGAAACTATGACAAAGCTAAAATTCCCCTCATCTTTGAAAATATAGATCAACATAAGTGTTATTATATGAAAAGAAATAATATACAATATACACACAAAATGTGACTCAAAATAAGTTATTAAATGGCCTAGAGTTGTCAGAGCATTTTTACTTAATAAAACTCTGTGTCTATCACATCTTAGTCCCAAAACTGGCATTGGGAGTTTTTATGTGAATAGTGATAACCTGGCTCTGCAGTGGATATGATTTTGTTATTCAATCAATCATTTACAACTACTTCAAGTCAAGGGTATGACTTTAGGAAGATGCTACCTAGAATATTTATATTCCTAATTTATGTAAGTAAAATCAAGTAACTTATATGTCAGCTTAAAAAGTTAGCCATAAACACAAAACTTAATAGCAATCCATTCATTGGTATTTATTAAATGGATTCATAATCCGAAATTGTTTATTTATACCAAATTTCTGCTTGACTTTTTGAATAATTGAGTGAATTAATTGTTAAATGACAGTTAAAATATAATGAGAACATAAAGATTCTTTAATAGTAACACATAAATTATCTGTCATGCAAATAAGTAAAAGCTAATTACACTGGTAAATAAAGATGGAGCTTCATTATTCAAAACATTATACATTACACTGTTAACAATATTTATATTCTCAGAGTTCAGAATCAAAGTCAAAATGGTAATTTTTCACTCACATAATTTAGTTTTCAGTATTTTTCTCTAGAAAACAATATGTCAAGTTATCTTGAAATTAAATCTTTCACAGGAATAGCTACTTTAAAAATAATGCATCACTTATCATCAAATAATATCTATTTTGCTCCTAAAAATAAGAAAAATAAATAAATCTTTCCTGGCTTACATATTTAATTCCTGCATAAAGCTTTCTAAACATAAGTATTCAAACTGCATGAACACAGACACTCTTCTACATATGAGATAAATATGGCAGAGAAAATCATGAGGACAAACTAGGAACAGGCTAAATCTGTCTTAGCTGCCATGTAGACGTTAAGCAGCATATATTGCACCATAACTCAATATGCATAAACATCCTATTACACAGCTGCAGCAGCCAAATTTTCATTTCCTACTGTCTAGACAGGCAGTCTAAACATAGCTCTGAGGCTTCCATGGGCATAATTCCCCCAAAGACTTCTAAAAGCTCCTGGTAAAGCCAAGGCTGCTAGAAGCTCCCAGTTTACTACTTTCTTATGCTATAGTTTATGTGTAGGAAAACACAATATGGGTTTCCTTGGAAGAGGGGGAAAAAAAAAAGACACAGTTGCTTTTTAGCTTTAAAAATCAATAATGTCTTACCAACCAATCATGTACTCTCCCTTCACAGTCCTCCTGGTGGCTTTTAAAATCGTTCAACTGCCAAGCTGAACCAGGGCTAGAAGGAAATGCTGCATTTTCACAAAATGTGCAGTGGGTGAAATGTTTCCTGAAAAAGAAACCCCTAACATTAAAGTGAGTGTGCTTTGTAGATTAATAGCATATTCAATATACTGAAATGACTAAACACATGATATTTTAAGAATTGAATGAAATAAACTTTCTGTTCCATTTTAATACCACATGGAGCAGTGAATCTGAATCTGTTTATTATCACAACTTTCAGAATGGGTTAAGGAAGTGTGTAAATACTGAAGGATGACCCAGAAGAGTCAGCCAAATTCAAGCGGGGATTTCAAGAAGGTGGTTAAATAAGAATATAACAGCTATCAGGTATAGAAACTAACCTGGAATCAAAATGCAGAGAAAGAATGGGATAGAAAGAACTCAGGTTTCCAAGAATGAGCACTATGTCAAAACACTCACAGAAGAGCAAGATGACGCAGGAACAGAGCCGATGGGGAAACCATGGTCCCTTCCAATGCCACACCAGAGATGTTAGGGATTTGTTTTTGTTTGGCTCTCCAGAAACTGTAGGGTTCTTGTTGTTTTGTTTTAGGGATTTGTTTGAGATTGGGTCTTTTGTAGTCCATGCTGGCCTCAAACTCCTTATGAAGTCAAGAATGACCTTGCACTTCTGATTCTCCTGTCTCTACCTCCCAATTGCTGGGAGCATATTAGCATGCCCATGTTATAAAGTGCTGGGCATCTCCCAGGGCTTTATGCACACTAGGCAAATGGGAGCATATTAGCATGCTCCCATGTTATAAAGTGCTGGGCATCTCCCAGGGCTTTATGCACACTAGGCAAGCATTCCATAGCCAGAGCTAAATCCTTAGCCCCAAAGTACATTTTTTCCCTAAATTGTTATAAATTTCTTTGATACATTAAGAAAATGTTTGTAGAATAATGGGGTGAAAAAAAGGCAAGAATAGCAAATAATAGTAAGTACCCAAATCACTCTTGATTGATAAGTGATTCATCTATCTTGTTAAACCTAGAGCTTACCAATAAACTTTAATCCCTGAGTAGAGAATTAGGACTGTAGGCATGTAAGACAGACGTGAAACAGACCAACAACCTATCACTGGGAAATACTTACATAGGCTTTTCTATGTAAGATTAGGACAAAGTACAGTTGCTAACTTCAAATGTCTACAACATATTATGTCTTAAATATGGCATAGTTTATGGGGCTGGAGAGATGGCTCAGCAGGTAACAACACTGACTGTTCTTGCAGAAGACACGGGTTTGAATCCCAGCACCCACATGGCAGCTAACAACTGTTCATAACTCCAGTTCCAGGGGATCTGACAGCATACACATAAAATAAAAATAATAAATTAAATATTTAAAAAAATAATCCTCCTGCTTCTGTTTCCTAAGTGTTTGGAGTATAGGCATGGGCCGTCAGGCCCAGCTAATATTTTATTTATTTTATGTGTATGCTGTCAGATCCCCTGGAACTGGAGTTATGAACAGTTGTTAGCTGCCATGTGGTTGCTCGCATTCAAACCTGGGTCTTCTGCAAGAACAACCAGTGTTCTAAGCCACTGAGCCATCTCTCCAGCCCAATATATATTTTTTTAAATGTGGCATAGTTTAAGTTTAGTTCCCTACAGACTCTTGTTAGAAGGTTCAGAAGTCTGATAATGCTTGTTTAAATTCCCATTGAATTCTCTCTTTCTCACCCAAATAAAACCACACAGTATGCACCTAAAAATGTTAAAATAAAATCCTATTAACCTGGCTCAAAAATTATCTACATCATCCACTTTTGCTCAGCCAGAGTGGCGGAAATTAGTTACTGGACTTTCTCAATTCTAGGGAATTTCTGTGATGAAAGTCGTGCATTATATCTAAGTGATGTGCAAGACATGTCACTGTGCTAATTTTACTGAAATTGACTTCACTGAAGGAATCATAACAGTGGTAAAATATCATCATTTTCAAGTATATAAGCATCAAACATATTAATATCAATGCCAAACATTCTCTTATGCAAGCTCAATAACAAAATATATTCACTAATTATGCATATGTCTTGAATATAGTGTGTGAAATTTGCCCCCAAATATTTCATGGTATAATTGGTATAGTTTTCTTAATTTCATTTTTGATATTTCATTGCTGCTATGAGAAGCATCAGCATTTCAGTCCTTGAGTTGCACAAAGACTTATATTTAGTCACTGGATATAGCCTGCCTTGGGGAACATACCTTGAATGTTTTGGAAGAATATTCCATGTGTGCTTTGCTGAGTGGAATGCTTTAACTATATTAAGTCATAGTGGCTGTATTGTTCAAATATTGTTATGCCATAATTTTTAAAATTTTTATCAAACAGTGGAAGTTGAACCTCCACTCTGCAACTGTTCATATGTTTCTTTCTTTACTTTTATCAACAGTTACCTAATATATTTTAAAACAATCATTTTAAAGTATGTACACATGAAGGATTT
>NW_008355454.1:573745-578527 GCF_000622305.1 Nannospalax galili
GCACCTGTGTATGTCTATAAAGTCATTGGGAAGATTTCAATGGTAATGTTTATCACCTCTACTAATTAACATGATGTAAGTTTTTATGCTTCCTTCTCAAATATAATTCATTTTTTAAAATTTGTTGATTTTTTTTTCTGTGTGTATATCACACGAACATCCCATACCATCTTAGTCATCTATACACCCACTTCCCAGATGGCACCCTCCCATAGCCCCCCCGCCCCTAGAGTCCTTATACTCTGTCATCCTTGCTACTGTCTGTGTTGTCAGCACCCCAGCCCTTTCCCCACTACTTGTCCATCTGGTGAATCTAGTCAGCCTATCTAGAGGTCTTTGTTTTAGGAAGGTCAGCTGTTCCTCATCCAGCAGCAATGAGTTGTCAATATTCCTTTAGGTAAGATTGGGGTCTGCTGTTCATTTTCCCAGCTCTATGATGGGTTACTATCTGGGAGTCCCTTGGGCCACCCTGTTCAACAACTCAAAAGAAGGTATCTCCTCTCTGGTATTGTTGCTTTTTGTGTAGCCTTTAGCAATACATATGGACTCTTAAATAATTATATTGGCCCCTTTAATCTATACTTTCATTTTGGGTGTTTAAGGCCATACAGTTGGCCCAGATAAACCAATTTATTTTTACTCTTAAGGCCGTTTGAGGATCTGTTCCTCAGGGGTCACGTGGGCTTGGGAGAGTGCAGCCCAGGGAAGCAGAGGGAGGTGACATGAAGGATTTTTGTCAGGCTAAATTAACCCTGTTGTCATTGAAAAATCTATTTTATTTCTGGTCTGATCTCTTTTCACAAAATCTACATTGTCTATCATAAATGTAGTAACTCCAGCTTTCCGAAGATTGCTGTTTGCATGGTGTGTTTCTCCAGTGTTTTATTTTTAACTCCTTGGGTTTTAAAATTTTAAATGTATTTTTCTTTTAAAAATGTTTTATTTATTATTTTTTAAATTTATGTGCATGAGTCTATGTAAGTTCACCCATGTTGTATAGTGCTGTGGAGATCAGAAAAGGGCATCAGATTCCCCAAGAACTGGTGTTACAGACGTTATTAGCCGCTACATGGGTGCTGGGAATTGAACCCAGGCCCTCTGCAAGAACAGGCAGTTCTCAACAAATGAGCCATCTCTCCAGCTCTAAATGTATTTTTCTTGAAATTATACTTATGCTTGACTTTTTATCCATTCTTATTTTGTTGTGATTTAATCAGTTGATTTATACAATTTATATTTACAGTATTTACTAATATGCCAGGCTTAAAAACTGTCATCTTACCATTAATTTTCTATAATACATGCTTGACTTTTGCTCCACATTTTTACTCCTTCCTTTTGGTTTTGGATGTTTGAGTGCTCTTTGAGATTTTATTTAATGACTGCCTTTGATTTATCAGCTATTCTTCAATTACTTTGGGTTTGTGTTTAGGGTGTAAAAACTTTTTCATTTATCATGTTTAAAGTTTAAAGTATGCTTGGCAATATGATTGTTTACAGTTCCATGTTATATTCATGTCCAAAGTTATTAAACTATGTATTTTAAATCATTTCCTCTATAACATACTAATGATATCCCAATAAATCCTTTCATTAAAAAAGAATAGAAAGGAGACTAGAGAGAAGGCTCAGCGATTAAGAGCCCTGGCAGCTCTTGCAGAGGACCTAGATTTGATTCCTAGCACGCACACGGCTGCTAACATCTGTCCCTAATTCCAGTTCCAGGGTACCTGACACCCTCTTCTGACCTGTGTGGGCATTGCATGACATGGATACACATATGCATGCAAGCAACACACTCATACATATAAAATAAAAATAATAAGCAAAGTATTAGATAAAAAAAGAACAGAATATTAGGAGGGCAACTTGCTCTGATAAGTCAGAAGTATAAGGCTCTGTATGGAAGAATGCCAAGAAAAGACTCAGTCCCTTGTAGAATAACAGCATGTGTATGTTCTAGACACATAACACTGTCTGGGAATTGAATATGCTTCTTGGTTTGAAATCTAAGTTCAGTACTTGAGACATTATGAGAAATTTCTGAAACATTGGAGTTGTAACCATCTTTGTCATGTAAACAATTTGGATTTTTTTTAAATGACCAAAAGTTCTCAGTCAAAAGGAATCAGAACCCTAAGTAATCATCTGTGAGTATCCTAAATGTGTCCTCTGATTATGTGAGAATCGTATGTTGCACTTAGCACTTGCGTTTCCTCAATGGTGCCTTGGAACACATGTTCTCAAATACTTTTCTATATAGCCAGAGAGTAAACACTTTAGCAATTAGATTACATATAATAATGTTATTTCTCTGTCTCTCTGTCTCTGTCTCTGTCTCTGTGTGTGTGTGTGTGTGTCTGTGTGTGTGTGTGCGTGTGTGTGTAAAATAACACAAACAGGGTCTTGTTATGTAGCTTTGATTTGTCTGGCACTTACTATATAGATCAGGTTGATCTCAAACCCTTTCTTTTTCCCTGCCTCTCATATGCTGGGATGATAAGCATGTACCACCATGCCCAGACAATACAATAATGCATTTTAAATGTGAAAATAAACGGTACCCATAGGGCTAAAGAGAACAATCACAGGTCATAGTTCGCCAATCCTAATTTCAGAATCCATTTCTTTTTGACATTATTTGAAATCTCATCAACTGCTATGTACTGTAAATGTTCTAAAAGCAAAGGCTCAATAACTGGGTATCATATTATGATAGTTACTCTTGGTTGTCAACTCAACTGGATCCAGAATCACTAAAAAGCAAGGTGGTGTATTCTCCTACGAGGAATTAACTTGATGAAGTAATTTGAAGTGGGAAGATCCACCCTGATTGTGGGAAGCACCTTCTGGAAAGATGGGGATTTTTCTTGTGTTTTTTTTTGCTTGCTTGCTTGCTTTTTGCCTACTAGCCTTGGCTCTCGCAGGAAAATCAATCATTCCTGTTGCCACTGTTGCTATATTTTTTCCCTGATTTTGAAGAAAACTTCTTTAGGCTTCCAAAATGCACTGAAAAGCAGCAGTACTCAGGAAATTCTCCAGGCCTTCAGCATTATATTGGGGCTACTGAGGCACCCAGCCTTGTAGGCTAAACAGTTACCAAGTTCTTGTCCTTTTTGGTGTGAGAAAGTCACGATATCCACACGATATTGTGTAAGGTAATCTAGCAAACCTCATTTTAATATATATTCTTTCTATCAGTTCTGTTTCTCTAGAGAACCCTGACTAATAATTATATACTACTGCTATGTATAATAAGTATACTAATATATATGCAGAATGTTTCTTTCTTTCATTTACCCCACATGCATGAATATTCAAATTATTTCAGATCCATTGAATTGGTATAGTGACATTGGTATTCTGAATCCTAACTACAGTAACTCCACCTTGAAGGAGTCACCATTTAAATATTCTATAGACATGTTCTATATGACAGACTGACCATACACAAGTCATACTTCCAATGATTGGAGAATATTTGCCATGTCCAGCAGAGTGTCTGATAAAAGAATGGAGTAAATATAAGCTAGTAACTTTCCAGAGTCTGCTTTTATCTGTGCCTTATGCTGTCTGTGCCTGTAATCACCAATGATGCTTTAACACTGTGTCGTACTCTTGACCAGGTTTGCATCAATTTTCCTACAGACTGAGGGCCAAACAAAATAGGAGCTTTATAAGTATGGAGTAGGGAAGGAAGAGGGTTGAATGGCAGCTTTAGGAAAACATAGCTATGAGAACAGACACTTATTCTGGTTATGGATTTGCCTTTCCTGCGTGTAATGCTTCTGGCAAAACTACTATCCAGGGACTTACAGAATGCCTTATCCAGTAGCTGTTCTTAAACTGCTCAAGAAGAAAACTTTAATAATCTCATTTTATTTATCAAAATGAACTTGAATGAGGCATTCTTTGGGTTGTTGCTGGGGGTCTCAACTTGAGGGCCGATGTTAATTTAACATCTTCCTGAGAAAGTCATGGAAATATATACCTGGGAAGGGAGATACAGTTATCTTATAAATGTCATATACTATTTGCTACAGAGTATAGACTGACATGTCAACACAATCGTGGTTTTCTAGACTTTCTATACTTATTTTCTCAATATTTTTAAGTTAATGGAAACCAAAAAGCCTTCAGCTAAGCTTGAAAAGCCAGCTCTGTTTTATTTGTATGCATATTTTATCCTAAATAGAAACATTTTATTTTCATGATATTCTAGTTTGCTTTTCTGTTGTTGGATTAACTCCATGACTCAAAGCAACTTGTCAAGGAAAGCATTATTTCATCTTAAACTTCTAAGACAGTCCACCTTTGAGGCAAGTCAGGCAGGAAGTCAAGGCAGGAACCTGGAGGAAGGAACTAAACAGAGACTGTGGAGGATTACTGCTCACTGGCTTGTCTCCTCTACTTGCTCAGCCACCTTTCTTATATAGCCCAGATCCACCTGCCTATGGATGGAACCACCCTCAATGGGTTCATCCTTCCTACATAAATTAACAATTAGGAAAATGTCTCAGAGACATAGCCATGGGCCAATTCCTCATGATGAAGATAATTCCTCAACTGAGGTTCCCTTTTCCTAGGTGACTCTAGTTTGTTTTCAGTTGTCACAAACTAACCAAAACATATGGGCTTTTAAAGAGCTTAAAATCCAATGCATTCCAAATAAATGTCAATATAAATGTTGAACAATAATACCTCTTTATTTTTTCTGCTATGCATACTATTGAGGGAGAAAAATAATCAACTTCCGTACTAAGCTGTGAACCTGGCAAGCTG
>NW_008355454.1:583503-585724 GCF_000622305.1 Nannospalax galili
TGGACCACTTCCATCTTGGAGGGGACAGCGTTTTGTCCTTACAAGAACAGACACTTATTCTGGTTATGGATTTGCCTTTCCTGCGTGTAATGCTTCTGGCAAAACTACTATCCAGGGACTTACAGAATGCCTTATCCACCATCATGGTATTCCACACAGCATCGCTTCTGACCAGGGAACTCACTTCATAGCTGAAGAAGCACGACAGTGGGTCCATGGTAATGGAATCCATTGGTCTTACCATGTTCACCACCATCCTGAAGCAGATGGCTTGATAGAACGATGGAATGGTCTCTTAAAGACACAGTTACAGCATCAATTAGGTGGCAATAGCCTAGAGGGCTGGGGCAGGGTCCTCCAGAAGGCAGTGTATGCTTTGAATCAGCGTCCACTATATGGTACCGTTTCTCCTATAGCCAGGATTCATGGGTCCAGGAATCAAGGGGTGGAAGTGGGAATGATTCCTGTACCCTCAACTTTGCACTCTACTGGCTTGGATGTTTTGGTTCCAGAAGAGGGAGTGCTTCTGCCAGGAGAGACAATAAACATTCCATTGAACTGGAAGCTAAGACTTCCCCTGGAGACTTTAGGCTTATGATGCCCTTAAGTCAGCAGGCTAAGAAAGGAATAACAGTATTAAGAAGGGTTATTGACCCAGACTACCAGGGGGAAATTGGACTTGTTCTCCACAATGGAGGTAATGAAGATTATATCTGGAAGGCAGGAGATTCCTTAGGGCAACTTTTGGTATTACCATGTCCTGTGATTAAGGTTAATGGGAAACTGCAACAACCCAATCCAGACAGGACAACAAATGACCCAGACACTTCAAGGATGAAAGTATAGGTCACTCCTCCATCAAAAGAGCCAAGACCTACAGAGGTGCTTGCTGATGGTGGAGGAAATGCAGTGGGCTTTTAAAGAGCTTAAAATCCAATGCATTCCAAATAAATGTCAATATAAATGTTGAACAATAATACCTCTTTATTTTTTCTGCTATGCATACTATTGAGGGAGAAAAATAATCAACTTCCTTACTAAGCTGTGAACCTGGCAAGCTGCAATAATGACTGTCCTTCCAAGATAGTCCCACTGATACAATAGTGGCATGAGTATTATGGTAGTAACCAACTACTTTCTGATTGGATTTAAGGTCTGCTCCATGAGACAGAAATCATTCCTGGTACTGTTAACTGGGCTGAAATCCCACGGATGGACAGGTCATATGACCTAGGGCCAAACCTAGTACAATTATTCTGCTAAACAAATATAGTAATAAACTGCCCCTTAAGTTCTTATTTTTATACCCAAAAAGTGATGCATCTGTTCACAACTGATCTATGTGCAGTGAATAAGGACTGCCCAGAGCTCAGTTATAAATAAACAACTGTATCATATTCACTCTCCCAAAGGATCTTCTTGAAAAAGGATTGGAATGGTTAAAAGACCCAGAAGTAATAAATGTCTGCAGTGTGACAGTATTTGCCAGATGTGACAGAGTTGTTGCACACATGAACTCACAGTGGATGTAACTGAAAGTACCAACCTGCACAAGATCTAGCCAGCATGAATGGAGAAGAGCTAATGTAGTTTCACTACTAGCTGAGGAGCTATTGGCAATTGTGATGGCTAATCCTGGGTGTCAACTTGATTTGATCTGAGATTAACTGAAATGAAAGAGATCTTCTTGATTGGATCATCTAAAGCCGGAAGACACACCCTCAATGTGGGCATTACCTTCTGATGGCAGCCGGTATAAAAGACCAAGGCAGAGGAGAATGCGGAGCTTTTTGCAGCTTGCCTTCTCTCTCGCTGGTGAGTTCGTCTTGCTGCTGTGTAGACTGAAGACTAGATGATATTTTGGAATTCGTCAGACCTTCAGCACCGGATTGGGACTACTGAGACATCCAGGCCCTGAGGACTGAGTGGCTACAGATTCTCAGCCTCTCCAGTGTGGTACAGCCATTGTTGGACTACTTGGACTCTATCCTGTGAGCTAAGCTGATAAATATCTATACATATTCATTCTAATGGTTCTGTTTCTTTGGAGAACCATGACTAATACAGCAATTGATGGCTAACAATGGGGGGGGGGTCAGTTTTCTTCAGTATATGGCCTCTGAGAAGCTAACCATGCTCCAGAAGATGTCTACATACCTGTGCACATACGGACAGCACTAAGTAGACTCAGTGAGTTTAAGAAAGGAAAGAGCACATAAAA
>NW_008355454.1:587171-588664 GCF_000622305.1 Nannospalax galili
TGTGTATATAATATAAATACACATATAAATATAAATTTTTCTACTGAAAAATACATATATAATATAAATGTGAGTACATGGGTATAACTGAAGGTTATATAACAAAGTCACAGTATCAGGTATGGGAAAACTCTTTCTGAGATGTTAGTCAGGGTAGTCCAAGAGACTCCAAAAATAGTAAAGGCTAGTACCACAGCCCTTGATTGTGTCCCAGAACTTGAAGGTAAGATCCTATTGCTGACTCACGCACATGCCTGTTTGTATATGTTTGGGTACACATGTAGGTATGTACACGCAGAGGTCCAAGGTTGATGCCATGTGACTTCCTCCGTTGTTCTTTACCTTATTTACTGAGGCAGGCCATTCAATGAATCCTGAACTCATATGACATAGCTCATACCCAGAACTTGGAGCAATTGAACTGGAACTGACCTGGAAGCCTCCTCCCTGAACACTAGCCTCCACAGTTCAGAAGATACTATGCAAGAACATCTCAATGAGTCTAGCTAGCTAACCTGTTTCAGAGATTCCTGTCTCTCCACACCACATGCTGGGTTGACAGGTGGGCCACCAAGCCTATCCTGCTTTGACAAGAGTCCTGGGGAATCCAAACTCCTGTCCTCACTCTTTGCTGCCAAGGGAGAAAAACAATAAATGCTCCTACCGAGCTATAAAATCTATGAAGTACAACAATGACTGGTCCAGCAAACTCTTTATTGGTGCAGTAATAGTGCTTTTATCTTGGGGGAAATCAACAACAAAGTTGCACAACTGGTCATGTCTGTGAAGTTTCCAGTCCTAAGTGACATGTCTACAATTAGTGGCACGTGTTTTGCCACTGACTGTCAACCTCAAGAAAGCAAATATTTTTTTCAGAGGTCAACTTTTCTGGACACTTGAGACTGATTCAGTGCATAAAAATAAAATGAGTATGCATGCAGTCACATGTCTACAATGTATCCTCTACACTTAAGATTCGAGAAAAGAGGGGAAAGGGGACTAGAAATAATGTGAGAGCTAGAGACACAGGAAACCTGCTGCTGCTTAATGCATTCTAGATGATAGGGAAGCTAAACCAATACAGTCTCCATAGTATGGTACATCTTCTATATAATGACAAAACCAATTGACATACCAAGGTGGGTGGCAGGGATATGTATCCTCTACACTTAAGATTCGAGAAAAGAGGGGAAAGGGGACTAGAAATAATGTGAGAGCTAGAGACACAGGAAACCTGCTGCTGCTTAATGCATTCTAGATGATAGGGAAGCTAAACCAATACAGTCTCCATAGTATGGTACATCTTCTATATAATGACAAAACCAATTGACATACCAAGGTGGGTGGCAGGGATATCATAGGGATCCCACCTCAAGATGAAGAGCTACAGGCAATCAATGGATATTGAGAGAGGGAGAATCAGTTTTCTCTAGGGACTAACTCCCTGAAATGTTATCTAATCCCAAATGGGCAACACTAAACATGGGTACACA
>NW_008355454.1:588765-592596 GCF_000622305.1 Nannospalax galili
GGGTGATTGTATTGTGGTTACATGGTTATATTCTGGGATGGTGGGAAATCAGTTAAGCAGTCACTTCCAAGTGATTCAGAAATCAAATATTCTTTCTTTTATGTGTGTGTGTGTGGGGACTCACACGCACATGCCTGTTTGTATATGTTTGGGTACACATGTAGGTATGTACATGCAGAGGTCCAAGGTTGATGCCATGTGACTTCCTCCATTGTTCTTTACCTTATTTACTGAGGCAGGCCATTCAATGAATCCTGAACTCAACATCTCAATGAGTCTAGCTAGCTAACCTGTTTCAGAGATTCCTGTCTCTCCACACCACATGCTGGGTTGACAGGTGGGCCACCAAGCCTATCCTGCTTTGACAAGAGTCCTGGGGAATCCAAACTCCTGTCCTCACTCTTTAGTGGCACGTGTTTTGCCACTGACTGTCAACCTCAAGAAAGCAAATATTTTTTTCAGAGGTCAACTTTTCTGGACACTTGAGACTGATTCAGTGCATAAAAATAAAATGAGTATGCATGCAGTCACTACTAAATAAGACCTCCAGCAAGATAGGTATATAGGTGTATACCATTTTTATTTTTAATTTATTTCCAAAATAAAACAGTCTATATTGGTTTAATAATTATTCCTTAGGTCATTTCATTGAATTAATTCTGTGATTAAATACTGTCACTTATTCATGCAGTAATTTACTTGAAACCTGAGCATAGCATAGTATGACATTTTGGACATTTTATGTAGATTTTAAATTTAATTATGAAGCTACCCATGGCATGAGTGCAAGGATATGACATTCTAGAGGGGGCAAACTAAGACAGAGAAGATATCCATGGTTGGAGGACAGAATGAAGAGCAAAACATGGCATACTTTTCAATACAGTAGTAAGATTCCTCTCTATGGTGCTCTAATGATGGCTGTGTGTCATAATACGTTTGTGCAAACCCACAGAATGTATAACACAACAGTCTTCTCTGATGTAAACTGTTGGTACTGAGTGATAAGGCAGCCATATGACTTCATCATCTGTAGCTCATGTAGCACATTACTGAGAGGTACTGATATTGGGACCACTGTATGACTCTGGGCATGAGTTACCCAACATCTCCGTATCTTCTGTTTAGTATTCCTAATAGCCCAAAACTTTTCTGAAAACAAAGTGTTTTTAAAATAAAACCTATATATGTGTGAATTTATGGGTGTGCCTGTCTATGTCTGAGTCTCTCTCTCTCTCTCTGTGTGTGTGTGTGTGTGTGTGTGTGTGTGTGTGTATGGCTTGGTCGCACATCAATCATCACTCAAATTGTTGAATCCTGGCACTTGGCCTAGTATCTGTAACTACCTGCTAAGCGCTAACAGTTCTGAAAACACTGCCAGGTAACTGCAGGAATCCATGGATTCCTAAACAACTTTCCAGGGTAATTAGAAGCTCAAGGTTACACAATAAGTGAATGAAGACCTAGTGGAGATAAACAAGTGGCCTTGGACCATGTGTATATCTCAAGAATACAGCACTTTCCTAGCATGAATGAGACCTTTAGTTCAACTCCAGCACAGGAAAAATAAGTAAATAAATATAACCTAATTTTGTCTCCTCTTTAAGAAGCAAATTATCAAGTGACATCAAATTTTTTAAGAAAACTACTTTGCTTTTCATAAGCAACATTAAGACTCTAGGGTGACTGTTATCTCAGACAAGGCACACAGTGGGGAATGTGGGTGAACAAGAACAATATGTGAAGGTGATTTTCAGACAACAATAGACTGGCACCATCCTTTGAAATATTCGGAAAAAAAATTCATTTTGTATCCTTTGCAAAAGGTGGCTTCAGCACAAGATGAGTTTAATAATCAAGTAGGTCGGATGACCCACTCTGTGGACTGTCAGCCTCTTTCTTCAGCTGTCCCTGTCATTGCTCAATGGGCCCCTGAACAAAGTGGCCATGGTGGAAGTAAATAAATAAAAACAAATAAATAAACAAGAAATATCCTATGGGAAAGAAAAGAAAGAGAGGGACTTAAGTAGGCCCATGGGATGAGGGTGAAATCTTATGTGGGCTGTGCAAAACTCCCTCCCTTGAAATTCTAATCCTTAGTAAAATGATCAGACAGAAAAGCTACAGTTCAGATGTATTATCTGAATTCTTATTGAAACTGGCATGACACAGAGGGTACAATGATCTGTCCTAGGGACAAAGGCTGTAGGAACATGTTAACCTGCACAGAGCGGGAAGTCACAGTTCCAGGTCAAGGCTCCCTAAATTTCAAAAGATCAGAAGATCCATAAGATGCCTTGGATTCTATAAAGTACACTCACGTACATCTTCACCTCATATCATCTATCCAACTTGTTCCATGGAAGGTGGGTGTAGGGAAGGAGCTGAGGGTAAAGTTTGTTCATTTCAATTCTGCAAAATGTGTATGAAGCATGTTTAAACATACCATACCATGCAATTTGTGTGATGAAAATTGAATTGAGCATAGCTACATAGTTGTCAATATACTCGCACGCATAATATATATCATCACAGATACAAACTTGATCTTTTGAATATGTAAATGAATACCAATATGTAATAAGAGAGAATAATGAAGTCTCATTTTAGTTTTTCACAGTTAGGTATTTCAGTGGTTGTCAAAAGACTCAGAAATTACTTCAGGAAATGACATGTTTAACACACCCACTAGGCCACCTTCATTAATTATAGAACATTGAATGGGTCCTTATCACTTAGATTGAGGGATATAGAAAACTGGTGAATGTTTTTGGGTGTTTCACCAAAAACATAACACTTAAGACCTCGGAAATGTTGCTCAGAATTGTGACTGGCTATGGCATACCAGCTTCCCAACACGCGGCCACACTCCCATGTTCAGGGTACTAGCAAGGGAATAGTCTGCATTATTTAAATTATAATAATATTTCTGTTATGGGAAAAGTGCTTAAACGTAGATTCACATATACTGCACTCCACAGCTGTATGTTTGTATTATGGATCCTGACGCACGTCAGAGAGAATGCTAAGAAAATCAATGAAAAAAGGACACAGGAGAAAAATTGGCAGTATAAATTGGTTCACCATGCCAGCCTCTTCAGCAAATATTTATCTCATGCCAGTTCAAAACTGCAAGCCAAGTGGTATGAAAAGTTAATGATGGCCTTAATGATTAAGCTATTTTTCAGAACTACTTGAAAGAAAGAGAATGACTGAGAGGAATAAAACTAACTAAAGGAAAGAAATATTTCATAATAAAACACCAAAATATACCTTAAATTTGATTTTTAACCACTATGAATTATGCTCTTTTGGAATTCATTCATTTATTTTTATTTTATGTGTAAGTGCATTTTGCTTACATATAAGTGCACCGTATCAGTGCAATGCTCATAGAGCCATTGACATGGACAGGCTCACGGCATTGTCCATCAATGCCAGAAGTGGACATCAGATCACCTGGAGCTAGAATTGTTAGCTGCCGTGTGGGTGCTGGTAACTGAACGTGGGTCCTCTGGAAGAAAACAAGCGCTCCGAACCACTGAGAAATATTTCCAGTCCCTATGCTAGGTTTTCTAAATGACAGAATATTTCTTAACTCAATAAACTAGAAATGCTGTGGGCTCATTCTGCATTGACGGAAAGTAAAAATCTGCAAGAACTACACTGGAAAATTGAAAAACAAACAAGTTATAACGAATTTGCTTCTGCACATTTGACCTCAGAATCGACAAACAAAGGAAGCCCTTTGTGAAAAAATGTGTTTGTGTGTGTGTTTGTGTGTGTGTGTGTGTGTGTGTGTATTATCAGACATGCTTTGTAGTCTTGATT
>NW_008355454.1:593171-605364 GCF_000622305.1 Nannospalax galili
GAGTATCCAAATAAAAACATGCCCATTACCTAGAGTGCCTAGATTGGTACTTCTGCTCCAGGAACATCACTGTCATTAGACACTTATATTGACAAAAATCAATTTTACCTTCTATAAACTTATCAAGAAATCACTCCCAAACAATATGGTCAATAGTGCAGAAGGAATTTTGGTGGTTGTTCTCAGCCTTATGGCCTGTGTTACATAAGGATATAGAGCTCAGAAGTGCTACATGAAAAGAGTACATGTTCTCTACAAACATTTTCTGAAAACCAGCTAATCTAAGCTGGGATTGAAGAGAGTCAGAGAAATATAACTTGAATTTGGGATTCGGCTCAATTGGAGTGTTTGCTTAACTCCTGTAAAACCCTGGGATAAACCCCCTACACCAGAAATAAAAAAATAAAAAGCATAACTTATGATTTCTGATCCCTAAGGACTTTATTGGTGTATTGGTATACATAAATATATATATAGAGAGATAATTTTCTTTTTCCCTTTTAAAGGTAAATGTACTCAGATTTTTCCCCCAGAATATCACAAATTAAAGAAAGAACCTTTCAGATTTCTGTCTTATAAATATAGTAACTGAAAAACTAAGTTTATAAAAATAGTTCAGAAGAGCTTATATTAGTTCTGGTGCTCACCTTCAATCATTGGCTTCCAAGTATGTCTAAATTATGATACCAAATTATCTTCTGGTTCTAAGATTGTCTCTTATGACCACTGGAAAGAATGGATATCACATCACAGATTATTGATTATCAAGCTATCATTCTTTCCTGAAATCACTTATAGAATTACTCTACCTGCCTCTCATTACCTCCTTCTTGGACTCTGTATAAGGTTGTTGAGGCCAGAAGAAGAAACAGTATAACCTGAATGCAGCTGAGACGCCTAGGTTATCACTCATGTTCAAACCTGCTTCTCCCGAGAGAGGTACGCCAGTTTGCTTTCATCTTCACAGTGCAAATGGCCTGCATCTTGCAGAACACCTGATAATATCTAACCATACTTTGCTTGAAGATTCCAAGGAGATAAAACGTCTCATTAGTCAACATTAAACCACATTCCCTAGTTGCCTTATGTGTATAAAATGGGTGATTTGATCTCTGTTTCTGCCTTTTTTATTGATATTTTCTAAACTCAAAAGAAAAGTAAAATATGAAGACAAGAATTGATTATTGCCTTCTCCAAAATCCTGACACGATGTAGTAAAAGAAAACACTTGATTTTCTGTGACTATCAACTCATCAGTGAGCTGATGACTGATTTGAAGTACCACAGAAGTTCCTGAGTCCTCAGCTGTGCAAAACACCCTTTATTTCCACTCCACTTCTGGTGCCATGCAATCTCCTATTGACACCTGCTCCTCTAAAAGGGTGGTTGACATGTTTTACACAGCTATGGAATTTAAAAGATTAATTTTCTGTTTAGAGGCTTCCTGAATTTCTAAGGTGTGATTTTGCAGGTATGTCTGTGGTCAATCAATTCTATCAGCATCTAAGCCTCCCTCTTTAATCCTCCTGAAATGGTGTGCCTTTTCCCAGTACCCTTAAGTGATTCTTGCTAGTTTAAGGCCAGTGGAACCCCATTAAATACAGTCAACAGTTTGAACAAATCCTCTAAATGTCCTCCAAATACATTTAACCAGAACCACTGCTTTCATCCTTCATTCTTACAGTTTAAATTATCTTTAGCAGCCTGTGGCTTTGTTCCACATACTACCATTACATTCAACAGATGAGACATTAGCAAAAACTTAGTGTATACTATACGTACATTTGCATTTCAAGTCTTAGAAATTATCACCCCGTTCAAAAAGTTTCATTGACTGTATCAACTTGTTAAGTCTGTTTTTTCTTTGAAATCTGAAAACACTAACTGCCTGGACCATGTAATTTTACTTCTGAACCTAAAGTGCTTTTGCAGTGGGGCAAAAGAGCCTACCTGTAGTGAGCATATACAGTGGGTAAAGCAGCGATGAGTGCTTTATGTGTATTATGTGTAGACTCTCCTGTTTTACTATAAAAACAGTGAGACTATATATAGATTTTTTTTATTGATAAAAGGTCTCCTTGTAGCCCCCGCTGGCCTGGAGTTCACTAGGCTGCCCTCAATCTCACAAGACATCTGCCTGCCTCTACCTCCTCAGTGCTGGGATTAAAGGCATGTCCTGTCACGTAGGTTCAAGTTTTGTATTTTTTGCATTAGAGATGAAGATAGACAATCTCACAGAAACCATGTAAGTTACACTAACAAATTCAGGACTCACTCACACATTTATATAATTCCATGATTCTCTTCCACTATGCGGTGCAGCATGGATTTCACTTTTAGATCCAAGTTATAAAATATTGAGGCACATCTCAGGTGGAATATGCTGTGCTTCAGGAAAGCACCTCAGGACATGACGGCTCCCATGGAAACATGAAACAGTAAAAGGGAAAAGAATTAAGTCTAGTATGGACTTGTTTGGAAGGTCTTTAGTAGCTGGCCCCTAAGTGAACCTCTCAGTACATCATGGCCTCAATCAGAGGCAGAAAATAGTTTAAAATATTTTAGAGCCATTTCTACACTAGAAAGTATTCAAAAGTCAAAATGATAGCTGCTAATGAGCTATAACTGAATGAGTGTTGTTAAATCACTAAACCGTTTTTGAGTGGTTATTGCTTATCAATCATTACCGGGTATTAAGGATCCAGATGATAATTCGATGCTATGATTATCTGTCATCAGTAACAGGGTTTAGTCACTCATTCTTAAGGTCATAAGAGATGTAATTTCTGAAAGGAGGGGAATCTGAAGAATAGGAGTGGAAACAAACTGTAAATGCAGGGTAGGATCTCATGTACATTAGAAGTGAGAAGGGGATTGCTGGGATGGTCACTACCTGATCACAGATGCTAGGCATACATCATCTATTTGAAATTTCAGTAATGGATTCTATTAGCTTAGTTACATATTCTTAAACTTTTAAATTAGTGTTTCCACTAGCTTCCAGAACTATGAACTTCATTATGACATGTTCACATGCATATCTTAGGACTTTGCTATATTCATCCAACTATAGCATTTGGATTTTAAAAGATTCCAAGCTTTCAGATTCAAGAAGAAGAGTCATAATTCTTTATGGTCTATTCCATAACTTTTTATTAAACTTATTGTCATTGAACACTTTACTGTTTACTTCTTTATTGAATTCTGTCTCCATAAGGTCAAGATGGCTGAAGTCATACATTATAACATTATTTTATCAATTTTTTTTATTTTTTCTGGTATATTGGTGGCAAAAGTGACTATAATTTTAAATATTTTTGAAAATGAGCTTCTTATTTAAAATTGGTCACTTATCATCAGTAAAATGGTTGGTTATAATTAGAAGAATAATCTTTAAACCAAAATTCGTTTTCTGTTATTTTTTTAAATGATCATGTACAGTTATGTGTACATTTGAAATTATTGTGGAAAGCCTAATGGGAAATATGTATTCTAGCACATTTCTGTGGCTTTCAGATTGCCTAAGTACCCATCAAATTGCCACAATGTCAATTCAGCCAGTCATCATCATACCAAACAATTGAGCTTTTTGTGAAGCAATCATTCTTTCCAGCATATTGCCAGTATTACTCTCTAACACCCAGCTCCCACTGCAGCTCTCCTCATTCTTTTCTTTTCTGTTTCATGCATTTGTGTGTCTGCGAGAGAGAAAAATAGAGAGAGAGAGACAGACAGACAGACAGACAGACAGACAGATGGAGACAGAGAAGACAGATATATGGAAGTCAGAGGACAAATTTGTAGAGTCTCTGATCTCCTTCCAGCTTTACTCAGTTTCTGTAAATTGAACTCAGATTGTCAGGTTTTCAAGCCAAAAAGAGTCTTTACCCCTGAGCCATCTTACCTGCCCATCATTCCTTCCTTTTTCTAGTGTATTCTGAACTTGTTTCTGATTATTTCTACAGAATTATCTACAAAATCTCACTCTATGATACATACAGTGTTCTAATTATGTATTGACTATATTATGAAAAGTATAATAATAACAGTTATAAAGTGAACAATACTGTTTACACAAGGGATCATGAAACAATTGTTTTAGTGTGTGTTAATGTATGTGTGATATTGTATGTTTATGTGTGATATCATGTGTGTGCGATTTGTGTGTGATACAGTGTGTGTGATATTTTGTGTGTATGTGTAACATCATGTGTATGATATTATGTATTTGTGTGATACTGTGTGTGTGTGTGTGTTTGTGTGTGTGTATGGTTGTATGTACCAGCCAGAAAATGTCTTTCTCAGTGTTCTCCAGCTTTTTGTTTTTGTTTTTTTTTTTTTTTTTTTTTTTTGCAAGACAGGGTCTCTCACTAACCTTGAAGCTTTCCATTTTGGTCAGGTTAGATAGCCAATGAAATGTCAGGGTTTACCTAGCTCTACCCCGCCCCTCAATGCTGAGGCTACAGGCACAAGCTCAGAATTTACATGGGTTCTAGGGATTTAAACACAGTCCCTTGCTGTCACAGAAAGTGATCTTACACATTAAAATATCACCCTGGTTGCACGAGAAATGTCTTAATAGAAGTTAAGACATAAATGTATTAGGCATGAGCACCATGTATTTAATTTCAAAACAATCCCATTTTTGTGATGTGGTTAAACGTACCAATAGGCAATAAACAAATTAGTGCCACTGTTTTCCAATAAAAATATATTTACAAAAGCAATTGGCAAGATAATTTGTTCTAGGGGCCATAGCTTGCTAACGTCTGATTTGACATTTTCTGCAAGAACACTGAAGTCTATAAAATTAAAAATTATAGAATACGTTTGAGTAGACGTCAAAGATTAAAGTCAAAATGTGGTTATTTCATACTTATAAAGTGACAATAAATGGATTGATGCAATTTCTGAGAGTTTAACAAAAGTCGAATATAAAATTTAAAAATTCACTTTTTTTCCTTATAACTCCTTGCCATAACCACATACTTCATACCTGGCTAACTTAAAGATTGGGAAAAATGGATAGATGACAAATTTCAACATAGATTGAAAAAAATATTCCACTTCATATACAAGTAAATGTTAATGAGGATTTTTTTAAGGATCCTTCAGATAAATAGAATGAGTGAGAATTCTGTGTCTCCCCAAGTCAAGTGTCCTGTAAGATATAAATAAATCACAGTCAAAGATCTAAGATAATAGACAAGAGAGAAGATGGTAACTTCATTTTCTGCACAAATAACTCATAATATGTGGATTTCTGGTATTCATCTCAATGCTACAGGTAGAGAGAGGTTGGTTATAGGGAGATGCCTCCTACCAGTTTTTTTTGCCTAGCTCTACCTAGGGATACATATCTTGCAGTGTATAAAAATATTTCTTTTTAAAAAAATATTTTATTTTTTATGTATATGAGTGTATTGGCTGAATGTATGTGAATGCACCGATGTCATGCAATGCCTCAGAGGTCAGTAGAGGGCATTGAGTTCCCCTCAAACTGGTTAAGGATGTGTCCTAGCCATCATGTGGATGCTGAGAATCAAACCCAGGTCCTCCACAAGAGCAGTCAGTGCTCATCGCCACTGAGCCATCTCTCCAGCCTCTACTGCATAGATTTTTAAGGATATGAAACCAGTTGAGAAACTCTGGGTCACAAGTAAAAGGAGCCAGTTATGATGTAGTTGTGCAGAGGTACCTCTCAGCTCTTAAGTCTTCCAGCAAGACCTACAGATCTTGTGAAGTAGCACAGATGCTGGACCATGTGATGAACACATGAAAACATCCCAGGAACCTCAAGTTTATTGAGTGGACAATTTACCCTACAATGACTTGAAACATGTACCATGATGTGATTGAATGAAGGAGATCAAGTGACTCAGAAAATTTCTCAGTTATGGAAAGGAATCGGTTAAAACTGGACACCTCTCCCAAAAAATCATGAGCACATGTCATACAATGATTGCATTGATGATCTGGGTTTTAGCAGCAGAAGATAGGCTCAGGAACATTAGCACTTTCACACAGCCAAGACAAGCTTACTTTCAATAAAACCATTTTCTATAATGTCTGTTTGATTGCAACTCTGTGTACAGCTAAAAAGCATTAGATGTATGCTTATGGTAGTTGACCATGTCGTCCTCCTTACTGAAAACCAGAAACACAATGTCAGCCTGTGAGGGTGGAGAGAAAGAGATTCCATTTGAATTGAGTCGAAACTGAACTTTCAAAATGATGTAGATTTTTATTAATTACAAAGAAAGCTGTTGGTACTTCACAAGATTAAGAGATATGAAAGAAATATTTTGTCCATAATGCCTAGAAACAAGAAAATTAAAGCTTTTCACATTTAGTGTTCATATACAAAATCAATATATAACTTACAGAATGATGCTGAGTTTACTCAGAAAATTCAAAAAGATCACAGAGCAATTGAAAGAGAACTTTCATGGTCAGAAAGATATTCAGCTATACAAGGATGTTTTACTATGTAATACATACATACATTAAATATAGGTACCAACTATGACAATAATCCAGATTCTGCCTAGCACATTAGTATGTTCCTTCAAGAAAAGGAAATTGATGGATGCATTTCTCCTATAACCATTTTTCATGAGTTCTAGAAAGAGAATCTCCTGAAGTAATTCATTTGTATGCATCACCACACCTTAAGTAAGAAATAAGGCACAGTCTTCAGATCCTTGATTTGCTCCAGTTGGTGTTTTAAGTTCAAAACATAATCTCAGCTTGATTTGTAGGCATGTAATAAAGATCACAATATCATCAGGTACCAAAATGATGAACATATTATAATCTTTTACTTCTTATTCTGGGCTAATTCTCAATAAAATATTTCCAGTTGTTATGGGATCATTTTCCAATGTAAAGACAATTTAAGTAGTATGTGATTATGAAATACCTTGCCTCACAAATCTTTTAACAGTACCACTTTTACAAGCAATGCCATTTCTAAAGACTGCAATCATTGTTCTTGAAACATGACATTCAAATTACAAACTGCATGATTTTGTAAAATAAAGTTTCCATTAGTCAAGGAAACAATTCAATAACTTAAATTTTATTCTGAGTACATTCAAAGAAATGAGTACTTTAAAGACAGTGTTACATAGAAATACATTGTCTTATTTTCCAACATAGTTGCATATTGCATAAAGCCATGATAAGAATGAATATGATGGAGTTATTTGAGCACAGATATAAAACTTTCTAGGCTATGAGCACAAAGTAATAATGCACTAAGTCTTCTATGCCTTCTGAATATTTAGCAGAAACAGAGGAAAAAAATCAGACAAAAATCCCTTTGACCACTAATGTGTATTTCAGTGAGATATACCAACACTGTGATGATACCTAAAGAAATAAGCAGCCATCAGCAAGAATCCTTCAATTAAACAGGACGTTAAACAGTAGGAGAAAAGAGAATAAAATTACAATATCATTTTTAAACTATTTTATTTATTATTTTATGTGTATGAGCATATTGCCTGCATGTATATGAGTGCACCTCTGTTGTGCAATGCTGCAGAGGTCAGAGGAGGGCTTCAGACTCCCCTGGAATGGGAGTTAAGGATGGTTCATAGCCGCAATGTGGGTGCTAGGAATCAAACCTGGGTCCTCTGCAAGAATAGTCAGTGCTCTTAGTCACTGAGTCATCTCTCCAGCCCCAATATCATTAAAAAAAAAAGCAAAATTCAAAGACGGCCATATTGTTAGAATAGGTACAACTGAAATTGAATTGTTTGAAGAAGAGTAAGCCAACCAGAATCTGGGGACTTAAAGATCCAGGACAAGACAACTCAAGAAAATGCTATTAATAATTTTTAATAATAGATGAATTTTCTGAAACTTTATATATGGAGAAATAAGAATAATTTCCTAACACCAATCCCACCTAACAGAGGCCAACTTGTGACTGGGTCTGGAAGACCCATAACACTTGGTGAAATTAGGTTTAAAAGTTTTGTAGGTATAAGGACAAAAAGAACTGAGTATGAGGTTATTAAATACAAAATGTGGCAATTAAATATAATTCTAGATTGTGAGGAGTAAAACCTCCTAGGAGTGTACTTTCTTGGATGGAAAAAACAAAAGATATATTCATAAAACATTTGGCCGAAAGTGAAATAAAATTTTAAAGTCGGTTTTATAATGATTTGAATCTGGTGGTATTGGTGCCTGAAACTGAGGTCCTCTGTTAGGGGTCTTACACTTCTATTTTTCTGTCTGTGTAAACTCCAGCTAATACTGTAAGAATTATGCTGAATTGTACCAGCTAGAGTTAGAACACATGGAATCATGAAAACAGATGTGCCTGTATAAGAGGAGGTAAAGAAAATTCCAAGGTTGTTAGTGTGAGAAAGCTTTAGCTTGGGGCTTGGAAAAGATGGAAAGAGAAACCAGTCTAGAATCAGAACAAAGGTAGACATCTCCAGTAAAACAACTGATAGATGATCTGATGAACTGGATCTATGTAGAGAAGAGTTTTGATTATTTTGTGAATTTTGATTGATTAAAGTTACATAATAAATTAAGCAATTAAAATGTATTTATTCAATTAATTGAACACAAAAACTATGGTGAATAAAAAACCTTATGTATTTTGCATCTCACCTGCAAAATGGCAAACACAAAACATAAACAATCTTAAATATAATAAAATTACGTTGAAAAACTGACCAAAAAAGCTTGGTTTAGTATGATAGCAGTGAGTCTATACCTGCCATCTGACATACAATATCCAACACTGAAAATTCTGGAAATAATATAAAACATATAATTTAGAAATAAGTAGTATAGGGCTGGAAAGATAACTCAGCAGTTAAAAAAAATATACTGCTCTTGCAAAGGACAAGAGTTTGGTTCCCAGCACCCATAATGGGGGGTCAACAATTGCTTATGACTCTAGCTCTAGGGGATCTGATACTTTCTTCTGATTCTAGCAGGTACCTGCACTCATATAAACATACACAAGACACACAGAGACACACATATACACATAATTTTTTAATTAATTTATTAAATAGAAAAGGAAGGGAAAAACCAGAAACAGTAAGCAAAAGTCTTGCAGCTACTATCTCAGAGCAATGAGGGCCAAACATATCTTAATAGTAATCCTAAAATCTGTGTCTCTATAAATATCCAAATTTCTTCAGTGATTCAGAAATCAGAATTCCGAAATTTTTTCAATAGGTAATATGGTATAAACAAAATGTAAGTTATATAACATTTCTGGTGGAGTTTTAGGCAGTGTCCTTGAAACATATATGAAATTGAATATTTCCAGTTCACAGATAATAAAAAAAGAGACTATAAATAGATTTATTTAACTTTAAATGAAGTTTTACTACCAAATTATCTTCTTTTAAATATTTATTTTCAAAGACTTTGAGTCAGGCATGGTGGCATACACCTTCAGTACCAGCCCTTAAGAGGCAGAGGCAGGAGTTCCCTGTGAGACGGAGACCTGCCTTGACTACATAAAGAGTTTCAGACAAACTAGAGGTACAGAGAAAGACCCTATTTCAAAAAATTGAGCTATGAATCAGGAGTTATAAATCAAGATTTTTTTAATCGCTTTGATACTTTTTATTTTTAAAGTCGTCTACCTACTATTCTTAGTAATAATACATATCTATTTTTAAAAAATAACAAATGAAGGGCTGGAGAGATGGCTCAGTGGTTAAGAGCACTGACTATTCTTGCAGAGGACCTAGTTTTGATTCCCAGCACCCACATGGCAGCTATGAACCATCCTTAATTCCAGTTCCAGGGGAATCCGAAACCATCTTCTGACCTCCACAGCATTGCACAACACAAGTGCACTCACATACATGCAGGCAATACTCATACACATAAAATAAAAATAATAAATAAAATATTTTTTAAAAAAACAAATGAATAAAGAGTAAAACCATGATGCGTGATTAGTCATTTTCAGCAGGTAAAGAAATGCCAAATAGGGCAGAAGATGTTCTAGGTTTTGCAGCCTTTGTGGTAAAATAGCCTGATAAAAATGAAACAACTCAGCTAGTGTGAATAGGAATAAATAAATATGTAAGTTTGAGTGTGTAAAAATATGTTTTTAGAATGATATAATAAAATCAATTTATCATCAAAGAGAGTAAGGCAATGTTTAATTAAATTACATGATAGTATAATAGTCTTATAAGAAGAGTCACCATGAGGAAACTAAAGAGAATGTTTGGATTATTGACAATGATCTCAAAGAATACTTCTCCACTTAGTGATTTCTGTGATCACATACTGAGGCTCTACAATGTGTAAAAATGGGTAAACTATCAGAATCAGGTTGCTCAAAATTTTCACATTCACAAGAAAAATTATTTTTCAAGACTGACCCTTGACTAGCTTTTCAAAGCTGAGCTTTGAACTTCTGGAAAGTTTTGCCTAGCAACATTTTTTTTTAATATATTTACAGGCCTAGGCCATGATCGACCACATCAATATTGATTATCAATTTAATAGACTCTAGAATTACCTAGGGGACAATTCTTTGGGTATGTCTCTGAAGGATTATCTTGATTCTGATAAGAGAGGTGGAAAGACATCCTAAAAGTGGGCAGTACTCTTCCCTGGTCTTAGGTCTTGGACTGCATCGAAAGGAGAAAGCTAGCTGAGCACCAGCATTCAGGGCTCTTGGCTTCCTTGTGCAGATGCAATGTGAGCAGGACTCTCAAGTTCTTGCCATCGTGTCTTCCCCATTATGATGGACTATATCTTCATTCTGTAAAGCAAAATAAACACTTTCTTCTTAAGTTGCTCTTTTCAGGATATTTTGTCACAGCAGCAGGAAGAGTAACTAGGACATAAAATTGGTGCCAGGATTGTGGTGGTGGTTGTGATAAAGGTGGCCATTTAGATTTTTGACCTTCGGAACTGCTTTGTAGGGAGAAGCTGGCATGGTTTGGAACTTTAGACTAGAAAAGCCCTTAAATACTATAAACAGAGCTTAGTGGGGTATTCTGGTAGAAGCATGGAGAACAAGAATGCTAAGAAAAATGGGAATAGTGGAGGCTCTACTCATAAAGCTTCAAAGGAGAAGAAGGACTCAATTGGGAGCTAGGCTAGAGGAGATTCAGGTTATATTCTGGCAAACAATGTGGCTGCACTGGGACCATGCCCTGAGAATATAAGTGTGGCCAAATTTCAAAAGTAATGGACTAATGTGGTTGAAAGAGGAAATCTGGAGGCTGGATCATTCATGTTGTGGCATGGCTAATTCTCAGTGTTCTTCTTTATAAATATTTAGAGTGAGAGGGAGCAAAAAAGATAAAAGTATAAAACTCACAAGGAAGTTGTGTGAGCAAGTTCACAACTGAACCCAAGGACAGTGCAGAGGACTTAATACCTGCTAATTGGGATAAAAGGAAAGCTGCACTGAAGAGCAGAGATCCCAGCCAAAGATCCCAACCTTTAAAAATGTAAATTTATATAAAAAGAGAAAGCCTAATCTGAGAATGCTATAGAAAGCCACTGCCTAGGAAAGTGATTTTGCCTACCAAGGCATGTAGAAGCTGTTTTAGCTATGGTCCAGTGGGGCCAGGCTCCATCCTAAGGTGGCAGCAGACCTTGGCAACATCATCTACATGGTACCAATTTTGTAGATATGAAAGATGTAAGATTAAGGGGACGTCACAGTGTCTTACTCTATGGTTTCAGAGAGCTGTGGAAGCCAGGCAATGTGTATCAGTGTCAGAGTTCCTGCAAGGAGGCTCTGAGAGGTCACAGAGTAAAGCTATGAAGGTGATTCAATGGAGATCCCAGGATATCAGATATGTCAGGACTATGGGCTGTTCACTGGGGATTGCTAGGACTGTGCAACATCCATTGGGGAATGCTACAGGCACAGAGAAGAGTTTTCCCAAGAGAGAGGTTGAGTGTGCTATAAGCAGGGGAGATGGAGAAGTGCGCTATCCAAGTCCAAGAGCCCAGATGATTCTACAATGACCTTCAGATGCCAGATATGAAGGAGCAAGATTTAGTATTTGCCTGCAGGATTTCAGTCTTGCTTTTTTCTGATGTTACTTTCTATATATTGATTCTTTTCTTTAAACATGGGAATGGCTCCTTTGTACCTTGTATATTAAAACTATGTAACTTTTTTAATGTTGTAGGGTTCATAAGTAACAGATTACCTTAAATCTCAGGA
>NW_008355454.1:605699-620632 GCF_000622305.1 Nannospalax galili
TAAAACTATGGGAACTTTTAAGTTGGAGTAAATATATTTTTTGTATTACAGGATGTCCATGAGCCAATGGGGACAAGATGTGGAAGGATGAGACTTAAAAATGATACATTTGGGTATCAAGCTGACAAGGACTGAATCTGTGATGGTTAATATTAATTAGCAATGAGAATTGATTTAGAGTCATCTAGAAGATAAGCATCTAGGCATTCTTGGAAAAGATTATTCTCATTAGGTTAGTGTCTTAGTTTCTTTTCAATTGCTATGACAAAACATTCTGACTAACACCAACTTGGGGAGGAAAAGGTTTATTTCACTTATATCTCCTGGGTCATTGAATTCATCAATGAGGGAGTCCAAGGTAGGAACTCAGGACAGGAACCAGGAGGCAAGAGCTGAATGAAGCACAGGCCATGGAGGAATGATTCTTACTGAGTTGCTCCCTTGGTCCATGTTCAGCCTGCTTTCTTGTACAATGCAGAACAACCTGCCCAGGGTGGCACTGCCCACAGGGGCCTAAGCCCTCTTACGTCACTCAACAATCAAGAAAATACCTCACAGACATGGCTACAGGCTAGTCTAATGGAGGCAATTCCCCAACTGAGGTTCTGTCAATCTAAAGCTAGCTGGACACAAGTCTCTCTCTCTCTCTCCTCTCTCTCTCTCTCTCTCTCCTATGTGAGCAACTACCTCAAGCTCCTTCTACCACAATGATGAACTATACTCTAGAACTGTCAGCCAACATAAACATTTCCCTTGTTAAGTTGCTTTTGTCAGGGTTTTTCATCACAGCTACAGAAAAAGCAGTTAAGCCAACCATCTTACAGTGAAAGTTGGTAGAAATAGTAGAGTGCATGGTGGACACTTACTACCCTCCTCTAACCACAGAAGCCTGTAGTCTCTCTAGCAGAGTAGCAGAATATATGTCATGTTTAATGGCTGACTGACTGACCACAAATAAATACCCTGGACATCAGTGTTCTGCTGAGTATTCCTGGTGGGCAACACACACCACACACTATGAAAGGAGTTCCTCCGATGATACTGCGTGGAGAGGAGCACCCTGACTTTGCCCATGTGCTTTTTCTGTTTGCTGTTTGTATCTTTTCATCAATCTGTCACTCAGAGAACAAGGACTTATAAGTCTTATGTGCACCAAGGAATCAAGGATGAACATAGTCTTGGCACTTCCTGCCCCTAAATTTAACATTACCTAAGTGTGCAAGTGTTCCTAATACCAGAAATTTAGATTACTAGGACTTCTTCCTTTTCTTTCCTGTTAAAGTTAACAGCTATTCGTTGCTCATATTTAATGTATTTCCTTTAACTTTAGATCACATATGAATATACACAGCACCCTTTTAATATTTACTCAGTTGGACTGAAATCTCTGCCATTGCAGGAGCAAAATCAGTGACATCTACTGCTCTTATTGGTCTGATGCCCTCTAAGCAGATACATTGCTTCATTAATCTTTAAGGAAAAAGAAAAAGCAATTAAGCCTTTCAGCTGACTCCAAATTGCCAACCTAGAACTAAAGACAAAAGCAGACTGCTTGTGTCTAATCCATAGTCCTTTACAGAAGACTGACAGAAACAAGGTACCTGAAAAGGGCTTTTGAACCTCAGCAATGATGCTGGCTACTGACATTTTGTTGCATTTGTAGACTTAAATACTTACCAACTTGCTCAATTTGTTGCTTTCACTAACATTTTATTTCCTTTTCAGCTCCTCAGAAAGGGAGGGATGTGCTGTGGGTGTTCATGTCTGGTTGTATCTTAAGGAGAAGTGAAAGGATTTTTCCTGCTTAATAAGGTAGCAGTCAGGCGTCCTCCAAGGCAGGCTCCATAAGTTCTTCTTGAGTTGTGCATGATCAGATAAAGGTAATAGACCACATTCCAAGGGAGTTTCTAATCTCAATTATAATTAGAGCAGATTCTGACTAATGAGCTTGTGTTTTCAACATTGAGCACAGAGTAGGGAAACTAAATTTTTGTGTACAAACAAAGCTGCATCTGCTGTGATCATTAGTGGATACTCCTTCTTTAATATATGATTGATTTTTTTTTTTATTTTGCACCTTTGGGCTATAACTTATGCCAACCATGGCCTTCCCCTTGCTGTGTTGTCTGGTCCTTCTGCCTCTGGTTACAGCAACAAGAAGCGATCCTGCAGGGAGAGCATGAAGGCTTTGCTGTCCTGCTGTGCTTTCAAAGAACAGTTTCTATGAAAACGGATGTCACAGAAGTACATTCAGATTCATGTGAAAGGAATACCTTCAAAATTAGGCTCTTAAAAAGCATGTTTTATTTTCCGAGTGAAAAGGAAATGATACTTTGCAATTTGGAAAGGAAAGAAAGATTCTGTGTCTTCTCCAAAACTTCTACTCCTTTACTTTTCATTACGTGGATGTCACATACAGAAGTCTTCCTACAGGAAGAGTGGATGGAACTCAGCCCACTACCAGCAGGGAATCTAAGGCATCCCTTGCAAAGACAGTAGAGGAAGTCTTGGCATAACAAAAATACAGAAAAAAACAGACTGTGAGTTTGATTTTCCAACCCTTTCCTTCCAATTTTCTTCCTTACTATTTTTCTTTATCATTATTGTTATTTTGTTTGTTTGTTGAGACAGGGTCTCCCTGAAACCCCAGTTGGCTTGGAACTGATTGTGTAGATCAGGCTGGTTTCAGTCTCACAGTGTGTGTGTGTGTGTGTGTGTGTGTGTGTGTGTGTGTGTGTACAAGGTCTCCTTGTAGCCCTACCACGCCTGGAACTCACTATGGTAGACCAGGCTGCTCTCAATCTCACAAGAGGTCTCCCAGCCTCTGCCTCCAGAATGCTAGGATTAAAGGCGTGTGCCACCATACCTGACCTTTTTACTTCTACTTTGTAAAGATTTAAGTTTTAAAATAAAAGTATGCTGCTGAAAAGACAGAAATTACAAACAATGCTAAGTGAATATTATCATATAATCAAGAACAATCCTATTAATGTAAGAAGTAGAGTAAGATGAACCAAGTAAGAATGATCAGGTGTTTTAAATAGGTTCATATAAAAGTCAAAGGCCAATGCTATAAACCATTTTTACTGGTTTTATTTTCTAGTGCTAATGTTCTATAATACATATAGGAGCTTATTTTGCTTCCAAAATAAGTGACTACCCTTTAATTTTCAACATATTGACACATTGAATTGACTGTCAGATTCACTGTGAACCAAATTCTCCTCTCAACACTGACTGCAGCATTTAGCAAAATAGAGTAATCTCTGTCATGAGAAGAGTCATGTTCTTTGAGGAAAATACATGGTTAATAAATACATTGGATAGTGTTCTGAAAGTTCCCAGTGCTTTGAAGAAGCTGGGTTGGTGTGACTCAACAGAACAAGGAGAGTAGCAAGTAGAAGACACACTAGGGCTGGACTCACAGTAGGCACACAGACTTTTATACTGACTCTAAGTTCTAGTCTGTATGAAATGTGAGCTCCTGGGTTGTTAACAAGATGGGTAACAGTGCCCTAGTTAAATATTCTTAAGAGAATTACTGTGGCATGAAATCACAGAAAGAAAGAAAATCATTTGTAACCTCTACTTTTTTCCCCCCTTTTAGATGTCTGAGGGATTACACTGTTTACAATGTTAAGTGGAAAACTATGGATAGGTTAGCAGACTTGATTACAATCCTCAGAAGCAAAGAATGGCTTCAAATATGAAAGTACTCCACATGGATACAAGATAGAAAACATAACACAGACATGAAAAACTTGCTCGAGAAAACAGAGCTTGTGCATAGTCCACATTGTCTTTTCCCCCTGAAGAGCCCTCCTTTGTTGTTAACCTCTGATGTCACTTCCCTCTTGACCCTAGTGACTACAATTAAACCAGACCTGACGTGAACACATCGCTCTTCTTGAGCATTCTGTGATCACATGATCAACGCACTTCATAAGCATTTCAAGGCCTGCCCTGCCCCTTGACCCAACCCACTCCATGTATTGTGGTTCTCACCGCAGTAGTATCTCTAACCTGCTCTCTGAAAGGCTTCACAGGTAATCTGGAGTATGTGCTGTATTTTAACCTCCTCACAGAGTTCTTCAGAGCAGAAGAGGTAGGATGCCGTCAGGTGAGGAGAAAGTGAAAAAGTGTTTGCTAGCCAAGAGGGGAGGCTTACAGAGAGATGCAACCTGCTAGCTCTTGACTTCAGACTGCCATATCCGAGACAGTGAAAAAAGAAATTTCTGCTATTCAACCTTGGAAACACCAGTGTGCAGTATTTTACCAGAGCAAACCAAGATGACTAATACAGAGAGATTAAACATAGCGGGCACTTCAGATATAACTAGATGGGCAAATGGGTGGAGAGGGGACATTGGCTAGCCCTAACTACAGGAAGATCAGTAGTTGTCAGAGCATGAGAAGATCTTTAATATGCCAAAGTCTTAGAGGGCTTGGACTTGAACAAGTTTAGGAGAATACAAAATAACTTCAGTTTCTGAACAGCGTGTTTAGATACCCTCAAGAAGTCTAATGTTGAAAGGCTGGAGAAAGGCATAGTGGTTAAGAACACTTGGGGTTCTTGGAGAGGGCAGGAGCTGAGTGGCCTCTCAGCACGCGCTTGGCAGCTCACATCTCTCCAGATCCAGTTCCAAGGGATCCAATGCCCACTACTGCCGCCCCTTGGGAACATGGCACATTTACATGCAGGCATTCACACACATTTATCCTGCTTAAGCATCCAGTAACAGGATAGGGTTAGGTGGTAGGAATAAGGGAGGTGATTCAGATTAATGATATCATAAGTGGAAAGCCTCAAGGTAGAATTCCTTCCTTCTCTCAAGAGAAAAGTATTTAGAGCTTGCAAAATAACCAGAGAAGTATGAGGAGGAAAAGAAGGCTGCCCATAGGACACAAAGTCAGTCTCCAACAGCTGCTAGGTGGCCGGGGTCTCCTCTTAGACTTTGCTTCTCCACAATTATGCTGTCTAAGCTGCCCAGTGTATGATATTTCTGTCACTGATGCCTGAGCTAAGACAAAACTATTTCTAGAAATGATGTAAATAGTAGGTTTATTTTAGATAACACATTTCTGCATGAGTTGGGTTCCAGTGTCTGAGACAGTAAATTCCAGGGAAATTTAAACCTATGTGATAAATGTGGATGATCACTTGAATTGTGAAGTAAAAATAATATCTCTGAATTTTAATTTCTTCACTTACACTACATAAAAGAGTCGCATTTTAATCATCTTTGTGATTTCCATGACAACTAAGTAAGTGAATATATCTAGCATGTAATAAATAGTTAATATTTTATGGATTTACAAGTTAAATGAAAATATAAAAAAACATTCAGACAAGAAAAGGACTTTGGGATTGTTTGCTCCACCTCTCATTTTTACAGGTAATAGAAGTGAGGCCAACACATGAGATCATCCAACAGTATAAGGAGCTTCTGATGCATGGCGGGGGTGGGACTGGCTCATAAGAGAACTTACACATAGTCAACACAGCATTCAAGTGGGTGGTCATTGTATGATGAATTTATACCTAGAGAGGCTATTAGCAACATTTCAGCATATGTTTTGGAGGATAAGCTTTTTACTATGTAATATTTTTTAAAAACTTGAGGGACTCCATTAAAAATAACTTCATTTTTTTCCTATATGTATCCCATAATACCTTAATATAGACATTAAGATGACTTATCCAAATTTGTATGCTGAAAGAAATACCATGCCTAGCAAGTTTTCTTCTTTATTCTATTATCCATGTTCACTCAGAAGATAACCTGAAATAACAACTCCTTTAAATACACACACACACACACACTCAACCCACAGCAGTGTTTCTCATTACCTGGAAAAATTGAAAGGGTAGTTTCTTCTTCTAAGAATAACTTACTTGAAATTCTATATAATTATTCAAATAATATTTTGCTTATCTTGTTTATTTAAAAATAGCATAATTTTGAATCCTGATTTTCAAATTATCCCAAATGCCTTATGCTCTTATAGAACCACTTATTTACTTTTAAATATTGTATGATGGAAACTGAATTGTACTCACAGTGGATACCATGGACTGCCTTTCTGTTTCTTAGCTTGAATACTGAAGTCCCATATACTTTCTGACAGGGGTAGACAATTTTATTCGTGTATAGCATAATTTTGAATCCCGATTTTCAAATTATCCCAAATGCCTTATGCTCTTATAGAACCACTTATTTACTTTTAAATATTGTATGATGGAAACTGAATTGTACTCACAGTGGATAACATGGACTGCTTTTCTGTTTCTTAGCTTGAATACTGGAGTCCCATATACTTTCTGACAGGGGTAGACAATTTTATTCGTGTGTATGTGTGTGTGCGTGTGTGTGTGTGTGTGTGTGTGTGTGTGTGTACACACTTCTGAGAAGAAATACACAGCTTTTACCAGGTTATCAAAGAGACTGACAAGCTAGATGCTTTGAGGTATCAAGACATCATCAGTATCTTTAATGCCAGAATCAGAGTAAAGAAAGCTTGATTTATGCATATATATTTAAATAAATAGTTTCTCTGTATGTCTGAAGATTTCAAAATATCTCATAGCCAAATATATTAGAAATCCACAGCTTTTACCAGGTTATCAAAGAGACTGACAAGCTAGATGCTTTGATGTATCAAGACATCATCAGTATCTTTAATGCCAGAATCTGAGTAAAGAAAGCTTGATTTATGCATATATATTTAAATAAACAGTTTCTCTGTATGTCTGAAGATTTCAAAATATCTCATAGCCAAATATATTTAATTATAAAATGTGAATTTCTTAAAAGTAAATAAATAAATACAATTTTTTAAGTCAAAATGTTCTGTAAATATTTCAGGGTTAGGAGGTGTTCAGGGCATAGTTAGCCAGATAGGCCTGAGTGCATAATTTTGCTCTGGAATAAGTCCAGAATTTTAGATAAACTCTCACAGGATACTGCAGAGAACTGGAGAAGCAAGAACTATTTTTGTCATACAAGAGTTGTCATTAAATGCCTGAGACGCTGACTGTGACTGATGGATCTCTGTGCTGTCATCCACTTACCAACAAAGTATAGCACACTCTCCAAAAGCAGGGCTGCCCTAGAACTTCTGCAGTGCTCTGTGAGGTAAACAAGAAATGTTCCCCGCTTTTAATTTTTTTCAGCTTATGTTTATTTTTATGGAGTTTTTGCGGTTTTCATACAATATAATTTGATGATATTAGATCCACTCTCTTATCCACACTTCTTCCCATTGCACCCACCTAATGTAATGTAGGTATATATATCAAGGCCTATAGAGTCTGATTTGTGTCCCTAAATGTCCTTCAGTTTGGGTCTATCCACTGGGCCTACCAAGAGTCCCATTCCTATAAGACACTGTCTTTACCCCTCCCAGCAGACGTCAATTGGCCAAAGTTCCTTAGTTTGGGTTGGAATTTCATAGACAAATACACACAGCTGGAAAGGTCATAGATCCTAGAGAAAAACCTTACTTTTGCCACATCCCTAGACCAATCTGATTTCTGACTTTTGTACTAAATACACATACTTAGATATACAGAGGAGTATACCTTTCACCCCTCATCAAATAAGTTTCTTTTTGCAACAAATAGAGATAAATACAGAGTTTAAGAACTGGTCAAACACAGAGAATAAGTGTCAGTCAGATGCTCAGCACTAAGTGACACATCTTCAATGCAACTTCTACACAGAGGATGACTGAATCTCTCAACTCTCAGCAGAGAAATTTCCTTATACAGAAGATGGTGATTAATACAGAAACAATTAGCCAATGTGCAGAGAACAAGAAGCTACAGAGTGCTTAGCTCTGAATGGGACACCTATTTCAAACTTCTGCCTCCCAAGGCTGAGGGATCATTGCAGAAGAGGTGTGGTCATCCAGATGTTGTGGATGACCACAAAGAAACAGACAACTAGTCAGTTACTCTTAGGACCTCACATCAATGGTGACAGAATGCACAAGTCCTATCCAAGCTCAAACCAGTCAAAATTCCAGCATAGACATAGAGAAGTGGATAAGAAATCCCAACCCAACCTGCTTTTAAGTTTTAAGTTATTCTCCTTGTTTTGTTAGGTATACTAGTTGATAGAATATGTGAATTTCAGGAGAGCGATAAGTTTCATTAGAGGAGGCCATAAAGCCATTAAACCCTAAAGTGTCTAACTGCCCCTAAATTCGCAGCCTGACCTTGCTCAACACTGGCTTTGCTCAAGCCTTATCAACTGATCACTCCCAGGACTGAGAGAGATTGTTTGATGACCCTACCTGCCTCCTTTAGTGCTATAGATAACTTACCCACCTGCCTGGGCAAATAATCTTTAAAAAGAGACCCTCAAGGATGCCAGACCCTGACATGGAGTTAACCCTTGCAGCTGTGTGCAGCAGAGTTCCCTTCTTATATAAGACTAGACCGCTTCCTCTTCAGGGCACAGACAATCATCCCTTGAAGAACACCTTTTATTAGCCCTTTTTTGGGCTTCTTGAATCCAGGGAGCACATTCCTTGCCTGTTGCAGGTCTGGCTCTGATTCTTATTTCTAAACTTTAAACTCCTTCCTTTTTCTATACTCCTAAATCTAACAGCAATTGTGGGTTTCTTTTCCCTCGTGGGTCATTGGCCACTGATCCATGAGAACAGAGGCAGCAGAAGCAACAAAAGGGTCAGGACATCTGTGAGTACAATAGAAAGAACTTCGGGGAATCAGCTTCAGTGAGACAGCTCATTTATTTAGGGAGTTGGAGGGAATATATAGGGTGAGGACGGCAGCCAAAGCTTTACCAGATAGGTGCTCACAGTATGCTTTATTTACATGTGGCAGGAAGACCCTATCATGTAGAAAGGGGAGAGAGGATTGATTAACTGTAGTGCAATGCCTAATTATACAGGAAAACCAGGAGCAGCATTTGCAAGGAACTATGTCAAAGGTCATGTTCCAAATAAGGTCAGGCATCTGTGCTTGGAGACACTTTCCAAATAAGGTCAGGCAGAGAGTGGGAAGTTCCTGCTGAGAAAGGGAGTCTTCCATTTTGAGCTGAACTCAGAGAGCTGTCCGGACATGGTGGACTGCAGCCTTAATGGCAGGGTCCCCCAACAACTAATAAATGGGCATTTAGAAATTTATTTTACTAAAAAAGGCATTGATTCCTCACTTGGATCCAAGGTACCTAAAATTAGGATGACAGCCTGGCACCTCTGGATTCAGTTTGTCTCCTTTACTTTGGAAGACCTTTTGATCCCTGCCTGCCTCTCTGTGTACCTACTCCATCTCATTCTCACACAAAAGGCTGAATACGCAAGCAAGTCATTGTTCTAAACTTGCAGTCACCTTGGATTTCAGAAACAATAAAACCTCACAGACAAGACCACCTCTTAGATGAGGGCATTATCTTGGAAGGAAAGAAATGAACCCTAGCTTCTGGTTCATTCATTGTTATGTATCAGTTATTAAAGTTTGATTTTTTCAGAAAAAAATACATTGGAGAAAAGACCATTTTCGAAGAATGGTGTCAGGGGGATGGACAGATAGCTCAGTGGTTAAAAACAATGGTTGTTCTTGCAGAAGACCTAAGTTCGAATCCTAGCACCTACATGGCAGCTAACAACTCTCCATAACTCCAGTCCCAGGGGATCCGACAGCCTCTTCTGACATCTGCGGGCATTGCACAACATGGGTGCACTTACCTACATGCAGGCAATACATACAAACACATAAAATAAAAATAATAAAAAAAATAAAAATAAATGGTATTGGGAAAACTAGAAGAATGAAACAATCATTCTCACCTTGCACACACATCAGTTCCAAAGGTTCAAGGATCTTAATGTTAGACCTGAAACTCTGAAACTTCTAGAAGGAAGAGAAGGAAGTACACTTCAGACAGTGGGTCAATAAGGACTTTCTGTATCGGACTTCTCTGGTCACTCGTGAAATAAGGCCAATACTCAAAAAGTGGCACTTTATGAAATTGAAGAGCTTCTGTACTACAAACTGTTAATCAACTGAAGAGGCAGCCTACAGAATAGGAATTATCTTTGCCTGCTATACATCTGACAAAAGATTGGTGTTTAGAAGATGCAAAGAATTCAAAACACTAAACATGTAGACAATAAACAGTCTAGTTAAAATGTGGATGATGAAACTGGAGTTCTCAGAAGAAATACAAATGGATACAAAAATGTTTAAGTACTTACCATCCTTATCTATCAGGAAAATGCAAACTAAATATACTTTGATATTTCAACTTATGCCAATCAGAAATACCTATGATTACAAAAATAAAGCCAGGTATGGTGGCATACACATTTAAGCTCAGGACTTGGAGGAAAGACAGGCAGACCTCTGTGAGATCCAGGCCAGTCTGGTCTCCATAGTAAGTTCCAGGCCAGCTGAGTCTACAGGGAGATCTTGTTTCAAAAAAATAAATAAATAAATGGGGCTAGAGAGATGTCTCAGCATTTAAGAGCACTGACTGTTCTTGCAGAAGACCCGGGTTGGAATCCCAGCACTCACATGGCAGCTAGCAACTGTTACTCCAGTTTGAGGGGATCTGACAGCTTCTTCTGTCCTTGGCCAGCATTGCACGACATGGGTGCACTTACCTACATGCAGACAATACACACATACACATAAAAATAATAAATATAAAATAAATAAATAAATAAATAAATAAAAACAAATCAACAAATACTTGTGAGGACATAGGGGAATGGGAAACCCTTACGTACTGTTGGTGGGGATGCAATTTGGTGCAGTCACTTATGGAAATCAGTGTGTGGGAACCTTAGAAAATATCTACCATACTATATCATTCCTAGTCATATACCCAAAGGACTCTAATTTCTACTACAGGGACACATGTTCATCAGCGTGAATATCCACTCTATTCACAATTGCTAAGACCTGTACACAGCCTAGATGTCCATCAACTGATGAATGGATAATGAAAATGTGTTATAGAGTTCGGGACCACCAGGAAAAAAACCAGACACTGGGTAAGATTTTAATTCAAAGTTTTATTCAAGCTAGCTTGGACTACAGCCCTCAACTCAGGTGTAAGGACTGCAGCCCTGAGGGAGTGGGGAGGCTGCATTTTAAAGCAAAAAACACAAGGGGACTTTCCAGGTGGGGGTATCGATTACACAAGGGAGACTTGGGTTAATCATCTCATGACAGTTATACAGTTGCAGGGTCCTTGTGGAGGGGCTTTTGGGAGGGGCCACAGTTTCCATACATTGTTTAAAGATCAGGTAAACAGGACATTTCCCAAGTCCCAAACAAGCAGGGGCACAAGAAAAACAATTACAGCGACTAAATGGCGACATCATTGTGGAACCCACGGCTGCAAGGAGTTTGAAATCCCATTTCCTTCGGGACACAGCAGTAAGCAAGTTCACAGAAGCCAGAATGAGCAGTTAGAGACATCAAATAGCGGCTTTGCAAAACCTGCTTTTGTTCTCCTGTGGTCTTACAAGGAACACCAAATGATTTACAAGGACTGGGTTACTTACAAGAACTGGGGTAAGGGACAATTCAGCTCAGGGTTACTACCTTAAGATGGAGTTTTCAAAATGCAGCAGCCTCTCTGGCCAGCACATTCCCCACTAGCTCAGGATTATACGAATCCAGTCATTGATTCATCCTGATCTAATGGCTGATATCCAGTTTGGAGGGCCAGTATTTTATTTATTTATTTTTTTTTTTTGGTCTTTTTGAGACAGGGTCTCCCTGTAGCCCCAGCTGTCCTGGAACTCACTATGTAGACCAGGCTGGCCTTGAACTCAGAGATCCACCTGCCTCTGCTTCCTGAGTGCTGGGATTAAAGGCATGAGCCACCATGCCCAGCAGGGCCAGTATTTTTACTGCACTGATTCTCTCCCAGATATATAAGTCATCAGCCAGTTGAGGACACATGGACCTATGGTAAACCCAAGGAGCAACAGAAGGAGGGGTCCTGCAATAGCCGACAAGAGTGTAGTCAGCCAAGGGGACCCGGTGAAAAGGAAGGAATACCAGTTGGAGGACTTGGCCCTTCCTTTGGCTCTCTGGTCTATATTTTGTTTTACTAAGGCCGTGGTCTCTCTGATCACACCTGAGTTATTAGCATAAAAACAACATCTTTCAAGAGGTTCGTGTAAAGTCTTCCTTCCTTAAGAAATAATAAATCAAATTCCCTTCAATTTTATAGTAATATTTCTGCCAGGGAGTCTACTTGTTTCTCTAGCTGGCCCATGGATCTCAGAGGTGATCGAGATCCTGGTGTAATCCAGCACACGAGTCTAAAACTCTGGTCTTCTAATGCTAAGGCTAAGGCTTCCAGGACAGCTGTTCTGACTATCCTGGTTCCAATCAGGAGAGGGACCAAGATGGCTGAGGCTGCAACTGTTTTGACTCTGGTTTGGGCAGTGCTGACCCTGAAATGTCCTGAGCCCTCATCTCCATTATAGATATATACTTGGGGAATAATATGAACTAAAACACAAAGTTCACCAGTATCAAGCCCTGACTCTAGATGTTCAGCAGTTATGCATTTGATCCTAGTGTACAAGCCCACCAAACTCCTGAGAGGGTGGAAAAAAAATTCTGGTGGATTCAGATGTGTTTTTCTGAGTGAAGGAAGTACGAGAGGAACCACAGAGAGACTTGGAGAGGTCATACCTGGAGGATTTTAAACAAGTACCTTGACCCTGTAGGTCTCCTAAGGTGATTCGAGTCTGTTGAGGTTCACAATCTATGTTTACAGGTAGAGTAGTAGGTGGGGAGAGGGATAGATTGGCCCCTGTCCCCATATAAAAGGGTGGTCTAGGGTCTAAAGAGGGCCAGCAGTCTCTTCCTATATCCAGGATAGTTTGGTTTAACCAATTGTGCATCAACTTTATTAAGCTAATCTCAGGGTCTTTGTTGAGAGGAATGGTGGGGATTTCTCCTTTAGGTGGGGTGGGGGCTGATGGATTATTGCTCTGGAGCTCAGACTGGCTTGTGGTGGCCACAAGGGTCAGTCCTTCCCTCGGGGTCAGAGTGGGCTGAGTGTTAGGGACTCTAGGATGAGGTAGCCAGTTCCTTCCAGGGCCAATGGGGTTGGCTCAGTTGGGGGGGGGGCATTTTCTCTGGATAGTTAATTCTGCACCTGAGTCCTTCTCTGTCCTCCAGAGTCTGAAACTCCAGGTCTGACCTGTGAGCCAACACTTGGCCACTGCCTGGTTCCATGCTACAATAGCTATTTTAAAGGGGTCGCAGTTTCCCATAGAGCAGGAATCTGGTGGAGTGAACCTATTTATTGCAATATAGGTATCCTCGTGTCCTTCCCATGATGACTCAGTCTGACATCCCCAGTGGTATTCACTTTCCCCTTGACAGTGACTAGGGGCATTAGTGGGACAAGCATAAAATTGCTTCTTTTGAAAACCCTTTCATGTTCTAGGTGTCCACATCTTATTTTTATCCTTCCCCCTGCATAGAAATTCCCTCCTCCAGAGGGACAAAAATATCTAACCAGGCTCTGGCCCATTAGATCACAGAGATCAACTTTGAAATGAGGCTGGCTAGTAGCATTGTGGAATGTGTCTAAAATTTGTCCATCTGAGGTCCTGGATAATTCCCAGTCCCAAGGGGTGGGGATCTCGGGAGCCAGAGCATTAGATCCGTGGGCTAGAGGTAGAAGCCCCATCATGAGAGTCAGTCTGGGACTTGGGTCCAGGTGAATCGGACCTTAAGGGGATGGTCTGAGTTTTTTTAATATTGTCCATTTTTCACCTGTCTTTCCACCAGTGGTGACTCCATTCATGTCAGAATTGTGGATCCAGGAAGTGATTCCTGCTACCTTGACGACCATGGGGGTGGTCAGTGTTAGATTTTTGGAGAATAAAAGGAAAGATAGAGAAGTAGGAGACAAGAAACCAGAGCCAGACCTGGAATTGGCAAGGAATATATCAAAGAAGACACAGTGAGAGGTAGAGGCTGACTGCAGGAACCAAGCTTCTACAACTAGACAAAGAAACGGGGGGTTTTTAATAAGAAAGTTGTGAGACACAGCTGCACTTTATGGGGAGTTGAATTAGTGCCCAGGTTTGATGTCCTTGAGGCACTCTTTTCTCAGACAGGCGGGTTAGTTATCTATAGCACTAAGGAGACAGGTGGGCTCCACAAACAGTCTCTCTCAGTCCCAGGAGTGACCAGTTGATAAGGCTTAAGTAAAGCCAGGCTTGAGCAAGGCCAGGCTGCCAATTTAGGGGAAGTTAGTCACTTTAAGAGATTTATAGCTTTCCTTAATGAAGCTTGTGGCTCTTCTGCAATTCACATATTCTAAGAGTCCGGATAACAGGATGCGGTCCTTTCCACGAGGGTTCTAAGGTCTTGCTCACCAGGCATTGGACCCACACCAGATCTCCAGGTTGGAACTTGGGAGCTGGTTCACTTGAGACAGGCAAGGGTGGAAGTGGTGAGAGACGGGACTGAATAGCACAAGAAACCTGCTGCAGAGCCTGTAGGGACTTCAGGAAGGAACAATTAGCTATCTGGATAGCAGGCCGCCTTCCCTTTGCAGGGATGAGTGGCGGTGGGGATGGATACATTATCTCATGTGGGGTTAGTTTATCCAGATAGGGGGAGCATCTTATCCTAAATAGGACAGTAGGGAACAACTCAGTCCACCCCTCTCCAGTTTCTTCCCAGAACTGAAAGTTTCCTTTGTTGTCCTATTGGTTCTCTCTACCTGTCCTGAACTCTGAGGCCTATACCACCCAGTGTAATTTCCAACTGACTCCTAAAATTTTCACCACTTGTTGTGATATTTTGTCCATGAAGACTGGGTTATTGTGTGACCCCAAGAAAGAGGGAAGGCCAAAATGGGGGATAATTTCCATAAGTAGCTTTTTGGTAACTACATTTGCCATCTCAGATCCAG
>NW_008355454.1:621748-623493 GCF_000622305.1 Nannospalax galili
CTCCCTTTTTCATTCCATTGTGCTCATCCATGAACAGGTGGAAAGGTTTGGCAATGTCAGGCAAGGCCAGGGCAGGGGCTGATGCCAGGATTACTTTTAATTCCTGGAATACTTCCTGTTCCTTTTCTCCCCATTGAAGGGGGGAGAACTCCCCCCCAACCCCATGCTTTGATACAGAGGTTTAGCAATCTCTGTGAAGTTCGGTATCCACAGCCTACAATATCTGACCATTCCTAAGAACTCCCTAACCTGTCTCTTGTCCTGTGGCTCAGGCATGTTCAGGATGGCCTGTATGAGGCTCAGAGACAGGGTCAGGTGGCCACCCTCCAGGTAGTACCCCAGGTAGGTTACCTTGTTGGAGCATAGCTGAGCCTTCTTGGCAGATACCCAATAGCCTAGCAGCTGGTGAGCTTCAAGTAGCGCCTCAGTGGCATGCTGGCATTCTTCTGTAGTGCAGACGGCTACATGCAAGTCATCTACGTACTACAGGAGAGTGACTTTCGGATGTTCCTAGTGGTACTCAAGCAGGTCGGTGCAAAGAGCCTCATCAAACAGCATAAGGGAGTTTTTGAATCCTTGGGGCAGCCAAGTCCAAGTCAACTGGCTGCTAAACCCTTCCTCCAGGTCTACCTGTTCATAGGCAAAAACAGGTTGATTCACAGGCACCAAGGGCATCCTTTAAGTTCAGTGCAGTATATATTATCTTTTCTGGATTCAGTAGACTGAACTGAGTAAAGTGTAAGGATTGGGCACCATGGGATGGACAGTCTCTTAAGTCTTGGACAGGATGGTAATCTTGAGCCTCTCTAAGATGGTTGATGTGCTTTCTGATACCCACCTTGGCTTCTCTTAGGATGGGATACTTGAACAGGTAAAACTGAGCTCTTAAGAGCTGCACAATAACTGGTGGCCAATGTGAGGCTAACCCTTGGAGGTTTGTTTAGGGCCAAACTTCCTAGAACTTCCTTATCAATGTCCAGAGAAGGAGGTTGTCTAGTTTGGATTTTCTGAGGTTTTCCTGTAAAATTTTGTATTCTTCTGATATAGGCATAGTCACCATGTGGCTGGGTGGGGTTCCCTTAAATTTAAGGTGGCCTCACCCTCGTTGAATATAATAGTTGCTCCCAATTTCCTTAATAAGGCTCTACCTATGAAGGGGTCAGAGCAGTCTGGCATAACAAGAAATGAATGAGTTACAGTACCTTGTCCAAGGTCAACTTTCCATTTTGTAGTCCAGGTATAAGTTCCAGTTCCTATGGGCCCTTGCATGTTAGTTTTCTTTTTAGTGAGTGGACCTAGGGACTTGGTAAGTACCAAGTGGGCCACCCCACTAGGGCGCATCCGTATTCCATATCCACTAGGAATTTTACAGTTGTGCCCCTATTTTCCCTGTAATCACAGGCTCTCGGAGCTCATTACTATTGAAAAGCCCTGGCCCTGTCAGTCCATTTCAGCCAGACTGCGGATATGTTGTACTTTCCCTTGCCTATGCTGTGGGCATTCATTTTTCCAGTGTCCTTTCTTCTTGCAATAAGCGCATTGGTCTTTGTCCAGCTGGGTTTGAGGTTGATTGGGTCATCTGATGCATCTCTGATCTCCTTTTTTTTTCTCCCTGAAAGCAGCTACCATAATTTTAGCTAACCTCTCATCTTTCTTCTCATCCAGATCTCTATTTGTTAAAGGTTTTCTGGGCTACTTCTAATAACCAAGGTCTGTTCATGCCTTCAAACCCTTCTAGTTTTTGT
>NW_008355454.1:624350-631341 GCF_000622305.1 Nannospalax galili
ACAGTAGGATCTTGAACTAGCTGAGGTCAGGGGTTATAAGGTGGGGGAAAGTCATCCTACTCCTTGGGGGGTAAAATTGGGGGCCCTGACTGTGGGTTTAGGGTGGACGCTCTATTTCTAAACACCAGAATGGAGGATTCCATTCTAATGGCACAGCATTGTATCCAGGGAGGGGGATGGAGAAGGAGGGAGAGCCATCTATCAAGGTATGGGAATTGATCTGGATAGCCAAGGTTCCTAGTGACCACCCACCAGACTTGTTGGGCAGTTGCAATGTCAAAGGACCCTGCATCTGTCTAACCCATGTCAAAGGTAGGCCATTCCAATTCACAGTAAGTGCAGTCCAACAGAGTCAGAATCTTACTCGAGCCAGTTCTGTTTTCTGCAACAAAGCTTAACACTTAACCGGAAAACACAAATCCACCAGACAAATGTGAGAAGCACAAAGAGACAGGAAACAAACAGACAATCAGACAGCTATGAACAAAAGACTGAACACATGGCTACTGCCTTCATTCAGGCGCCTTAACCAGATGGACTAGGAAGAAGTCTTCTCCTATGCCCAGAGACTGAACTAGGATTGCTGTCCAATCTATTTGAAGTCTCCCCAAATGTCTGGTACCCAGAAAAAACTCACTGATAAGTTCTGAATTTAGCCCTGTCAGCCAGTGCATTTTACTTTCAATTTGGACAATTTGGCTCAATAATTTGTTGCACTATGAGCCAGGCTCCTGTGGGCCACTAAACCCACAAAGGGGTTTGCCCCCGAAACCAGGCCTGTCCTGGGTTGGCTGCTTGGGTGTGGGGTCTCCTGGGATCTCAGTAGGTCTTCGGGACCACCTGGAAAAGACCACCAGACATCGGGTAAGATTTTAATTCAAAGTTTTATTCAAGCTAGCTTGGACTACAGCCCTCAACTCAGGAGTAAGGACTGCAGCCATGAGGGAGTGGGGAGGCTGCATTTTAAAGCAAAAAACTCAAGGGGACTTTCCAGATGGAGGTATCGATTACACAGGCAGACTGGGGTTAATCATCTCATGACAGTTATACAATTGCAGGGCCCTTGTGGAGAGGCTTTTGGGAGTCACAGTTTCCGTACATTGTTTAAAGATCAGGTAAACAGTACATTTCCCAAGTTTGTGAACAAACAAGCAGGGGCACAAGGAAAACAGTTACAGAAACTTAGTGGCAACACCACTGTAGAACCTGCAGCTGCAAGGAGTTTGAGATCCCATTTCCTTCCAGACACGGCAACAAGCAAGTTTACAGAAGCCAGAATGAGCAGTTATGAGACGTCAGATAGGGGTTTTGTAAAACCTGCTTTTGTTCTACTGTGGTCTTACAAGGAAGGCCAAATGATTTACAATGACTGGGTTACTTAAAAGAACTGGGGTAAGGGACAATTCAGCTCAGATTACTTCCTTAAGTTGGAGTTTTCAAAAGTTAGCCTCTCTGGCCAGCACAAATGTTGTAATATTGGAATAGTATGCAGCTATAAAGAGAACAAAGATAAATTATGAAGTGCACATGTGCTGGGTGACACTATTCCTGGGGAGATGTGAACAAATGTCTACTTATCCCGGATAGGGAAACTGTGACAGACCAAAGAAAGGATATCTACAAAGTCCAACGAGTTGTATTGTAGCTACTTACAGCAGTATAGGTGAGAGGTTTATCATAAGAGCAGAAATGACTCATAGAACATGGTATCACTAAAGCCCACCCTAGCATGGGTGTCATGCTCATGAAATCAGAAAACACAGAGCTAACTACACAACCTGTCGGGACAACCTGTTGTCCTTTCCAGGTAGCTCAGTCAGTCTGAGACTCCTGCAGGCAATTGGCTTCAGTTTCTTCTAGGCAGCTCAACTGGTCTCTGCTTCTTCCAGGTGGCTTGACTGGTCTGAGAGCATCTCTCAGCACTCCTTAGAGCTTCTATGTGCTTGGGGAAGGACAGGCCTAGAGAACCTGGTCAATTTCAGGGACATCCTGAAGCTAAAGACTTTACTTCCAGAGCTTAATGAGATTCCCTACAGGATGGAAAGTTTCACCTCCCCTCAAAACAACCTGTTGTTTTTCTTCCTTCAGATATGTGTTGTTTACTTTTCTCTAGAACATCCTGTTGCTTTCTCACCTACCCTCTGAGACTGAAGGTTTTATCTTGGCAGAAATTGCAAAGCAACAGCATGTAAAAGAATGGAGGTGAAAAACATTGTACTGAAAGAGGTAAATGAGACCCAGAAAGACAAACAACATGTGTTCCCACTCATATGTGGATTTTAGCATCTAATCTTTAGATGTGTGTATTTAATTTGGAGTACTTCTAGAGTCCAGGACACTAGAAAGGGACCTTTGGTGGAGAGAGGCAGTACTTAAGATAATAGAACATGGGTGATATGAAAGGGTGAAAAAGAATAATAAAGAAGCTTTAAGTGAAAAGAGGGATGTGATGGTAGAGCAGAGGAGGGGGTAAAAGGAAGGAAATTAATAGTAAAAGTGCTTGGAAAAGCCATATTGAAACACTATATTAAAAACTTCACATATATTTATACACATGAGTTTAATTGGCATTACTCTACACAGGGGATTATGCTCATTCCAGAAACCATAAGTTGTCCAATAAAAAACCCAGTGCCCAGTATGTGATACCTCCTTTGAATTGTTGGTCAGAGGTGTTGTGGAGAATCCTCAAACAGACTACTGCCATTGCTCTTTGTTTCCCAACAGAACTTGATTGTAGGACCCTACTGCAGAAGACCCCATAAACATTGGCCACAGAAGATAAAAAAAAATCAGGTTGGTACTGACAGGGAAACTTTTTCTGTTAGATAGCTACTGGGAGGTGATAGAGTCCAGGCCTATAGCAGCCCTTCCCCCAGTGTAGCAAGGCCTTGTAATTTTGCAAGCCCTCACGGGACAAGTTTTGCAGGGCCCCATGGCAGGCAGGAGCTGAGTCAACAGTTATGCTGACCATCTGTAGACAGATGAACAGGCCCCTTGTACCCATGACCCAAGACCCCATGACTGAAAGAACTGCCTTAGTTCAAGTTGCTTCCACTTGATAAATTTTACAATGTGCAGACCCCACATCCCCTGAAACTGTAAAGATTATTTTTGCTTCCTTCTGAATTCCCCAACCCCCCTATAAGAACTTCCCCAGCAGTTATCAGGCTGCTGGTTGCTTTCATTCCCAAGCTGAACTGCCAGCACCCTTGTGATCCTCCACAATAAACTTTACTTTTGCCAGAGTCCTCCTGTGTTTTCTGTGGCTATTCCTTGCCTGATCTATCTAACAGAAAGTGCTATGTAGGCCGCTGAGGAGTGGGGAGTCATCAACAGTCTTACCCACCTATGAACACTGAGACCTTCAATAATAACCTAATGATCAAAGTAGCAAAGTATGCTCATGGGTACAATAGTGGCACGGATGCTATGGCGATGACCAATTGCTTTCTGATTGGATTTAAGGCCTTCTGCACAAGTGGAATGATAGAAAAAAATCTGACCAAAAAACCAAGGCTGCGAAGCTCAAAGGCCTCAGAGGTGAACCTACTACTATTATTTGCCAAATGGGCATTAATTTATTAAACTGCATCACTCTACCCATAAATTAGTGCAGTTCTCAGACCTCCTTAGAGAAGTTTCTTTGTTCAGTGATAATGTTTAACACAGAAACTCACAACAGGTCTAAGTGCAGAAAATAAATTGTCTGTGTAGTGCTCTGCCACAAATGGGACATCTATATCACACCCTATCTCCAAGGCCAAGGGACCATTATGAAAGAAGGAGTAGAAAGATTGCAAGAACCAGAGATCAAGAAGGACCTGAGCAAAAAAATGTCTTCTGGTCATGACAGGACCACTGCATGCTCAACAACTTTTTGAATATCCTCTAAAATACTAACTCAAAGAAAAGCAGTAGAAAAGGGAGGGTGAGGAGATAAATGAACCAAATGTACCTAAACCCTCCTGATATTGACAGAAGTATGGGAATTCATTGTTTCCTTTACTTTTGTAAACATTCTGGATTTTAATAATAAATATTATATACATATGTATTTATTGAAAATAGACTTTGAAGGTTTTTGAACAACTATGTTTGTGGTATTTGGAAATACATACAGTATGGCATTAACTGTACCCATCTCCTAATGGAGCTCTATAACTACTGTTTAATCTTTATACATTTTTATGTTTTCTAGCTAATCTACAAAGAGAATGTATTATCAGAATAAATACAGGTTATGATGAAAATGAATGGCATCTCAGCATAGGTTTATATCACCTATCATACAGGAAGACATGAAAAAACACGTGCTAGGCACACATTTGGAACCATGAACTTTGTGTGTATTTTATAGATAACTTGTGGTAATCTCTTTAGATTTGTACAATTATCTCCTTAAGCTGAAACCCTCAGTGATGTGTGAACAAGACATGAAGAAATAATGATTTTGAATTTAAATCCCTATCTACCTGGTTTTAAAACCAACTGATTTTGAAATGCCATAACAGAGATACGCTTGATTGCCATAGCCTCAGCATGAACAGTCTCGGGCAGCAATTTACCAGAAAGAGTTCAAATTACTTGTTCCAGCTATTCGTTAAACTGAAAAACTGGCTCACTTCCTTTGCATCCAACGGTGCTGCAATTGCGGTTGCCCATAGCAAAGCTGCTGTCCATGTGAGAAGGAGTTATCACTAACAGACTCCTGTTCTTGATCCCACTATCCTGGACCACTGAGCTCTTGGGATTATTTTTCATTCCCTTATCTCTGCTGGAACTCTGTGACTGCATCCCTTTTACCTGTAGGCACCAGATGAGGTGGATTGTGAAAATTCCCTCCTCTCCAAAAACCGCCACCTCTGATTCCCAACAAAGTGCTTAAGGCTCCACCATTCTCTTTTGGATTTTCTAAATGTGTTTCATGTTTCATCACTGTAAAAAGTAGAGTAAATCATATCTAGCTTGTTTACATAAGCAGAATATGGTGGCTACTGCACAAGGAAAGAAGTGTTATTTACAGAATTAGAGCACATTTTCTGATACTTGTCTTTTGTCAATATACATTTTTTACTGAATTTTGTGCATTTCATACCACACATCTTAATCATATTTAGACCCCCTCCCCTCTCTACACGCCTCATAGCCCACCAACCAAATTTCATGCATTCTGTCATATTTGGTAAGGCTTATTTTGTCAAGTTTGTGTATCCATATGTCCCTCTATGTGAGTTCATCCACAGGAGCCTATTGAGCCTATCTAGCATCACTTCCTTAAAGAAGACCAATTCTCCCTCACCCAGAATTGATCAGCTGCCAATAGTTCTTTAGCCAAGGTTGGGGCCTCCTACCCTTGTCCTCAGTTCTGTGCTGGATTTTGTCTGATTGAGTTTGCTTGGGTTTTGTGCATCCTATCACCATTACTATAAGTTCATAGGAACAAGTTCCCAGAACCCTGAAACAAAAGACTCTGTTTCCTGATGGTCATGCACCACCCTTGGCCTTTACAGTCTCTCTACCTCCTCTTCTGAAGTGTTTTCTGAGCCCTGAATGGGTGGCATTTAATGTAGGAATCTTATCTAGGGACATGCAGTTCAGAAAATTAAGTAACATGTTTATAATAATTTCAATACAGCTGCTTCACAACCTAACAAAAGCAGCATCTATCCAAGATTTCTGTTCCATGGCCTATTTATATACCAATAGCTATCCTAAAATGAGTTTATCAAAACAAAAGAAGGACTGGAGAGTAGAAATCCAACATCAACTTCTCTCCACTAAAATTGAAAATCTTTAAAGCTAAGTGCTATAAAAATTGTTTCTTCTAGCTTGAAGATTTGTTAAAGAATTAACTAGAATTGCCATTGTTCTTTTAGAATATAATGAACTTATGCCATTTGAAATCAGTGTACCACCTTTCAAATTAATTATACAATGAAAGAAATATATGCTTAGCAAGGAACAGGCTTAACACACACATAAACATCCAATCTGTTATGCTGCAATCTCTGCCTTTGCTGCTATTGTTTTCTGCATCACTCTGCTCCTTCAAAACCAGATTTCAAATCTAATCATTTCTATTGGACTTACCAAAGGAGATCCCTGCTGGGTCCACCTCCATCAGACTGCACAATGACGTGGGCATCCAATACCATATTTAAATAACCTTTACACTAACCAGCAGATATGGTCCCAGATATTTGGCATAAAATATGTGGTCACTTACTGGTTCTACATAGCCAACTTTTTACCTTCCTTTCTTACTCCCTTTCAGTCTTCAGTCTACCTTTAAATAATCCCTAATCAGTTCTACTTTCCTGAAACAAGCAGGCAAACATATTAGGTTCTACCTCAAATATTAGAAATGGCAGCCTTTTACCCTTGCTTTTAAATCACTATTCCTATTCTTAGACACAAAAAAGTGATGTTCTTTTCAGCAGTGGCTCTCTGAAAACTGCAGATCCCACATTCTATTTGTACTGCCAAACCTTTTTCTTCTCTGTTTAATCATTTCTTTCCATATTTGTTCCCATATTTTGTTTAATCCCATATTTTGTTCAAGTTAAAAACTTTCATGCAGGTAAAAGAAAATTTCCCAAAAAGAAATTGTCATATTCTCTCTGAATAATTCCTGCTCTTTTCTACCATCATTAAAGCTATTTCTAGAATACATTAAGTCACAACACAGCTGTCATCTTCCTTCCTGGAAACAGGACTCTTACTTCTCAGTGTTACCACTGCAGCATGCACATGCCTTTGTAATCTCCACCAGGATTTCTTGTCTTACTTCCCAATACTGAGGACCTTGAGGTCAGAGGCATTTGTAAATTCTGTGTCTGTTTTTCTGTTTATTATTGTTGTTGTTGTGATTCCAAATACTTGAAATAATTTAAAGGAGGAAAGGATTATTCTGACTCCTGTTTTCAGAGATCTCAACCCATGTTCAGCCAGCTCTATTGTGCCTGAACCACGGTAACAAAGAATATCA
>NW_008355454.1:631862-634584 GCF_000622305.1 Nannospalax galili
CCTATGGCCTTGCTGGCTACAGCCCACAAGGAAACTCTTTTGAGCAGTCTGTCGGTGGACTTTCTCAGCAAACATTCCATGTTCTTAAAATCTCCAACTTGCTGTGATTTTCATTGCATCTTTGGCTTCAATCTTATATCTTCAGACATTGCCTTCTCAGAGCCTATCTAAAGGAGGTCTGACCTTGCTACACATTCCTTGGTCTCTAAGCTTCCCTATGAACTATTGCCTCCACGATCCTGAAATACGTGGATTCTACATGCTTACAACAATAGCATCATAAAATCACCAAGGCCTATTGCCAGTACCTAGTCCAGCTTGCACCATGATTGCAGTAGCTTCAGTACTCCCCTCTGCAGTCCTGTGCCCAGGAGAACACACTGGATCTCCCTTCTCCAAGCAGTTTCAAATGTTTCTGCTTACACCCTAGAGCCTAGAAGGGTTGAGTCTCATCCAGTTCCTGAGATGCCTGCAAACAATCTTTTCTGTTGGCATTGTGCAAAGAGCAATGGCTTCCTTTTAATGGGGATGATCTTTGTATCAACCACCATTTTATTGACCCAAAATTTGCAGCTAAGCTGTAATATTTAAATCTCTTCTGCTCTACTTTTTGCTCCAAATCTTCACTATAAACATGACTAAAAGCAGCAGGCAATTCCAAGTGGCAGCCTGAATATAAAACTGCCCTAAAATTTTCTCCAGCATATTTATTACTCTGCCAAATTTACAATCACTGTGCCATAAAGCCTCATCACTTTGGCAAAATTCAGACAATTCTTTACCACAATATGACACAATGGTCTCTAGTCCGTTCCTCAGTCTTTTTGCTCCAAATCTTCACTATAAACATGACTAAAAGCAGCAGGCAATTCCAAGTGGCAGCCTGAATATAAAACTGCCCTAAAATTTTCTCCAGCATATTTATTACTCTGCCAAATTTACAATCACTGTACCATAAAGCCTCATCACTTTGGCAAAATTCAGACAATTCTTTACCACAATATGACACAATGGTCTCTAGTCCGTTCCTCAGTAGAGTCTGTGTTTACATCCAAAACTTCATGAGCCTGATCTTCACAGTCTGCATTCCTGTTGGCTGATTTTCTCCTTCCCCAACCCCCAGACTCACCCATCAAAAACTGTTTACACAACTCTAAACTTTGTGGAGCCTGCTTTTCCAAAGTATGTACAAAAAAGGTCCAAAGTTTTCTAAATTACATTATCAGGTAGTTACAAGAAAAACATCCCTCACTTTTCTGTAACCAGGTTTCTGGGTACCAGGCCTTCAGCACCTGAGGCTCTGGAGAATATTCCAGAACTAAATAATGACAAATCACCAGAATCAGAACCAGAACATAACTGATGCTCTTCAAAATTGCCTGATTTAACTTGAAAAGAAAATTTAGCTATCTTCTAATCGCTTTTCTCTTCATCCCACACTTTAATAGTTCCACAGGCTCCTGCATGAGGATTTATCTTTGAATGCTACTATCACTGAAGCAAAGATTCCAAGGGGGAATAGGGAGGAAACGTAGCAGTAAAGGTGAGGCAAGATGCTGGGAATGTTCATTCAGGAAGCAGGTTTTATTTAAGCTGCAGCCTGCTCCAGAGGACTCAAGTCTCAAAGTCTGGACCTTAAAGGGAGGAAGTTCTTAACGTTTTTATACACTGCACAGTGAGTTACAGCATAGGCAAATTACATACTGGTTGGCAAAGTTATAAAGAGCGAATGGTTTTTCTCTTTCTTGAGGGGATGAAAAGCATAAAAAGTTCCTGTTTGAGACAACAAAAAAGAGGAAATTTCTGTTAAGTGGGGCAGAAACCACAAGACTGGTGGCTGTAGCTAGTTGTGTAAGTGTTTTATGAAAGAACCTGTTAGCTGAAAACTCACACACACACACACACACACACACACACACTCAAACACACAGAAAGACTGAAAATTTTGTTTTACTTAATTTTTCTATTTTTCTTTTATCATTCACCACTCTAAGACCTGCTAGTTAACTCACAGTTAAACTATACATTCTCACCCTTTTGATTAGGACCTTCTATAATATTTTGACCTTGACAGTTGTCTTTTTTATAGAGAATTTTTAAAAGTTTATTGCCTTCTCAGAGCCTATCTAAAGGACATCTGACCTTGGTCTCTAAGCTTCCCTATGAACTATTGCCTCCATGATCCTGAAACACTTGGATTCTACATGCTTACAACAACAGCATCATAAAATCACCAAGGCCTATTGCCAGTACCTAGTCCAGCTTGCACCATGATTGCAGTAGCTTCAGTACTCCCCTCTGCAGTCCTGTGCCCAGGAGAACACACTGGATCTCCCTTCTCCAAGCAGTTTCAAATGTTTCTGCTTACACCCTAGAGCCTAGAAGGGTTGAGTCTCATCCAGTTCCTGAGATGCCTGCAAACAATCTTTTCTGTTGGCATTGTGCAAAGAGCAATGGCTTCCTTTTAATGGGGATGATCTTTGTATCAACCACCATTTTATTGACCCAAAATTTGCAGCTAAGCTGTAATATTTAAATCTCTTCTGCTCTACTTTTTGCTCCAAATCTTCACTATAAACATGACTAAAAGCAGCAGGCAATTCCAAGTGGCAGCCTGAATATAAAACTGCCCTAAAATTTTCTCCAGCATATTTATTACTCTGCCAAATTTACAATCACTGTACCATAAAGCCTCATCACTTTGGCAAAATTCAGACAATTC
>NW_008355454.1:636719-637447 GCF_000622305.1 Nannospalax galili
TCTTTTTTTCCTTTTTCTTCTAGGGTTAAGTGAAATCACAGCAAAACAAAATCTTGTTTTTTTAAAAAAAATATTTATTTTTATTTTTTTATTTTATTTTATGTATATGAGTGTATTGCCTACATGTATGTCGCACCCATGTTGTGCAATGCTGCCATGGTCAGAAGAGGGCTTTGGATTACTCTGGAACTGGGGTTAAGGATGGTTCATAGCCGCCATGTGGGTGCTGGGACTTGAACCCAGGTCTGCACCCATGTTGTGCAATGCTGCCACGGTCAGAAGAGGGCTTTGGATTCCTCTGGAACTGGGGTTAAGGATGGTTCGTAGCCACTGTGTGGGTGCTGGGACTCGAACCCAGGTCCTCTGCAAGAGCAGTCAGTGCTCTTAACTGCTGAGCCATCTCTCCAGCACCTCTTATTGTTTTTTAAACTTGAAATATAACTTTTTTTAGTATGGTGGTTTTTATACATAAGCTAACCATACTTTTAATTTTGGTGATGTTGCGTGTACTGTCTTTTTATTAGTTACGTAAACATGCACCATCAATGAAACAAGATCATTAAAAATTATCTGGCCAATTGAAATATAACTTTTTTTAGTATGTTGGTTTTTATACATAAGCTAACTATACTTTTAATTTCAGTGTTGTTGTATGTACTGTCCTTTCATTAGTTACGTAAACATGCACTGTCAATGAAACAAGATCATTAAAAATTATCTGGCCAAAT
>NW_008355454.1:637508-637721 GCF_000622305.1 Nannospalax galili
TTAATAACAACATACTTAGAAGAAGCATATCATTACAACACAATTGACATATTCAATAACGTTTTCCTGAGGTAAGATGCGTCTGTTTCAAGATTTGCTGTAAATTTTTAGGTTTACACAGTTCAATTAATAGTTATACAATATTGTACTCAGTATAAACCATGTAAGATATAAAATTAAATGAGGTTTTAACCTTTAAAAAAGATCTCCATT
>NW_008355454.1:638093-641043 GCF_000622305.1 Nannospalax galili
ACAATATTGAACTCAGTATAAACCCTGTAAGACATAAAATTGAATGAGTTTTTAACCTTTAAAGAAGATCTCCATTTCATTTTATAATATGCTGTTTCCTACATTTTTAATGCTACTAACACATAGATGTTTGCACATGTGTCTTTAATCTCTATGTATCTGATGATTACTAGTCACAGTCAGTTACCCTCAGATCCTTAGTACCCGAGTATGGACATAAAGTCATCAAGTAGATTTCACTGGTAATGTTTATCACCTCTACTATTTAACATGAAGTAAATTTTTATGCTTCCTCCTTGTTGGGACATGCTGTCCTGGCCTCGATCTGCACCTCCCCCGCAGTGACCGTTTGGGCCTCGTGGTTCCTCAATCTCAGAATTGTTTACCAGCTAATTTTCCGGTGTCAGGTCCTGAGAACACCATGACCTGGCACTGACCCTCGTTGGGTCAGCTGCCTTCTGGCCTAGGGTATAAAAGCAACCTGGGGCTGAGAAAAAAAGGCTTCTTCCGCTACACTAAAAGTGTGATTGTCTCTTCAATCCTGATGTCCTCTGTTCAGAGATCAGCTTTGTGCCATGCAGGCGTGGCACCTCCTCTAATATGTCTTTTTTAAATTTGTTGATTTTTCTGTGTGTATTTCATACAGAACATTCCACACAATCTTACTCATCTATATACCCACTTCGCAAATGGCCCCTCCCATAGCCTCCCCCCTCCGACATACTGGAGCCAATATACTCTGTCATCCCTGTTACTGTCCACTGTGTTGTAGCTCAAGAGTACAGGTGACTCACCACAGTGATGCTCATAGTCCCCTGGAACTTAGTTGACCTAGGAGGGCAAAGAGCAAAAACTGTCCTTTATGTTCCCCTGACCAAATTAGTATAGATCTCAAAGTATGGCTGTTAAACATCTAAGAAGGTTAGTTCCACCAGTCTGGTACTTTTAATTACCATATTCCGTGTACATAGAGCTTGGGCAAAGACCAAAACTCTCAGATAAACCTTGCCTAAGCATATCCGTGTAGATAGAGCTTGGGCAAAGACCAAAACTCTCAGATAAACCTTGCCTAAGCATATATTACATTCTTTGATCTGGTTGTATTTATAATTTGTCAATAGGTTGTTGGTCTAACATGGTTACCTCTGGTTTTCTAAAATTAGGTAGACATTGTTTATCTCTCACATTGTCTAACCCTTCCACCATGGTCTCCCCATTTAAGGTGCCCCTGTTTTATTTTCATTTCTCCCTTAATAATAACCTTCTCCTATAGTACCACCTCTCTTGACCTCCTTCTTTCCCTTTATCCCCTACATTCCTTGTATAACCTTCCCTTCCCCTCCCCCTCCCCTTAAAATAAGCCCATTATTACCCATTTCTACCTGTTAGCACCTGTTTTCTAGTGTTCTTCTCTTTCAGATTCTTTCTTTTCCTTTACATCCCTGGTTCCTCTTCATTATCCTGGTTCCTGTAGTTATATCTGGATACATGTGCACTTATAAGGACTTGGCGCTAGGATCCACATATGAGGGAGAACATATACCGTTTTGTTGTTTGTTTTTTTTTCTGAGTGTGTTACTTCACTTAGCATAATAGTTTCTAGTTCCATCCATTTTCCTGCAAATTTCATGATTTCATCTTTCTTCACTTCTCAGTAAAACTCCGTCATATAAATGAATCACATTTTCATTATCCACTGGTCAGTTGAGGGGCACTTAGGTTGCTTCCATCTCTTAGCTATTGTAAAAAGAGCAGCAACAAACATGGGTGTACAAGTGTCTCTGCAATAGGATGAGTTCTTTGGGTATATACCAAGGAGTGGTATAACTGGGTCAAATGGTAGGTTCATTTGTGTTTATTTTAAGAGTTCTTCACACTGCTATCCATAGTGGTTGAACAAGTTTGCAGCCCCACCAGCAATGGATGAGTGTTCCCTTTCCCCACATCCTCTCCAACATTTGGTATCATTTGTTCTCTTGATCTTAGCCAGTCTGACTGGGGTAAGATAAAATCTTAAACTGGTTTTAATTTACATTTCCCTAACTTCGCACCATGTTGAACATGTTTTCAGATGCTTCTTAGCCATCTTTATTTCTTCTTTTGAGAACTCTTTGTTCAGCTCCTTAGCCCACCTTTTAATTGGGTTACTTCCTTTCTTGATACTTTGTTTATCAAGGTTGTTATATATTCAGGATGTTAAACCTCTGTGGGTTTTCTCTTCACTTCCTTGGTTGCTTCTTTTGGTGTACAGAAGCTTTTTAGTTTAATGAGGTCCCATTTGTTGATTCTTGACCTTGTTTCCTGAACAGTTGATGTCAGGTTTAGAAAATCCTTTCCTACACCTATATCTTTGTTGTTATTGCCTATGTTTTTTAATAACAGTTTCAGAGTTTCAGGCTTCACATCAAGGTCTGTGATCCATTTGGTGTTGACTTTTGTGCAAGGTGAAAGATAGGGGTTTGATTTCATTCTTCTACAGGTGGAGGTCCAGTGTTGCCAGCATCATTTGCTGAACATGCTGTCTTTCCTCCAGTGAATGTTCTTGGCTCATTGTCAAATATCAGGTTGTTGAAATTGAATGTACTCATATTTGGGTCTTCAATTTTGTTCCATTGATCTATGGGCATATTTTTGTTCCAGTACCATGTTCTTTTTATAACTATAGCTCTGTAATACCGTTTAATACAGTAATCCCCCCAGGATTGCTCTTAGTGCTCAGGGTTGCTTAAGGTATCCGAGGTCTTTTGTGCTTCCATATGAATCTTAGGATAGATTTTTCCAATTTTGTGAAAAATATCATGGAGATTTTGATTGGCATTGCATTGAATCTATAACTGGCTTTTGGTAGGATGGTCATTTTCACTATATTAATTCTTCCAATCCATGAGCATGGGAGGTCCTTCCATCTTCTGATGTCTTCCTCAATTTCTATCTTTAAAGATTTAAAAGT
>NW_008355454.1:641225-642273 GCF_000622305.1 Nannospalax galili
AAAAAATACAATTTTCATTGTAGGGGTCTTTAATGTCTTTGGTCAGGTTAATTCCAAGATTTTTTTTCAGCTATTGTGAATGGGAGTATTTCCATGTGCTCTTTCTCTGATTGCTTGTTATTGGTATATAGAAAGGATACAGACTTTTGTAGATTAATTTTGTAACCTGCCACTTTACTGAACATGTTAGTAATTCCTAGGAGTCTTCTGGTTGATTTTTTTTGGCGACTCTTAGATATAATAGCATATCATCTGCAAAAAGGGATAATCTGATCTCTTCTCCAATTATCACTCCTTTAATTTCTTGCTCTTGTCTAATTGCTCTTGCAAGAGTTTCAAGCACTATTTTAAAGAGGAGTGGAGATAGCGGACAGCCTTGTCTGGTTCCTGAATTCAATGGAATGCTTCCAGGTTTCTCCATTTAGAATGATGTTGGCTGTGGGTTTGTTATATATGGCTTTAATTATGTTGAGATATGTTCCCTCCAGTTCAATTCTGTCTAGGACTGTGAATATAAAAGCATATTGAATTTTGTCAAAGGCCTTCTCTGCATCTATTGAGATGACCATGTGGTTCTTGTCTTTGAGCCTATTTATATGATTTATGATGTTTATTGACTTACATATATTGAACCATTCCTGCATCTCTGGAATAAAATGAACTTGATCATAGTGGTTGATCTTTTTGATGTGTGTCTATATGTGGTTTGGAAGTATTTTGTTGAGAATTTTTGCATCTATGTTCATTAAAGATATGGATCTATAGATTTCTTTTCTTTTCTTTTTCTTTTTGTATCTTTACCTGGCTTTGGTATTAGAGTAATGCTGGCTTCATAGAAGGAATTTGGAAATTCTGCTTCCATTTCATCTTTTTGAATAAATTAAGTAGTATTGAATGTAGATTGTCTTTAAATGTCTGATAGAATTCGCCTGTAAATCCATCTGGTCCTGGGCTCTTTTTCAATCTGAAAGTTTTGTATTTCTGTTTCAATTTCTTTTTGTGTTATGGGTCTGTTTAAGTTGTTAATCTCTTCTTGGTTTAGTTTTGG
>NW_008355454.1:642611-643685 GCF_000622305.1 Nannospalax galili
TGTCTTGAGATGCAGTTTTAAGTCATTTATTTGTGATCTTTCCGATTTTTTAATGTAGGCACTTAGAGCTATATACTTCACTCTAAGGACCGCTTCAGTGTGTTCCAGAGGTTTTATTATGTTGTATTGCCCTTTCATTTAGGTCCGGGAATACTTTTATTTCTTTCTTAATTTCTCCTTTGACCTATTCATCATTCAGGAGTATGTTGTTTAATCTCCATGTGTTCATGTGGTTCCTGGGGATTCTTCCAGTGTTAATTTTAAGCTTTAGTGCACTGAGGTATGATAGAATGCATGGAATTATTTAAATCGTTTTGTATTTGTGAGGTTTGTTTTGTGCCCCAGTACATGGTTGATTTTGGAGAAGGTTCCATGGGGCACTGAATAGAAAGTGTATTCTTTGGTGCTTGGGTGGAATATTTGATAGATGTCTGTTAGGTCCATTTGATGTATGCTGTTGTTTAATTCTCTGCCCTGTTGACCTATCTAATGGAGACAGTGGGGTACTGAAGTCCCCTATTGTTAATGAATTGGTATTAGTCTGGGTCTTATAGTCCTATAGTATTGTTTTTATGAAGTTGTGCACACCAGAGTTTGGTGAATATATGTTCATGATTGTAATGTCTTCTTGGTTTATTGGCCCTTGGATCAGAATGAAGGGGCCCTCTTTATCTCTTCTGTTTAGTTTTAGTTTAAAGTCTAGTTTGTCAGATGTTAGAATTGCTACGCCTGCTTTTTTCTTAGTACCATTTGCTTTGTATATTTTTTCCATCCTTTCACCTTAAGATAGTGTCTGTCCTTGAAAGTGAGATGAGTTTCTTGCAGACAATAAAAAGATGGGTCTTTTTTCTTAATCCATTCAACTAGTCTATATCTTTTGACTCAGGAGTTCAGTCCATTGATATTTAAAGTTATTAATGAAAGATGTGTATTGAATCGTGTCATTTTTATTTCTGTTCACATTCTTGATATAGCTGTACTTTTCCACAGTTATACCTTCATTGAATATCTCTCCTCAACCCCTTGGGTATAGTCATTCCTTTCTTCAGGTCTTTGTATTGCTTCCAGATCTCT
>NW_008355454.1:644888-645640 GCF_000622305.1 Nannospalax galili
GATTTTTGCATGAGACTCAAGACTTCCTTTATTGAATTTAGATTTGCTTCTTTTCGTAAACCTTATGTGGCTTTGTGGTTTACTTGTTGGGCATGAAAATGTGGTTGGTCTAGGCTTCCGGTTCTCTCTTTTGATTTTATATTGGAGTGGCTTAATTGCTTTTGTCTTCAGGAGTTCCCACAGAGGACCAAGTGAGATAAGGCTCAGATGATATCAGGCTTTCTTCTAAGGTATGGGTTCCTCCAGGAAAGATGCTGCCCTCTAGAATTTGGGGGCTGGTCTGCTGTGGGAGAAGGGCTGAGGCTAGATGCTGGTCTCAGGAAGCTGGTAGCTGTGCCACCCAGGGAAGTAAAGGGAGGTGAGGGCAGGACCAGGCCTAGAGGGTTCCTGGGGGCCCACAGGAAGGAACTGGGTTGGTCCAGATGCAGAGGATCAGGAAGTAGCAGCAGCTCTGGGAGGAGAGGTAACCCAGGTGTCTCAGGTCCCAAGACAAGAAATGGGCCTGTACCCAGTCTAGGATGAGAGACTCAGTGTGTAGGACCCTGAGACCCTCTTCATTCACCTGCTACCCTCCCCAATCCCTCCAGACCCCCACTAATTGCTCTTTTAGCTTCTGTAAAATGCTTGGCTGCTGCTTTAGACATGCCTAGACATGCCCACCTGCTGCTCCCCCCCCCCTTCCAGGAAACTATAGATTAAGCAAGCCTGGGCATGAAAACTGCCCTATAAGGTAAAAATAGACTCCTGGCCCC
>NW_008355454.1:645753-646620 GCF_000622305.1 Nannospalax galili
TCGTGCAGGCTTCTTGGACCAACCACAATGTGATGCTGTTATTCCCCTCCTCCCTTTGTCTATAACCTATAAAAAGCCCCTTCTTCCTGCCGCTCAGGGCTCTCAGACGGATCCACCACATTGGTTTGGTCTGGGAGTCTGAGCTTAAGCCCAAATAAAGACACTTTGTTCTTGCATGCTCTCTAGATTCCGTGGTCATTTTGGGGGATCCGGTCTCTGGGCACAACACTGGGAGTTTTCTTAGGGTCCATTTCACCTGGCAGTATTAAACCAACCATATAACACATCTTTATCTGAATTTTTCCTAGTTTGTATCCTGGGTAGGGGAAATAGAGTAACTTACAAAGGTGAAAACCCAGTGACCCACAAAAGAGGAACACATGGTGGTATGTTCTGCTTTGTGGCTCAGTGGCCCACCAGTCCAGATTTCTTCTGTGCCCCAGCCACAGTCTCTGTTAGCTTTCATCCCCACCTCATGGGCCTGTAGTCTCTCCCCAGGTCCATAAATGCCCCTGCTCGTGTCCACTCTGGCGAGACACTGGGGCCATTTTGTCTATGGCCCTGCTGCCAAGATGGTGAAGCTAACTCTCTGTAGCCAATTCTCTGAAGCAAACCCCACCCCTCAGAGGAACAAGCACCCCTTGGGACACAAGTACCATCTGTTGATCCTTGGAGCTAGCTACTAGGCTATTACTGTTCTCCAATGTCTTCAACAGAATGCATTTTAAGTTTATCTAGGAGTTTCAGGGTTTCACATTTTAAATTAAGGTCCTTGATCCATTTCAAATTACTTTTTATACAAGATTAAAGTTGTGAATCTAATTTCATTCTTCTATTGGTCAAAATCTAGTTTGCCAGCACCATTTA
>NW_008355454.1:646809-650678 GCF_000622305.1 Nannospalax galili
AAATTTTATACTTTCAGTTTATATTATTACAGTTTGAATCTATACCACATTAGACTGTGAAAACATCATTAGTAGTTTAACATTATATAGTGAACCAGTAATTTTGATTATTAATTTTAAAATATGTTATCATTTTTATTTTATGTGTATGAGTGTACTGTCTGCATGTTAGTAACTGCACCCCTTTTGTGCAATGCTGGTGGAGGTCAGAAGAGGGTGTTGGATCATCTGGAACTGGAGTTAAGAACACTTCTTATCTGCTAAATGGATGCCGGGAACTGAGCCCAGATCCTCTGCAAGAGCAGCCAGTACTCTTATTTGCTGAGCCATCACTCCAACCCCATTGATTACTAATTTTAATGTTCACTTTTTTACTTCTAACTTCTAGTTGCCTTAAGAGTTTAATGTCTTCAAGGGAAGGATTTTGTTATTTTGAAAAATATCGTGTACACTTGCAGCTCTGTTTTACAAATGACAAGAAATAAAGTTTATTTTGCACAAATAAAAACAATAGCTTAATTTATTAGATACATGGAAATACACTTTCTAAATCCAGAAGTTTGAACTGGATCATACTTATTTATGGCTAATGAACTCTTGGGAATTTTAAATATTAAAAAAGCATAGCATCATACCCCTTTTGATGACTATATCAACTATGAAATGGTAAACCAAAGGATTAGTAAAAGCCTTTTCTTAATCTTATTTATGTATTCATTTTATATTTTTAATATTATGAGGAAAATAGTTTACTTTTGTTGTAAGAATTTGGGGTGCAGGAACAGGAAGCAATGTTTATCACCTTTTTAAGGACTGGGTGACATACCAAAATCTAATTACATTAAAGTTCATCCTGGGTAATTAATTAGTTTATTGAACTTAAAGAACAGGGGTGAGGAATTGTTGACAGGTGAATCAGTGACCCAACAGTAAATGCATTAGAAAGTCTTTATGCAGCATGCCTGATGATTTCCCCCTAGTTTCTTGGGTTGGGCTCCTTGTACTTAGCCTTTTCCAGCATATATACCTCAGTTTCTCCCCAAGACCAGAGGTCAGGTGTAATTAAGGCATAGTATAATTGCATACAATGGGCTGGAGGGAAGGGCCATATACTTGAGTTGAGGATTCCCTGTTTATTCCTTACATGAAGGAACACTCATAGTCAACAAGCCCAGCTGTGATGACCTTTTGTAAGCAGGCACAGTTGATCACAAAGTAGGTAGCTGTTTGGCTCAGTAGAGAGTACTTTATAACATTACTTTATTAAAAGAACACTGAATCCAAATTACGTACATAGGAGAGTATAATAGCTTAATATTACCTGTGCTTACATTGTGGAATTATGAGGCTTTGTGAGTTCCCAGGGAAACCTTGTAGAAAACATAAAAAAAATAATTTTTTTTGTTTTGTTGTTTTTGCATAATTTAGAAGGTTATTTATCAAAACTGTGTTTTAGGTTTTGGCAGATAAATGGCAAAACATTATAAATTGATGTTCAAAACAGCAGAGTTAAGTGAGGAAACACTATTAAGACTGAGATGCCGGAGTTACTGACTGAGAATTCTTCTAGAGAGTGTCCTCTTTATTGTCCCCCACGGACTGTAAATAGTCTTTTAATTTTTTTCTCTTGATTTATTCTGTTGTTCTTATTAAGTAATAAAACTGGTATTCATTTTACATCTTCATTAGTCTGTGTTCATTATTTTTCATTATTGTGACATTCCATTAACTGCTTTTATTAAATATATCTTTATATCAATAGATTGAAAAAAAAAGTAACCTCTGTTGGAAAGTTCACCCCTTCTCTGTCTCCAAGGGCATAATGCCTTCATTCTTGGGATGTTCTGTTGTCCTCTCCCCTGTCATAGAGTCTTGGGCCTAGCATATCTCAAAAAAGGGGTTTGGATTGGAGAACATTTAGAGAGAAACATGCATGAGCCTGAAATAGGAAGGCCAATCCTAGCTCCTTCTCTGTTAGCTCAAATGGCACATAACAATAAAATGTACAAAAAGACATTTGTTTTTCTGTAAAAGAATTGAATACAATGATTTACATCTGACAAAAGGATTGAGTCCAGTGTTAACTGGACTCAAAGCATCTATTGTCTCTATAATGTGTATAAATTTGTCCAGGGATGTCCCTTTCTCAGTCTGGTCTGTGTGAAAAATGGCTACTCATCTGTGAAACGAAGGTACTTTTCTGGGGTGCCTTTCAAATAAATTTCCTTTTTTGTTTTTAAAATAGTTTGTCAATATTTATTAGATAGGATTCAAGCCTGATGACTCTCAGAGCAAATTTTCCTGTTAAAGAGAGTTACCAGTCTGAATGTTGGGATTTGGAAAAACCATATCACAATTCATCATACATAAACTTGGATTAAACATTCATAAACCCGAGAATAAGGAACACAGAGAACAATAATGTTTTAAAGAACTCATGAATAGATTATATTGGATGGTAGAGAAAGTTGGAATTTTGTAGTTGCAGTGTAGAAAGAGTGGGTACTAGAATCCAGTGGGGTCATTTTTGCCTTCTCCTTCCACGTTCCCAAAGGGACAATTTTCCAGGATACAGGCACTGTCCTGCACCCCCTCCTCCATGACTGCTCCTTGTGTAAACTGTGCGAAGGGAATTGCCTACAAGCAGTGGGTTAGATATTTAAGATAGGCTGGGTAATAGCAAAAGATATGACTTTTGTGAGGATTGTAATTTTATTCAAATTAGGACCTCTCAGGACAAAAGAAGCTTTTGTTTGTTTAATTAACATTTGCTTACCCATTTTGTACTGTTTCTTTACTACTGATTGACAGCCCTCTGGCAAATATCTCCTATAAAGTTACCTTCTCAGTCCCTTGATTCTCAGTGGTTTCCATTTGCCCACTGTCAGTGTCTCAGGATGTAGTTCAAGATTTCTATATCACTCTCAACCCTGGATTTAAAGACAAAAATCCAAGAAATATTAACCCAAGAGGGCTACAGTTTCATCTTTTCTGGACACTGACCCCAGTCAGAGACTACTTGAGTGACCCCACAACCTATTTCTGCTCCAACTTCCTCCAGGAAATGTCTAATCAGAGGGGAGAATACTAGGGAAAGGGGGTGATCAGGTGCCATGTCAACTGACTGGTGGGATTTCTAGTTAACTTGGGTCCTACCTATTCTGCCAGGTGGTGTACTCCAAAACCCCTATTCCCTGTTTCTGTGACCCAGAAGTATCTACTGTGATCAGGGGTTGCATGCCCCAGTGCACCAGAAAAGTTTTTTCTTAAAGGTAAAAACAGCCAATGGCACGCGTCAAGGGGATGTTTTCTTCCAGCTTCCTGAGAGGTCAATTCCTGGAGGCAAGGATGGTGAGAAGGCAATCTACACCTCCTGTGTCATGCCATAGCCATCAAGAAATGTAGCAGAAAGACGAGGCTAGATACTAGAAATGTTCAGGAAGCGGGTTTTATTTAGGCTGCAGCCTGGTCCAGAGGACTCAAGTCTCAAAGTCTGGACCTAGAAAAGAGGAAATTCTTACATGTTTATATCTTAGGAATTCGTAGGTCACAGTTTAGCCAAATGACATATTGATTGGCTAATAGCAAAAAGTATTTTTTCCTCCATTTTTTTCCAATTTTTTTATTGAGCTTTTGTGCATTTCACAAAATACATCTTAATTAAATTTAGACCCCTTCTCCTCTCATTGCTTTCCATTTCCCCACCACCAGATTTCAGGTATTCTGTCATATATGTTAAGTCCTATCCAGACAGTTTAGCCAAATGACATATTGATTGGCTAATAGCAAAAAGTATTTTTTCCTCCATTTTTTTCCAATTTTTTTATTGAGCTTTTGTGCATTTCACAAAATACATCTTAATTAAATTT
>NW_008355454.1:651819-653358 GCF_000622305.1 Nannospalax galili
AGCACTTTCTGTACTCATAAAGATATGTAAATATATAGGGCATTCTCCTTTTGTATTGTCTGAAAGGAGGAATACAAACACTTGAATACTAGTATGGAGATGCATTAAGCACTAAACTGCATACAGCTAACAGATCCCTACAAATGCAGAGCCTGAGCCCCTGCATCACATTATTCACAAGGTACTCTTTCCAACATGTCTGGTATTTCTCTTTAAAATGTATACATTGGTAATATGAGGAACAACACATTTGTGCATTGTGATCTCAAACCAGTTAAGACTTTTTTTTTTTTTTTTTTTTTGGTCTTTTTGAGACAGGGGCCTGTAGCCCCAGCTGTCCTGGAACTCACTATGTAAACCAGGCTGGCCTTGAACTCACAGAGCTCTACTTGCCTCTGCCTCCCGAGTGCTGGGATTAAAGGTGTGCACCCCTCTGGAAACCACAAATTAAGTTGATCTTTTGTCAAAAGGAAAAAATATTCAGTATAAGAAATATAAGAAATATTGGCAAGGGGAACTAACCCCAGAAGTGGAGGTTTTAGAGATCCTAATTCCATCTTTACCACCTTGGTATTGTTATTTTGTACTCCAAATATTTTATATTACAGAGCAATGTAAACATGATCAGAATCCTGGAATATAAGTGGCTTAACTTAGGGTTTTATCACTAGCCTTAAACTTAACAAAATGAATGATTTCTATATTAAAAATAGTTAGGCCAATAGGCTAAAGCACTAAAAGACTTCCCTAGATTCAGTGATTCAATGCTACCTACCTAAAGGAACAAGGATTTTTTATTATATCTTTTTTGCTAAATGGGTAAGTTGATTCTATAAATAGATGTGTAATGGAGATCTAATCTATTATTGAAACTCTATGCTGAACTTGAACTTGCCAAATTTCTCAAATAACAGTCTTTTTTTCTCTTCATCTTTCTTTCTATGATTATGCCACATGCATACATTTTATCTCATATACTGGTAAGAAACTACCTAAGACACAGAACTCTTCTCCAAGAACACCAAGTACCAATACACACAGAGACACACACATGAACATGCACACACACATGAAATTTAATCTCACACACACACACAGGGAATTAAATTTCACACACACACACATACACACACACACAGGGAATTAAACCATATCTCCCCACACACATGCACGTATGCACACATACAGGGAATTAGATTACTTTTATTCGTGGCTAATTTTGAAATAAATGACAAGAACTGGAAACAATAAACAGTTCTATATAAAACTTAAGAAGCAATTTTCTTTGTCTTTGCAAATGAAGTAACTTCCTACCACAGACATACTTTTGTGTGTGATTGGATAATGAAAAGAGGTAGGCTATTTTTAATTTTATAAATTATATTATAATTGGGTGTTTTAAAGCCAAAATAATCATTTTTGTATGTTCTCTGGGAAAAAAAATGCCACTATATTTTAGAAAACCTTTTCAAAAGCTGATAACTTGGTTGCATATCATATAAAAAGACATTTTGATCAACTATTTTGATGACACTATAA
>NW_008355454.1:656213-709964 GCF_000622305.1 Nannospalax galili
ATAAGTAAAAGGAATTTAAGTGTGTCAGTTTAAAGTAAAGTAGCTTATAACAAAACATCACTTAAAAAATAAACAGGTAGAAAACATCAGGGCAAATAGTGATGCAGAGTCTGATGGACTATTTAAGAAAAATATTACCTTAATCCTTATTTTCTCTCTACGTCTCTGTCAGCAACGTTCAGCTAAGAAGCTTATGGTTAGAATGCTGACAGAACTAGCTAGAACCGTTTGCCTCATGTCTTGATGAACCTTCTTCTTCAGTTCTGTTTGTCTCAGATTTCTTACACTATATCCTAATCATATTTAGCCCCCTTTTCTCTATCTGCACCCTCTCATATCCTGACCAAAGGACTTCATGCATTTTGTCATATATGTTAGAGTCTAGTGAGTCAAGTTTGTGTACCCAGATGTCCCTCAGTGTGAGTTCATCCACTGGACCCTTTTCAGCATGTCTGGTATCACTCCATTAAAGAAAATAAACTCTCTTCTGTCTATCAGTGATAAGCTGCCAATAGTTCCTCACCAAAGTTGTGGCCTGCTGCCAATTTCCCCAGCTCTACGCTGGTTCTTTCTCTGAGTTTGCATCGGTCTTGTGCGTTCTGTCACCATTGCTATAAGTTCATATGTGCAAGTTCCCAGGAGCTTGTAAGACTGGTCATGCACCTCCTCCCCTGGCACTTAGAATCTTTTGGTCCCCTCTCCCACAATAGTTCCTGAGTCCTGGGTGGGTCAAGTTTAATATAGGAGTCCTGTCTAGACACCCACACGCTGTAATCTTATCCTCTACACTTTGGCCAATTTTGGCCTTTTGTGTTCATTGCCCTCTGTTGCATGAGGAAGCTTCACTGGTGAGAGTTGAGAAATGCATTAGTATTCTCTCTACCCCGGTTCCACTATGTTCCATGAGCCTTAGGTATAGAGATGCCATTGTAGATGTGTTGCTAGGGTTGGGCATCTCACAGAAACTTACTCTCTGTATGTGACCACTTGTAGAACTTGCTAATAGCCTCCATCTGTTGCAAAAGAAGATTCTTTAATGAGAGGTGTCTGGAATACATGTCTGTAAATATAAGGATCCATATTTAGCATATAGTAAGAAATTGCATTTGTCTGAGGATATGACAGAGGGTTTTCTCTAAGATCTATGACCTCTCCAGCCATGTGTATTTGACTATATTTACAGTGCCACATGAGTTCCCTCCCACTGAGAAAGCTTTAAGTCCAATTAGATAGCTGTTGATCACCCCAAAGATGAAACAGCCACTACTACACCAATACAGTTTGCTGTGTTGGTCACTGTTGTGGTTATTAGGCTTTAAAGCTGAGGTTGGATGATTGATTTATGTTCTTGCTTAGCAGCTGGCGTAGTGTCCTCTGAAACTATGAGAGCTGAGACCTAGTCTTCAGGGAGGAGACTTCCAGGTCAGTTCCAGCTCCAAGTCCTGTGTCCAAAGTATGTCCTGTCTTTAGCAATAGGGTTTTACCTTCAAGTCAGACAAGGGATTTTTTTTTTAATCAAGTTCTTGTTTTTCCAAAATTATAATGATTTCCCTGGTTTTAAGACTTTTTTGCTAGCCAATCAATATATATTTCCTTCTCAATGCAACCCCGTGCCTACAAAAGATATGTGCTACTTCCTTTGGAGTCCAGAATTTGAGACTTGAGCCCACTGGATCAGGCTAAAGCCTATATAAAATACCTGCTTCCTGTGCATTCCTGGTGTCTTGCTTGATCTTTCCCAAAACAGTTCTGGTGAATTGGTGACTTGTAGATCCTGCACTCTCCAACCCCACCAGCCCTCAAGAACAACAGAGCCTAAGGGAGGCAGCAACAAGAGCAAGGATTGGGAGCATTACTCAGTTGAATAGGTAGGATTTGGGTCTAGTAAGAGACCAAACAAATCCAAAATTGATAGAAAAGGCACTTGATCACCTCCTTCTGTGTCCTGGCGTACCCCCTGACTAGACATTTCCTGGAGGTAGCCAGAGCTGAATCGGACTCACAGGCACCGGAGGGAGTAGTCTCTCGCCAGGGTCATTGACCAAGATCAAACTGTGATCCTTTTTGGTTGACAATCTAAGATTTTTTTTTTTTTTGTCTCGGAATTCTAGACTGAGGGGAGTATAGAAATTTTGTCTGAACTTGTCTATACGAAAATGTGTGAAAATGGGCATAGAGTGGGATGGAAACTAAAAATCCACAGGGAACAACTCGTGTACTCCACAAATGAAGGGAGTGTGGGGGTCACATAATAAGAGGCACTCACCAGAGGGCCACTATTGCCCTAAAAGGTCCTAATTCTCTGACTGTGGTCACAGCCGTTTGTTCCCACCAGCCAGAGGAGAATCTGAAAATGCCTCTAAATGTTGCCATGAGACAGGGGAGCCCCTGGGGTACTTGGATCTGCCCTTTCCAAGAAGGGCCCTTTCTCTCTGGATCACAGGCTTCACTGCAGATTTCACTAGACCAGTTGCTAACTGGTCTAAAATGTTAGAGCCTAAATCTTAATATGTCTGAGGGTGCTGGCCCAAGAATTCAGGCTTGTGGTGTCATGACCTGCAACCCAAAACCTGCAGCTTTACTCAAGGAAGGGAAATGCAGAAATGGCCCCACTAAGTCCTAATACCCACTCTTTCTACACTGAGACTCTGTAGCTGGCTGACTTTCTCCAGCCTTCCAATATAGGTTCTGTTCTCAAGTTATTTTAAAATGCTATTGTTTTCTGTTTTTATTCTCTTGATTTTTAAATGTTTAAATCTAAGATTATATATGGTAAATTATAATATGGTTTTTCTAATCCAGACAGACTGATAGCACTCTTTAACAGGAAATTTTACTCTGAGTACTATCAGGCTTGTCTCTTATTTAATATAAATTTCCAAACTATAAATTTTAAAAGGTCAAGTATATTAAAAAATAAATAAAAATAAAAAGATCTCAAACACTCTAAAAGGAAAAACATACATAAACAAAACAAACAACAACAAAAACTCACCTTCAGTTTTACAGATATCCATGCAGACCACACAGAAAAAAATGACTCTGGCCTGGCCTGGAAAAAAGAAGACATCCTTGAGCTATTGTACACAGGTTATAAATATAGCAGATGCTTTGAGTACAGCCAGTTAACACTGCATTTAACTCTTTTGTCTGATATAAACCATTGGGTTCTATTGTTTTACAGAAAAAAAATGCTTTTATATACATTATATTTAAAAAATTGCTATGTGCTGTTTAAACTCACAGAGAAGCTGACTCTGGAGCTGGGATTGGACTTCCCACTTTAGATTCAAGCCTACTTATCTCCAAATGTCCTGAAAGCCTCATTCTGGATATAGCTGGCCACCAGACTCTATGACAGGGGAAAGGACCACAAAATAACCAAAGAGTAAAGGCATTATGATCTTGGAGATGGCTATGGGATAAGCCATTTCCAGAAGAGGCTACTACTATTTATCTCATAATGTAGAAATGTCTAATGACAGCAACTAATGAGATGCTGTCTCTTGTCACAATAATGGGAAAATAAAAAATACAGACTAATACAGATGTAAAAATGAATACTGGGGTTTATTTAATTACTTAAGGAAAAATATGGGGTAACTTCCCTCTTTAGGTAAAAACCTCTTTATAGACTTGGCAGAGAGAATTGCCAAAAACCTTAGAGTTAACAGTTGTTGGATATGTGGAGGCGCCTTCATGAATCAGGAATGGCCCTGGGTAGGGATGAGCCTAGATGCATATTTCATATTGCAATTGTGAACCAACGCTCCCAGGAAAACCTTATGCCTTTCAACAGTACTGTCTTCTGAAAGGCTAACTGATAAGAGTCCCAGAGATTGTGGAGTTTGGAATGTTGCAGGTCCAGAGCCTAATTACTACTTCTCAGGTTACCTTTTGCCCCTAAATAGCCATTTCTTTACCCATCTCTGTTTCTGACCTTATATCCTGTGCCTAACAGATAAAAACCTTTTGGAATGTATTAACTTAGCAGACGACCAGATCCTACCAATCAAAAAGTTAAAAAGTCATCAGATAGCATCTGAGACCTATAGTAGAAACTGCCCCTTTACTATGACCTGCCTACTGAATATATACACCAATGTATTTGAAAAGTGTCTTAATTTGTGACTTTTCTTTCTTCTGTTACTATTTTTTTTTAAAAAAATAAAAATCCATAAAACTGCTTCCACACCGAAAAGTAGAATTTGGGGTAACCCGAATCTATGTGTTCCTGGACCATGGTCATGCATGTTTGGCTCCAGATTATCTCTTATCCTCTTTTGAGGTGAGAGTTTTGCCTTTGCATTGACATGATGAGTCAAATTCTTGCCAAACAAGAAGGTAAGAGACCCCAGAGGTAGGCTCTCACACCACAGGTACTTGGAAAAAAATGTTTTAGTTTTCCTAGCCATACCAAAAGGATAGGAGAGACCATGTCAAAGAATACTGTTCTGGAATGCCATCTGTTGTCCAGATAACTCATGTAGTGTGGAGTGTATGGCTGGAACCCTAACTCCTTGGAGGATGGTTTTCTGCTATTGGAGGTTTTAGTAGCTTAATTGGCATAGTGATACTAATGTTATAAACCTGTTAGTTCCTTGTCTGGCTCGCCTTGGTGTGAGATGTGTTACGTACTCTCAAGAAGCCAGGATGAAGAGGGCCATAGCTAAGGTCATGGCCTTATATAAGGTCCTCAATGAGAATCTATAGTTTAACTCTGAGGTAAATAATGAGTCTTGAAGAAGAGAGATGTAGAGCCTGATGGAATATTTAAGGAAAATACGGATTTTAATCCTTGTTTTCTCTTTGTGTGTTACGGAGTTTGAAGCCACTTGGAAAAAGACCATCGGGCCCAATTCAAATGTTAATTGGTCAAATTTATCAGGGCTATAACTGTCTGTGGTCCCTAAGTCAGATCCAGGACCCTCAGCCCTGAGGTAAGGGTGAAACTAACTTATAAAGGCAAAAACCCCAAATCCCATAAGAATTTCATCACAGATGAGTAATGCCAGGTGGTCCTGGGTATACTCAGGATGGCCCAAGTTAGCAGATAAGTAAACTACAGAAGCAAGAACAACCTTATGTTAGTCCTTCTCTTAACAGATGTATAGTAAGGCACATTCTGATTACTACTTTTTTTTTTAGGCTTCTTGGCTAAGGCAAGAATGCAGCTGCAGTGTCTGGGAGATCACCAAGGTCAGCTACTCCAAAGAAAGCACTCTTCTAAGGGGAAGCAGCTAAGTTCAGGCGCTTAACCTTGAAGCTGGCAGTTTTTCTGTTTTTTTGAAATTGAAATGGCTGCTTTATGCAAAATGAAGTTACTTTGGCTATTACAATCTGGGAACTCCATTGGGGCCATTACATCTTTGTCTCTGTCAACAAGGTACAGCTGACAAGTTTATGGTTACAACATTGACAGAGCTAGCTAGTTTTGCCAAAACTTCAATTGTGTTTGTCTCAGACAGAGACTTCTGCAATGACTTTTAGATAGGATATTTTTTTTAAGCATGTTTTTCCTTAGTAAATTTATAATCATTTGCCTGGATTTAAGGCTTTGTTGATAGCCAGTCAATAAGTAACCTTCCTTCTTATTGCAACCCCATGTCTAAGGTATAAAAGACATGCACTACTTCCCTTTGGGGATCCAGATTTTGACCAGACTGCAGCCTAAAGAAAATACCTGCTTCCTGTATACTCCTGATGGTTCCCATAACACTAGGACATAGGGTGTACAGTGTGAGACTATTTCTAGGGAGATATGAACACATGTCTACTCACCCCAGATAGGGAACCAAAAACAGAATGAATTAAGGACACCACCAAAGTCCAGCTTGGTAAACCAATCAGTTTTATTGGGGCTACATACAGGAGTATAGAAGAAAGGTTATTTGTAGGAACAGAATAACTCACAGACAGCAGCATCACCAAAAGCCAGCCTCAACATGGGTATCAGCTCAAGAAAGCAGAAAAACCTGGAACATTGCACAACCTGCAGGCAGCTCAATAGGTTGGAAAGTGTCCTCTCCAGTTGGTCTCCGGCTCTTCCAGGTGGGCAGCTAGGCTGGTCTGAGAGTATCTCTCAGGGCTGAGGTCAGAGAGGCTCAGTGAATCCAGTCAATTCCAGGGACTTGGGGAGCTTAAGTAGCTTCCCTGCAGGATTGGAATGTTTCACTTCCTCTCAAAACACCCTTTGATGGAAGCTTTTTCTCTGAGGAACACAACAAAGAGTCAAAATTCTAAAGAGGAAAAAAAAAGTTAATTGAATTGAAGTGACTTAAAAGTTAGCTACACTTCTGACCACCCCTACCACACCCTGGACCATTTCCTAAGTGTCCATTATAGAGAGGCTAAGGAGAACATACATGTTCTATTCCTCTTCTTGATGAGGCTATTATAGATTTCTAAGTAATTACAGGACCAAAACACCAATAAGCTAAGCAGAATTCTGGGAAAATATAGAACTTTTATGTCAAGTTCAGCAAACTTCTCCAGAATAGAATTCTAAAATTTCTATAATTTAGGAGTAAGAAAGGATTTAATCTGAAGCTAAATATGGCCTAACAAAAGATTTGAATGTAATTTAGTACAAGCTTGATATCAAATTAAATTATGGCCATTTATCCTTACATTAGCTACATGTTAGGAATTCATTTCTGTTAAATCAATAAGGAAAAATACATACATTGTCTGGAGTTGGTAGTGATATCAATGAGACATCATAAAGACAATGACAAAACTGTCTTTTGTCATTCACCAGCACATACTGGCTAAAAAAGACCAAATTCGATAGAATATGTGAATTGCAGAAGAGACACAAGCCTCATTAGGGAAAGCCATAAATCACTTAAAGTGTCTAACTGGACCTAAATTGGCAGCCTGGCCTTCCTCAAGCCTTCTCAACTAGTCATTCCCTGGACTGAGAAACTGTTTGTGGAGCCCACCAGTCTGAGAAAAGAGACCCTCAAGGACAACAAACCCAGCACTAATTCAGCTCCCCACAAAGTGCAGCTGTGTCTCACAACTTTCTTATAGAAACCCCAGGTTTCTTTGTCTAGTTGTAGATGCTTGGTCCCATGACAGCCTCTACCTCTCGCTGTATCCTCTTGGAATAAAAGAAGACATATTCTTTACCTGTTGCAGGTTTGGCTCTGGTTTCTTGTTTCCTACTCCTCTATCTTTCCTTTTATTCTCCAAAAATCTAACAAAACTACTATGGAACAGAAGTGGAGTGAGACAATGGAGGCAAGCACAAAGGTGGCCTAGGCCTGAGTTCTCACATCTATTTAAAAATAACTGTGATTATGCCAGGTGTGGTGGTGTGCACTTTTAATTCCAGCACTCAGGAGGCAGAGATAGGTGGATCACTGAAGTAGAGGTCAGCCTGGTCTACATAGTGAGTTCCAGACCAGCTGGGGCTACAGGGAGACCCTGTCTCAAAAAGACAAAAAAAAAAGTGTCGATTTAATAGGATATAGGACATTGTAATTGAAAGGTAGTAATGGAAAAGAGAAGTTAACAGAAACCATTCAGATTGATTAAATGAAAGCAATGACACAAAGTAAATAACATACATAAAAGATATATGATAAAAAAAAAATGGGAAATTCCCTAACAGCTCAGTCAGACATTGAAGGAGATTTATTTGGAGAGACTGCTTAAATTTTTCCAGAGGTGGTGAAGAATATAAAGCCACAGCTGTCAGAGTTCTTTAAAATCACAGATAAATACATAGACCCATACCTGGAAACAGAATAGTAAGATTAAATATAAGAGCATCATCAAAATCAACCAGGAAGAACAAAAAAGAAGAGCATTGAAAAAGTAAAATATCTTATATCCACAGTAGGGCTGACTTCCAGTTTCATAGAAACTAGAAGAGAATCAAATGACATTTTTGAGATGCTAAAAGAAATACCTGTCAGTCTAGAATTTGGTACTCAGCAAATTAGACAGCAAATAAGAACAATTTTAGATTAAAAAATAAATAGAATTTTTCACTAACAGATCACCACTGCATGAATTACTTTGCTACAGATTTGAAACCACTGGGAAAAAGACCACCAGACTCAATTCAAATTTTAATTGGTCAAATTTATTAGGGCTATAGCCAATCATGGTCCCTAAGTCAGATTTAGGACCCAAGGCCCCCGAGGGGAATGTGAAACTAGCTTATAAAGGTGAAAACCACAAATACCATAGGAATTTAATCACACATGAGTGCCCCCGCCTGCGGGGACCCTGTACAGGTAAGGCTCGAGGGGGACCACTCCCTGAAAGGAAAAACGGGCGAGAAAAAAGAGATGGAGCCCAAGCAAGTCCACTTGTCAAGGGTCGCTTTATTGTACTACAAGCCTTTTTTTATATACAGTTTGTATTTAGAGGGGGTTGAAGAAGTTGGTCAAAGGTTACAGCATTCTTATGGGTATGGGAGGGGGACTGAGCAATTCAGCAACGTGACTGACCGCCAGATGTTCCAAGAGATTACTGCATGACTTATTTTTCTGAGAACTGTTTGCAAGAGGAAGAGAAAGATAACCTTGCCATAAATTCTTTCCCAAGGTTACTTGTGCAAGCAGAATGTCTTGCTTAAGTCAACTGTTTGTAGAGCTATATTATATTTTTTTGGTAATGATTGTTGTTTCTCCAGCTCCCGACACATGAGGAATGACAGGTAGTCCTGAGTATAGCCAGGATGCCCCAAGTTAGCAGACACAGGAGCCAGAACAAGTTTGTGTTAGTCCTTCTCTTAACAGATATATAAAGACCTTGACAATAGGGTACTTTCTGATTACTACTGTTTTTTAATATTTATTTATTTATTTATTTATTTATTTATTTATTCATTTATTATTGGCTCTTTGGCTTCTTGGCTAGGCAACAGGGCAGCTGCAGTGTCTGGGAGGTTACCAAGGTCAGCTACTCCAAAGAAAGCACTCTTCTAAGGGGAAGCAACTAAGTTCAGGTGCTTAACCTTGAAGCTGGCTGTTTTTCTAGCTTTTGAATTTTAAAGTGGCTGCTTTATGCAAAATGAAGTTACTTTGGCTATTAACAATTTGGGGAACTCCAAATTGTTACAACTTAAGGGAGTTTTTTTTTTAGTCAGACTAAAAGTCATTATAAATGACTGGAAAAAAAATTACAAGAAGTGATTAACAACATTTCAGACAAGCATATCCTGGTATAAAATAATGTTACTGGTGGCTCTTCAGCAAGATTAGATGACCACACACTACTCTTCTTCCTTGTAGTTCTCAAGAGCAGTGGTAACATTGCACAGTGAGTCAGTGCTTCCTGAGGGTCATAACAATGATGAATTGGTAATGGTTTGGATGTTACATATCCTGTCAAAAGACTTTTCCCCAGTTGTTAGCACTATTGGGAGATGATTGGATCTGAAAACAGTACTGAAACGGGGAGAAAGAGGGTTCCCTAGAGGATTCTTAGTCTCATTCATAAAATAATTTAAGAATGGACCCAAATGAAAGCTTTTACAGGGCAGGAGATCTGGTAATCTTGGCAGCTGCCTTGAGGAGGTGAAGGAAAGAAAGCCATGTAGCCATGCAGATTTAGTGTCTACATGGTGGTCAGACATGTGGCTGGCTGACAGCCACAAGGCTGGGAGAAGGAAGCTTGAGAGGAAAAAGTGAGGAACTACAAGCTGCTAGGGGCAGCCCAAAGTGTTAAAGCATGTTTAGTAAGAAAGGCATGAAGAAGAAATGGGAAAATTATACCTTTCTGAAGGAAAGAAAGGTGGACAGACTTATGGAGACCTACATGACTGTGGCTCATCTGGAAGTTCTGCAGAGCTCTGCACTGCGGAGGCAGGATTTCAGGCAGGAAAAATTCCCTACCTCATTAACATACCAGGTATTCTGCCCATCTATTTAGCATAACTTTAGGTGAACCTACCTTCCTAGGGGTGGCTCTATTACCATGTGATTGACCAGTGAGACTGGAAAGGTGGGTACTCCAACAGACAGATTAGGGATTTTCTCTTGACCAGTTAAACTTATGGGCTTTTTGCTACTCTAACACTACCATCATCAATGATGGTCTAGTTACTTTCTATTGCTCTGATGAAATCACTGACCAAAAGTAAGTTGGGGAGGAAAGGGTTTATCTTATTTTAGATCTCCAAAGTCATGGCTCATCACTGAGGGTATTCAGGGCAGGAACTCAGGGAAGGAACCTGGAAGCAAGAGCTGAAGCACAGACCATGGAGTAATGCTGAATCCTGGCTTGTTCCCTTCACTTGTGCTCAGACTACTTTCTTATACAACCTGGGACCACCTGACCAGGGGTGGAACTACTCACAGTGCCTGGGCCCTCCAGTGTCACTCAACAATCAAGGAAATGCTCCACAGACATGGCCACAGTCCAATCCAATGGAGGAAATTCCTCAGTTGAGGTTCCCTCTTCCCAAGTGTGCCAAGTTGACAAATGAAGCTGTCCAGTACAAATGGGTTAATCCACTGATGAATTCCTAGATGCTTTTACTATCAAAATGTGGGGCTTATTTGGAGGAAGAAAGTCACAGAGTGCATTCTACTTTAGTGTTCTCTATCTTCTTTCTCTTTCTTATGTCATGAGGTAAACAGCACTTCTTTGACATGCTTTCACCCATAATGTGATGACTTCCCACAGGAAACAGAGAATGAGTAGTCATGAACTAAAGTCTCTGATACTCTAAGCTAAAATAAATCTTTCCTCCTAAGTTATTTCTCATATATTTCATCACATTGATAGAAGGCTGGCACAATGGTGATGATGATGTTAGTGATGATGGATTTAATGATTAACATTTTTAGCTACAATAGTCATTTCAGCAATAACACAAGAAACTGCAGTATTCAAAGAAGACAAGTTGTCAAAATAGTTGTGAAAATACTAAATTATATCAGACCATATTAATTCAATAATTCATCTTAAAACATCTTTGATTTCCACTGAGGAGTTACAAAAGAACACCCAGTATAAGTGATAAACTTTAATCCTATCCGTATTGATGCAACAGAAAAACAGGGTCCATTCTTAGGGTTCTTAGTCTCATTAATAAAAGAATTTAAGAATGGACTCAAATGGAAGCTTTAAGACAATTTTATTAGAAGTTAAAGAAAAATCCTCAGGACAGGCAAATTGTAATCCCAGAACTGCCTGAGGGGCAAAATGGAGGGGAGAAGAAAAAGAAAGCAATGCATGGAGGCCAAACGTGGTGGACTGGCACATGGTGGGGAGGCGTGCTTTAGTAAGGAATTCCAAAATGGTGGGAAAGCCCAGAGTGTTTCAGAAAGCATGGTTTGAAAAGGGAGACTGAGAAAAAAATGGAGCAGTTACCCTCTGAATTCAGAAAAGGGTTGACTTATAAGGCTATGTTTCTGCTGCCAGCCCATATGCAACCACCTCAGGAATCAGGGATTTTGGGCAGGAAAATTCGCCATCTCATTAATGCACTAAGTATTGCTTAGCATGACTAAGTGAACTCTCCTTCCTAGGGGTGGTCCTGTTGCTAGGTGATTGATCTGACAAAAATGGAACGATGGGTTTTCATCCAGGGCAGAGATTTTGGTGTTTTCTCTTAAAGGGTTTTTCTTGCTACTGAAACAGTATTGCCCACAGAAATATACATTATTTTCCATGTCAAAGGACCAGTAAAGAAACCTTCATAATAGCACTATTTACAAAAGCTGAAAACTGGAAAAAAAAAAAAAACCCAAATGTCATGGCTATCAATTGTAAAATACATAAGTTGTGCAATGCCTATTGAATGAATTACTATTCAACAAAATATATGGATTATACAACAGAATCTCATAAGAAAAATTCTAAGTTAAAAAAAAGGCAGATGTAAAAATGTATGTAATATGGCTCATGCCTATAATTCCAGCTCTTGGTAGTCTGAGGCATAGTGATCATGAATTCAAAGTCATGCTGGATACATATTAGACCCTGTATCAAAAAAGTATGCCATTTATGATTGTATCTTTTATAAAAAGGTGTCAAAACTAATATGTGACTTCAAATCAGGATACTAGCTAACACTGGAGAGGATGGAGAGATACTAACAGAAAAGATGTCATGAAGTTTTTCATTAATAGTAATGATTGAATTTGATTTATTACATGTGAACAAATAAGCCCATTTATTATGATAAATAGATTTTGAGAGTTTTTTCATTTAAAGTGAATCTTAATATGTGGGATTTGGGAACCTAAATAAAATCAAGGAAAGTTTTAGCTAATATGCAAACTTTATTATCACAGAAATAGCATTTTCTTACTTCTTGTCAAAATATTATAAGGAATAAGTCAATATAATTTTCCAATATAGTCTTCATCCAGCAAAAAGAATGCGTAAATAACTGCTTTTATCTACTCTTAGCAAATGCTCTCTTTTATGTAGAACTTTAGTGCTCCCAGGAACATGACAGTGGTATTGAAACACTCAAGTCTCTGTGAAATGACCAGGAGAGGAAAACGTGTTTCTGGCTTAATTTTCTGTTAGAGTCTAGCTTAATATCTTATCAAGCATTTCTATCAAGGATGAAAAAGTCTATAATTCTAGGAAACTACATACAAAGATGTCAGTAACATTTATACTAAGTGTTCTTCAGTTATAAAATTGCCTTAGGAAATTACAAAAATGTAAAATCCAAGCTTTCTTTTCTATATTTTAAATGTGTGTGACTGGAATATATCTATCATGAGTCATTCAGTTAATAATATTTAGGAAGAAGAAATAAAACAAAAAAATTGTGGTTTAGGGCCACCTGCCAGGATAAATGTTCTAGAACACTTTTCACAAACTGCCTAACCAGATTTTGTCTCAAAATCATGGGCTGAACATGGGTTTAAGTTCAAGGTTAAAATGGGGATGACTGTTTGATTGCAGCCTGAAGCCTGTCTTGAGGTGAACTGGAAAAAGCAAGGTCAAGCTTCTAGTGTACAATCTTTCATAACAACTTATAATCTAAGACATCCCAAAGATGCACTGTTCCCTGTTCCACTGTTAGTAAAGAGAAAAGGTATATGTATTCTATCCTAAGATCACTATTACTTAATTTTAATATCATTTTAGCACTTCTTGAGTCTAGAACTGCTGCTACTTCTGTTACCAAATCCCCCAAATTCTATAATGCATCTGATTACACTTTACACAGCAAGAAAAGCACTATGGGGTTATAGAGGAGGAAATGTGCTAAACTGAATTTCAAAATCTATTAGAAATAAACTGAAAACTCTTACCAAATAGATAAATAGGAATTCTCAAGTGATTCAGAAAGAGAGGATTTGATTGAGATAAACTATGTTCAAAGGTTCACATTGCATGTTTTAAAAATATATACAATATTCCCCCCAAAACAATAATATACAGTACAACCAGTGTATTTCTTTATGGCTAGAGTCAACGATGCTGGTTCCGTACAATCTGAACTTTTATTTACTCAGACTTGCAGTTGGTAAAAAATGCTTATTTTTTTCAAAACACATTATTTGGTCCTGTTCCCTCTGCCTACTCCATTTTATTTTATTTTAGATTTTAGTATGTATAAGAGTTTTGTATATTTGTTCTCAGTGTTCGCACTCAGTTATACATTATCATTAGAGCTAGAGCTATTACAACAGCAAATCTACTTAATGCATAAACACAATTAGAAAGGCCATGTTTAGCATGAACTGTTCTGGCACTTTACAATTAAGGTTCAATTCCTTCCACAAAATTATATCCATGTGAGTGGTGCATGGAGAGGATGAAAAAGGAGTTTAAATAATGATTTTAATTTTACAATCATAGATATGTATACACACAAACATAAACGTTATTTTTTGCTGTACCACATCTGGTGGGAGTCTGAGTCACAGCTTGCACTTGCTTCAGTTGGCAGGAGCTGTTTTCTTAAAATGTAAAGCATCAGCTTTAAGAATCTGTTCCAAAAGTTACATCAAATCCACTTGGACAAATTGACTAACACATGAGTATTATGTAAGATTAGAGTAAATCCCACCACATTATAACTAATCATAATAAGAACTGCTATATTTAATGTGCTCATTCTTTTTTTATTATTCTATTTATTATTTTATTTTATGTGTGTCAGTATATTGCCTGCATGCAGGCAGGTGCACCTGTGTCATGCAATGCCCTCAGAGGTCAGAAGAGGGCATCAGATCCCCCTGGAACTGGAGTTAAGGATGGTTGTTAGCCTCCATGTGGGTGCTGGGAATTGAACCCAGGTCCTCTGCAAGAGTAGCCAGTGCTCTTAACCACTGCGTCATCTCTCTAGCCCAGTGTTCATTCTTTTTAAGAATTAAAAAGAAAGAGAGGAAGAAATCTTTGGTTCACATTTTCCCCTAATGTCAGGAATAATAAAATTTTTCTTACCAAAATATTAACATCTAATATCTACTTGTGATATACTACAAACCCAATGTTGCTTATTCCAGTGTATACAAGTTGGCAGAACTATTTATATTCACATTTTTAAAAAACATAGAATACAAAGTGACATCAAATTGAATAGACTTACCTCACTTGCTAAATCAACTATATTCCAAAAAGATACAAGTGAGACAAGAACACTAATTCAAATAGTTGAGATAGATTCTCTCTTTCACGGTCTTTGACATGATATTAGAGACACAAATATTCTCTTAAATAAGTTTTCATTCAATTGTTCATCAAAACACATGCAACTTACTGAGTTTAATGCAATTCTACTAATTAAAGGCAGAAATTTACAACATGGCCTCAAATCATATCCAACTGATTTCTACATATTTTCAATCCAACTACAAGAAAACTGACTTATTAGGGTTATGTTTCTCATGTGACCTTAACACTCGCTGGCCCAATAATTGTCAACGATAAGTTTAACATGTTTTCTTTTCCTTGTTCTCTTCTATTGCACTTACTTTAGGATAAAATTTGTAGTTCAACACCATCATCCTCTTCTTCAGTTTTGAAGAGATGTGTATTTCAATGGATACTTCACAGGGCACTCAGAGCTCCTGATGCCATTGATCTTCTCTGCTGATCTTTTGTTGCTATGTACCTCAATTAATACAACCTTTCTGATAACTTCTGAAGACAACAGCTACATATCTGAAGGTATGAATTTTCCAGGATTCTGAAGCAAAATCCAATTTCTCTATGTATTCCCATCCCCTGACCACCAGAAGACACAGAGAATTAAAGCTTACCTTCAACATTCAGAGTTTTGAGAAGCTTTTAGGAGATGCATCCAATGGAGTATTAGTAGCTATAATGAATGAAATTTTTGCTGGGCCATGTAACTGAAGGAGGAAGCTTCTCTGATGCCTGGACAGCAGGACACTCCATATGTCTTCACTATTTTCACGTTTTCCTCAGCCCTAAACATTAATTGTATGTATAATTATATGACAACTTGTTGGAAACAGATTATTCTGCATGTTAAAAACCATTTATGTTTATTGTATGTGAATTAGTGTTTGTCTGCATGTATGTCTATGTACCATGTGCATGCCTAGTACCTTCAGAAGAGTGTGTCGGATCCCTTGAACTGTAGTTACAGGTAACTGTGAGCTGTCATGTGGGTGCTGGGAACCAAATCTCGGTCTCTTCCAAAGAGCAACGAATGCCTTTTAATTGCTGAGCCAAATCTGCAGCCCCAGGGTCAGAGGTTTTTCTAAATAACTCAATGGAAGAGGAAAACAAAACAAATTACAGATTACTTGACTTTTAAAAAATCAAACTTTCGTATTTGCACCTAAGAATACTTTGTTCTATATGTCTCAGAACCTTGGGAAAATACTCAACTACTGGAGGTATTGTGTACTTCTAGAGAAAAACAACTAGACAAGAATTCAAAATTGGGAATTTTTATCATCCCCAATCTTATGTATTTAACTGTTCTTGCATTCCTCATGATGCCTGGAACAGTTTACTCTTTCTCTAGATCATAAAAGATGTCTTCAACTTGTCAGGTGCAGGTAAAGCTGAAGGAAAGTGCAGCACAACATGGAAGGTAGATACATCTCCATACCGATTGGTGGCCCCAACCAGTCCAGAAAAAGTGAATCTTACAGAATACTTATTCATATAATACATAAATCTGTTTGCTTATATTTTGCTACTAGTATTACTGTTGAGCATCAACATATAAAATATGTAAACACAGTCATGATGGAGTTTTGTTAACTTTTTGTAATATAAAAAACAGAGCTTTGGATGTATTTTGCATTTTGTAAATTCTAATGTATCTTTGTGGAGGGTGAATGATGCAATGTGTTTGATTTGTTAGTGCCTCAGCCGATTCTGCGTACTTTACATTATTTAGACATTTGAACTATGGGCCTCCATTTTTACTCTGCATGTCTCTTAGAAGTACGAGAGGCAATCTATTCAGAAAAAAATATAAGAACACGTAAAATGGAAACTTGTCAGATCATATTTTAGCTGAACTAATCAAGTACTTATTACCTACCATTTTCAGAACATATCTGTAAATACAAAATAGATACGATATATTAATAGATATAATAAGGGAAAAAGCAAATATCAGCATTTTATTTTCATTTAAATTTATATCCTTAAAGTTTAGTCATATAATTATGAATCCATGAGGAATTGTTTTAATTTAAACAAATTTTTCATCAAAATAACATTTATGTGAATAAAATTTAACATTGGTAAATAAACTTTATTCAATATAGATTACTATATTAAAATTTTAATGGTATGTATTAACCATCAGTTTTAAATGTAGTATTTTAAAGAAGCATTTACAGTGGGGGGATAATTTCATTGTAATTATATGACTGGCAATCCATTTTTAATTAAAATTTTTTGATTTATTAATTTTTATTTATTTTTAAGAGAGTTATGCCTGCATGTGTGTAAGTACATCTGTGCTGTGCAGTGTCTGCAGTTGTTAAGCACCATTTGGGTGCTGGGATTCAAGTCTGGGTCTTCTGCAAGAACAGCCAGTGCTCTTAACAACTAAACCATCTCTCCAGCCCATCACTGGCAATTTTTTAGAAAGCTGGAGGCATGTTCAATATTTCATACTGTTTTCTACAAAAAAAAAAAAGTGTATTGAGGAGCCTAATGCATATACGATTAAACCTGCTTATAAAAACAGTCATAACAGGCTGGATAAATGGATGGCTAAGCAGGTGCCAAGTATTTGGACATTTTGTCTCCAGTTGGTGGCGCTGTTTTGGGAGATCTTAGAAGGTGTGGCTATGCTGGGGGAAGCACATCACCGGGGGTGGGCTTAGAGAATTCTTAAGCCTTGCCTGATCTTCACTTACTCTCTTGTTTCCTGTGCCCTGAAGATGTGAGAACTTCCCCGCCTCCTCCAGGCACCCCTGCCGCCATGCCTTCCTACCAAGATGGACTGTATTTCCCATGGAACTGTAAGCTCAAATAAATTCTTCCTTTCGTAAGTTGCTTGGGTCAGTGTTTCTATTACAGCAACAGAAAAGTGCCTAATACAGTATGTTTAGTTTCTTCCAATGTGTGCTCATTGAGAGGTAGTGATCTGGCTTAGAATTAAGATGGCCAGATAAATACACACCAGTTTATGGATGCCCAGGACCACAGAGTCCTTTGTGAAACACAGACAATAGTTGTGACTTGAAAACGTTAACTTTTGGTAGCTACTTCATAATTTACACTTTTTCTCTTTAACATATTTTGGACAAACTGGGGAGCGAGCACTGTTCACTGTCTTAACTGTGGCACTGTTGAAATAATATGAGGTAAAGAGAGCACAGCACAGGCAATGCACCAAGTAATCATCTTCTGATTATTTATAGAGAAAGTTTCTGCAGCAGTTTCATGCTTCAAGAGAGTTTGGAAAATGGAAAATAGATACCTGCTTTCGGGGAGATGGTTTTCTCACAATACGTAAAATTCTACAAAACAAAAATAACCAATTTATAATTACCCGTGAGAAATAGAAAGCCAGTCTTGTGGACATCTTCTTTTTGAAATGGAGAAGAGACAAGAAGTCCAATGCAAACACCCACATTTTTTTTCGAAAAATGGACTCACTGTGATTTGATTTTTGATATTTAGGAGGTATTTTTCCTCTTCCCCACCAGTTTCCTAAATTTTAAAGAAAAACAAGTGCTGTGCTTGTGTAAATGACACGCAGTGTATTTGTCAGCGGTTCATTCATGTACTCCTGTAAATTTTTGGCTGTCTCTTAAATCTTGCTGTGTTTTAGTTGCAGGAATAACAGATAGACTCCTATGTTTGCTACTGCAATCTAATATTGCTTTCTTTTTTTATATTTATTTTTTATGTGTATGTGTGTGTGTTGTCTGCATGTGTGTAAGTGCACCTGTGTCATGCAATGCCCGCAGAGGACAGAATAGGCTGTGGGATCCCCTAGAACTGGAGTTACAGACAGTTGTTAGCTGCCATGTGGGTCTTCTGCAAGAACAGTCAGTTTTCTTAAACACTGAGCCATCTCTCCAGCCCATAACATTGCTTTCTTTTAAAAATTAGTGAATATACCTGTATATTCAGAAAAATAGCATGCAAGTGTTTAAACACAAAATATAACAACATTGTTTTAATCTATTTTTTGATGTGATGAAATAAAATGGACAAACATCACCTACAATATCAGTGTATGTGACCATTGTGAGCTTCTGCCCAAGGAGAGCCTGTGCCTTCCCTGCAGAAGCTGTAGCTGTATGTTGAAGGGATTATGTGGTACGTAGACTGACAGCACCCTCAGAGAAAACCTGCTTGACCCAGGAACAGAGTGAAGCCAGAAAGAACACCACGATCGATACTATGGACCATTCTGCAAGAAGAAAGTATTTCAGAGAACTGTAGGTTTTTCAGTATAAGTGGGGATGATTTCCAAACATAGTGCATAGAGAGAATGGAATACAATTCAAAAGAAATATCTTGAACTGGACAGGTGGCTTAGTGGTTAAGAGCACTAGCTACTCTTGCAGAGGTCCTGGGTTAGGTTTCCAGCACTCACATGACAGCCAGCAACCATCTGTAACTCCAGTCCCACGGGATCCAATACCTTCTTCTGACTCCACTGGCACCAGACATGCACGTGGTGCACATACATATACATATACATACATTCCAGCAAACACTTATACATATAAAATAAAAATAATTATTTTTAAAGAAAAAATAAATATTGTTGTGGCTGTGGAGCACGTGAATGAACATTTGAATTTAGGCTTTTGTGAATGTGTGTCAGGTATGTGTTAGGAGTATTTTCTGTGAATTCTCTATCCTAATGTGAAAATCATATTGGTAATATGGATATAGGATGCTCTATGTATCCTAATGTTTAAGTGCATATGCTCGAGTGTTTCCTTTGTGTCAGTTTGCCTGATGGAAACAAAGTTCTTTGGAGATTTGTTTACAAAGAACATGGGAGCTCCTATATCTTTTCTGTTGTCAATGTGTTTATCAGCTCACATTTTCTCTTTCAAACCAACATGACTTATCTGATCTGTACAAATATCAGGGAGCTTTTTCTTCATTTTCTTCAATTTCTATTTAATTGAAACTACTTTTTTTTTTTTAGTATTTTCTTTATTAAGGGTTGTAGGAATGACTTTTATTAACGGACATAATCTAGATTAATGACTTTTAATTAACCCCGGCAAAACTATGATGGGGCACCTTCTTGACAACCTTAATTTGGTATTCCTCCCAAAAGGATAATGAATGAATATGTATATGCTTGAGAGTTAACATATCGAAGTTCTGCAAGCAGCACACTCATTATTGGAAACAGTGGAGGCTGGGCAGAAGGAGTGACCTGGGATAATGAGGTAGGAGGAATGAGAAGGCCTGATGGTTTCTTTGAGTGTGGAGCCAAACTTAAACTTTGTGCTAGTCCAATAAAGCTGGAGAAACTATTTTGAATAAATTACAGGTGTGACTTGACAGGGACACAGTGAGAGAACCAGGGTTTCAGAATCAGTTCCTTCCACATAGGGTGAGGACACAGAATACTCCATCTGCACAGGTAGATAGGGCAAGAAAGATCCAACAGCACAGTTCTGGGAGACAGAGGGTTCTAATAGGTAACTAAGGCACATAAGTAAATAAATGTAATAAAAGTGTTAGAGTAGCAAAATAGCCCCATTAGATTAACTGGTCAAGACCATAAAATCTCAGAGCTGGAAAGATGGCTCAGTGGTTAACTTATTGTTCTTGCAGAGGATCCAGGTTCAATTCCTAGCACCCATATGGTGGCTAACAATCATAACTCCAGTTCCAGGGGATCCAACACCCTCTTCTGACTTCCAGGACATTGCACGACACAGGTGCACTTACACATACACAGGCAATACACTCATACACATATAATAGAAAATAATAAGATATTTTTAAAAGACTGCAAAATCTTTAGTCTATCTGTTAGAAGACCCACCTTTCTAGTTACACAGGCCAATACCCAAGACCACCCCCAGGAAGGCAGATTCTCCTTAAGTCATGCCAGCTAGATGGCTAGAATACCTAGTACATTAATGGGATAGAGAAATTTTCTTGCCTGGAATCCTGCCTCCTAGCCTAGTGCTTCTTGACCTGGCCACAGACATGTAGTTCTCTGTGCATCTGCCAGAAAAGCATAATGTCTCTCCTTTTCTTCTTCATATCCCTTTTCTACACATGCTCTAAACTTAGGGCTGCCCCAGTATCCTGTATTTACTTTTTCTCTAAAGCTTCCTTCTCTTCATCATGCAGTTGACAGTCATGCACCTGCCTGAACTTCACGCATGCTCTAAACCTGCATGGCTTCATGGCTTTTGTCCTCCTCCCCTCCGTTCTCTACCCCAAGGCAGGTGCTGAGATGTCCATCTTGCCTGTCCTGAAGATTTTTCTTTAAATTCAAATAAAATTGTTCTAAAGCTTCCATTTGAGCCCATTCTTAATTCTATGAATGAAACCAGGAACCCTTTGGGGGATGCTCTTTTTGCCCTATATCAAAGTATTAAAAAATGAAATGTATGTGATTAAAGTAAGTATGTTCAAATAAGAGAACTGATGTATGTCTTCCAGTGAGAGAGAGACAGAGAGACAAAGAGATGGACAGAGACAGAGTATTTTGTTTGGTTTTGTAATATTTGAAACACAGGAAATGGGCCAAAACTGAAAGAAGAGAGCCGGGCAAGAGAAGCATTTGGAAAAGACCTGGAAAACAATGCTTGACTAGGAGCTGTAAAGAAAGCAGTCAGGAGTTGAGAGACTGAGCAGAGGTCAAAGGTTTCACAGTCTTTAGGCTGATGTGTGTGTACCTGATGTTTTGCTTCTCTTTAATTCCTAAATAAACATTTCTTCCTATTACCTCTGTGAAACTGCCAAAAACCCAAATGATACCAAATGATACCCAAATCATTTTAGAATAAGTGTATAGGGGCAAGTAACTAATTCATCTGGTTAGGAATACAGATTTGTAGAGGATGAAAAAGTATGATAAAAGCTAAGAAGACAGCAATACCCAAGCCATATGCTTTGTAGTAGTATTTAGAACATTCTATCCTAAATTAATCTGAGTTTCCTGTAGTAAAGCAGAAGAAATATGGAAAGGAGAGTGGGTTATTTCATTGCATTGTCAACACTTGCAAATAGCGTTCTCTCCTGCAATCATTTATGTGAAATGACACAAGACAAAATTCTGGATTTGATCAGTTTACTTTATTCAGTGCATCTGCCTGCTAATAACCATTTAAGACTTATCACAGAAATGTATATAGTCTACCTAGGTTTGTGGGGAAAATGTGCCACAAACATTATTAAGTTATATTACATTAGAAATTGCAAACCTGGAGAGATGGTTCAGTTGTGAAGATTGCTTGACGCATAATTATCAAGAACAGGAGTTTGGATTCCAGCACCCACGGGCATCCTCCAAACACCTGTAACTCCAGCACTGAGGAAGAGGGATCCAATGCACTCCTCTGGTCTCTATGTGTGCACAGATGCATATACAAGTGTATATGAGCATACACACAAATTAAATTAGATTCAGTTGAAATTTAAAAATAAGTTACAGGGATTAGAGAGGTGGCTCAGGGGTTAAGAGCACTGGATGCTCTTGCAGAGGATCCAGGTTTGGTTCCCATCATCCACGTGGCAGGTAACAGCCATTGGAACTTCAGTTCTGGGAGAATCTGATGCCATCTCCTGGCCTCTGTGGGAATTGCATGACACAGGTGCAGTTACATACATGCAGGCAAAACATTTATACACATAAAATAAAAATAAATGAATGTAGTAGCAAAGCTGCACAGATTTTGGTTTGAAAAACTGAATATTTATGAGTTTAAAAAGGGTTTGTCACTTTGGCACTATTGAAAATTTAGATTATATTCACTTTTCAAAAACAGAACAATATCCATTGTGACAGCAGTCCTGTGTGTTGTCCGATAGCTATTGATATCTTTACCCTCTACCCAGGACAAATCAGTAACATCCCCAACACACAATAATCAGAATGTGTCCAGATTACCAAAAGTCCCCAGAATGAGGTTCCAAGTTACCATTGGTTAAGAGGAAATGGATTAAACTAAGGTAAATTAAGCTTTATATTGGCATTTTTAAACAGTATTTCATCAGAGAAAATGAAGAGTAAAATGAATTTTAAACAGTTGTAAGAAGTTTCAATACTGCCAAATTTTCATGTGTAGAATTATATTTGAGGTGTTTTAAAATAATGCATATTCATGAATTCCCCTGCAGTGGCCCAGAAGCCAATATTTTAGGGAGAGTAACTTGAAAACCGTTTGCATAATAGCTGTGTTGGCTTTCTGAATTAGATGTTACCATCTGTTCTTCGCACTCTGTCTTTATAATTATGTGTTCAAAAGACATAGAGATAATAAATAAAATATAAAAGAAAGACCCAAAAGCAATAAGGCAGGATTAGGGCTAGAGAAGATTCAGTGGGTAGAGTGTTTGCTGTGCGTTCAGATCCCCAGCACCTATTGAAAGCTGGGTGAGGTGCTGCATCTGTAATAGAGTACTGGGAAGAGAGACAGGTAGATCTTGGGATTTTGCTGGCAAGAGACTCTGGATAAAACAGAAAGGTCCAGGTTCAGTCAAATACTTGGCTCAAAAAATTAAAGTGGAGGGGCTGGAGAGATGGCTCAGTGGTTCAAAGCATTGACTGCTCTTCCAGAGGACCTAGGTTCAGTTCCCAGCACCCACATGGTTGCTAACACCTATCCTTAACTTCAGTTCCAGAGGCTACAACACCCTCTTCTGACTTCCACAGGCATTGCATGTGTGGGTACACTTACATACATGCAAGCAAAACATTATTAGAAATAAAATTTTAAAAAAAGAAAAAAAAAACTTTAATTACAGTAGAGAAGTGATTGCTGGAGACAGCATTTCACAACACTCCTCCATATCCTCCAGCTCACCTGCACAGTTGCGCATACCCTGACCCCCAACAAACATACACAAAGAAAAAAAGTAGCAACACGTATAAGCTAAAAAGCCTTTGTAGTTTCCAAAGACAGAAGAGAGGCTCAAAGCAGACTGTAGTGTTATGGTCTCAGGACCATCCTGGAAATTACTGGAACACAGGTGCGGAATTGTAAGAGTTGCTGTGAGGTGAAAGTGAGAGGGGAGATTGGGACTTGGCTCACCCAGAGAAATAAGCACTTAGATTGTTGTCCTGTTCGACCGAGGTTAAAAAATAACTACTTTGAAACTCTGCCTGGGGCTTCAATCTATATATATATAGAAAGAGAAGCTTCTTTTTTACAGCTCACATATTCCCTGAGATTATTGTACTTTTTCCTGAAGTTTATTCTTTATGAAAGTGCCTCCTATTTGAGGTGCTGTGAATGGCTTACAGATGGGCACCAAGCGTTGGTGTCCTTAGTTCTTATTGTGACTGGTGGCAACCAGAATGGCTGGGGCATCTGGGTGATTTCTGGCCATAAACATCAACATTCACTTATGCTAGATGCTAAAAGATATTCTCATTTTTGCATTAAAAAATGTCTAGGAGTAAAAGTATTAATGTTTCCCTTAATGATGGTCTGTACTCGTTTTTGAAGGATGCCAAACCAAAATATCACATACTGCTAAATTAAAAGGTATTTCCAGACCATTTTAGGGGCTGAAAGTTCAAGATCAGATGTTAGCAAATTTGATTTCTGCTGGACCTTTTATCCCTTAGTTTTCAGATAATTATCTTTCCTGTGTTTTCATGTGGCATGTTCTATGAGTTTCTAGCCATGGTGTTTCTTCGTGTGTCTAAATCTTCATTTCTTATCAGGACACCAGTCATACTGAAGCTTCCTGCACTAATAGTTTCATTTTTAATCATTTGATTAAAAACCGTGATTTCAAATACAGTGACATTCTGAGATCCTGGGGTTAGGGCCTAAATATAAGGATTTCAATGGAAGGGGCACATAATTCAGCCCTACCAGTTCCTATTTTCCCTTTTCTCATTCTTTGAGAATTTCATACATGTATACAATGAAATTTTATATACATCATCCTTTCCCCTCATCACCTCCCCCTCATCCTCCCCAACACCCCCACCCTAACCTCCTGTCTTGTTTGCTTTTTGTTTTGGATAACCCGTTAAGTACAGCTGGTGCTTCCCACATGTGCATGGGTGTGGGGGCCATTCACTGGAGCACCCTCAATGAAGAATGATTCTTCCTCCATGCAGAGCCTACAACTGTTGGTAGGTCCTCAGTGATGGCTGGGGTCTGGACATTATCCACTTCAGCTGTGCCTGGATTTCTGCTGGTCTTGTGCTGGTTGTTATGGGATCCTGACTGCAATAGCCATTTCATATCTAGAAGATAGCATTGCACACCACTCCTCCCTAGGTTCCAGCTCTTACCTTCTCTTCCTGAGCACTTGGAGAGGGTGATGTGATAAAGATGTCCCATTTAGAGGTGAGTACTAAGTCTATTTGACTCAATACTTTGGCCGGTTAAGTGTCTCTCACTGACTACAGCCCACTGCAAAAGATAGCTTCTCTGACCCAGTGTGAGATCATCCCAGGTATAAGACCCTGTCCCCCAAGGGCCTATTTTCACGAGCTCAAATATGTACTTGAAAGTAACTTCATTTTATCCTTTGTATTATTTTATAATTTCTGCAGCTGCTAAAAATGGGCTCAAAATTGAGATAAATCTTCACATACATCACAGTGTTTGAAAAGAAGTAAAGTAACACCTGTATATGAAGGCAACACAGCCACTAGGTTAGTGGATATTAATGGAACCAAGTTCTAGGAGAAATTGATTCTATAAAGACAGCTTAGCTTTCCCTGTAAATACCAGGTAATTTTAAAAAATAATCACTGAGGAGGTTGGAGAGATGGCTCAGTGGTTAAGAGAACTTGGTTCCCAACACCCATGTGGTGGCTAACAGATCTCTGTAAATCCAGTTCCAAGGGGATCCAACATCCTCTTCTGGCCTCTGTGGGCATTGCACATATGGGTGCACTTACATGCAGGCAAAAACAATAAATTAATAAAAATTTAAGATAGTGGCTGAGATATGGAAAGGTAGATCTGTGATTCAGTAGCCTTCCAGGAAAGTAGGATGACAATGAAAATTCAAACAAAATGAACAAATGAAAGCAAAGAGAGCTGTGTCTGGGAAAGTGTCTCAAGGGCTGAGTTCAGAACTTCAAGGTGGAATTTTCGTTTGGCCTTTGAAGTGTTGAAGCCCAGTGAAGCATCACTTATTCTCTTTCATTAAGTTGTAATAATACACCATTCTTGAAGTTACTCAAAATCTTCCTCTGACACTAATAGAAAAAATATTGTTTGGGAAGAAAATGCCATAGTTACAAATTTCAAATCATTTTTCATATGTAGATCTACGCCTCACATCTTTTTCATAAATATAATTTTAACGATCATGCATTTGCAAATACAAAACAACTTTTAAACAAAATCTATAAGAAATGAAAGGTAATGTGTCCATATATTAGAGTTCTCAGAAACACATCTCAAAGATTTTTACTTTATTTTTATGTGTATGTGTGTAGGTGTGTACATGTGCATGTGAGTGCAGTAAGTTTAGAAGCCAGAAGAAGGCACTGGATCACCCACAGCTGGTGTTACAGGTGGTTGTGAGTCCCTGATGTAAGTGCTGGGAATTGAACTTGGGTCCTCTGCAAGAGCAATATGCACTCAATCACTTAACCATCTCACCAACCCTTAGAGATATATTTTAAAATAACTGTTACTCTTTTCAGGAAAAAAAAATGATTGAAAATTTAAGACAAGAGCTAAATGGCCCAATGAAATTTTTAAAAATAAAAGTACAAAATACTACAAACACAACCTTTAAGTTTCCTGACTGTGTTAACCAGAAGGTTTCACATTAAGTAAATAATTGAACTGAGAATAGTTGGGTAGAAAATTCAAGACCTGGGGCTGGAGAGATGGCTCAGCAGTTAAGAGCACTGACTGCTCTTGCAGAGGACCCGGGTTCCATTGCCAGCACCCACATGGCGGCTATGAACCATCCTTAACTCCAGTTCCAGGGGAATTCCATAACTCTAATTTCAGGGGATCCAATGCCTTCTTCTGTCCTCAAGGGCATTGCACAACATGGGTGCACTTACACACATGCAGGCAATACACTTATACACATAAAATAAAAAAAAAGAAAAAAAGAAAATTCAAGACTTAAGCACAGAGAACAAAGGTAAAATGTGAGCCAGGAGAGAACTTAAGTCTCAAGCATACCTGTAGGAATTCCAAAAGAAAGAAAGTGAAATTGAAACAATATTTGAGTAAACAATGGCTGGCACTTATCCCAAACCAAAGAAAAATGTGAAGCATGTGATTTTGGAAATATCAGATAAATATTAAAATTGCTAAATGTAAACATATAAAATATCTTGAAAATCAAAAGCAACACAAAAATTCTACGTGTTGCTAGAATGTCAAGACAAATCACTTTCAATGAACAACAAAGGAACTTAATTACTAACAAGCCCCCCAAGAGCCCGAAGATAGCACTCCACTAACTAAAACCTGTGTAAGGAGGTGGGGATTGCAAATAAAGAATCTTGCACTCACCAAAAATTTGTCAAAGATAGAAGTGAAATGTTGAGGCAATTTAAAATCAAATGGAAGGTTAGTTGTACACATAATTTGTGAAATTGTAAAAAAAAAAAAAAAAAAAAAAAAAATCAGGGGCTGCAGAGGTGGCTCGGCAATTAAGAGCACAGGCTGCTGTTTGTTAATTCCCAGCACGCACACGGCAACTAACAACCAACCATAAGTCCAGTTCCAGGGGATCCAATAGCCTTTTCTGGCCTCTGTGGGCTCTGCGCCATACAGATAGACTTACATACATGTAGGCAATATACGCACAAAAATAAAATAAAAAAACATTTTAATCATATTAAAAAATTATTATTTTTATGTGTATTTGTGTATTCCCTGCTTATATGTGAGTGTACCCGTGTCATGCAGTGTTGCGGAGGTCAGAAGAAGGCTTCGGATTCCCCTGGAACTGGAGTTAAGGATGGTTCACAGGTGCGATGTGGGTGCTGGGAATCGAACCTGGGTTCTGTGGAAGAGCAGTCAATGATCTTAAGTGCTAAGCCATCTCTCCAGTCCCTTAATCATATTTTAAATGCTACTAAAATTTTCATTTTAAAACAATTAATTTTATGTTAATTCCATCTCAATCATATAAGAGATTTCTTCACTTTCCATTGCTGTGACAAAATTCTTAGAAAAGTCAACTTAAAGTACAAAAGATTTGTGTTAGTTTAGTTTCTGATGTTTTGGCCCATGGGTGTCTGTATCTCTTGTTTCTTAGCTATGGTAAGACATAGCATTGAGACCTAAGAACCTGAAAGGGGAAAGCTGCTCAACGTGAGGTGGCCAGAAAACAGAAAGAAAAGGAACTAGGAATGAATTGCTTCCCCCAAGCCCCAACTCTGAAAACAGTTGCCCACACAGAGCCATACTACAGCAGGAATCTTTGTGAAATGGGTTCATTTTCTTAGAAACAAAATTCAAAAGCATTCATCACTAGCAAATCTCTGTTAAAATTGGGTAGTAAAGGTGCTGAAGAGATGGCTCAGTGGTTAAGAGCACTGACTGCTCTTGCAGAGGACCTGGGTTCAATTCCCAGCACCCACATGGTGGCTACGAACCACCCTTAACTCCAGTTCCAGAGGAATCCGAAGCCCTCTTCTCACCATGGCAGCATTGCACAACATGGGTGCACTTACACACATTCAGGCAATACACAAATATATATAAAATTAAATTAAAAAAATTTAATTATTCTCAAATAAATAAATGAATAAATAAATAAATAAAAATAGAATAGACTTGAACAACAATATTGTATAAAGCTACTTGAGAATTCTTATTGGTATTGGAGGAGAGAGGGGAAGCTATTGATGCTAGTTTTGAGGGGTTTTTTTTAAATTATTTTATATGTGTGAGTGTATTGCCTGCATGTGTATAAGTGCAGTGCCCACAGAGGACAGAAGAGGGCATCAAATGCCCTGGAACTGGAGCTACAGATCGTTGGTAGCCACCATGTGGGTACTGGGAATCAAATCTGGGTTCTCTGCAAGAGCAGTCAGTGAATCAGTGCTCTTAACCACTGAGCCATATCTCCAGCCTCTTGAATTTTCTTTAAATTATTATTATTTTGAACTTTTCACAAAAGCATCAATGATAGTTTTAATGAGAAGTCATATTTATTTTGGAAACGTGGAGCATAAAAGCATTTGCTTCATTTGACTCTCTTTATTAATTCCTAATGGAAACTTAAATCAAAATCAAAATGTTAACTCAAACAGAATAGCAAATTAGTTTAGCATATTATTAAAATATTTCCAACAAAAGTGGATTTAAATAGAACACACAGAAGATATTCATTCCCAAGGATTCTGAGCATCAGTGGTGAAGAACTCATGAATATGTCTGTGTCCAGACAGCCACTTCTATATATTGACTTTCCTATCCTGTCTCCATCTAACTCTGATGGAAGTAAATAATCTCCTTATACTGATTCCCCTCTCAACATTTTATAAGGTAGTCTGGGTTGAGAGAGGTTTTTCCATCAGAACAGCACAGCAGAATATGGGGTTGTTGGAAATTCCTTCATGGATTAATAAACTCCTTTCTCTCTAAATTACTTGGAGGGACACAGATGATAGCTAGCATGGATGAACAATCTCATAAGGCAAATGTAGGTCCACATATGAGAACTGCTAATAGTGTGAGTGGAAATCAGAGGGGCCATACCACATATGATGCAATTTTTAAAAGAAAGGATTGGTTAAGAGCTTTTAATAAATATAATAAATTATATACTGAGGATGTATTTTAACACAAAAAATATGCAAAACCAAGATCCTATATAGAATAATAGCCATGAAAGAGCTTGAGAAGTTCAGTTCTGAGATTCAGACTCTCATTGTAATCCAGAGACAGGAACTAGGTTTTGAATAGGTCGTTTTTATTTTGTATTGCAACTAAGAATCATCTGGGTATCAAATAAATAACCTATTGTGTAGTCAGATACTATACTATGGAAATAAATTATGCCTTCACACATCATATGGATATAATGGGGACAGAAAAATAAATTTTGAAAAGCCAGTTAGAATAGTCAATATGATTCTATTTTTTGTAAAGCAAAACAATGCCAATCGAAATAGTGTTCTGTTAGGGTACAAATATTTGTTAAAAAAAAAAACCAAAACAGTGGGCTCAGGGAGTAAGCACTGTGTAAAGAGAGAATGGGATCTGAAATAAACTTTCAGTTGCCTCAATGAGTATGGCAGCGTTCTGTTCATTCTATCCTGTGAAAATCAGGTTGAGAGATCAAGCATTTATTATACAGTTGGAGAACTCATTTTATGTATGTTCTTGGCCCAGAAGATCAAGCACTCTGAAGTTTTGGGCCTTGAGTTACAGAACCCTCCCCCCTTTTTTTTAATAGGTTTTCCCATATTGTGTCTTAATAGTTACATCATTAGTGGTCTAAATTACAGCCTACGTGACTACTAGCACAGATGCTTACATTTCCCAAGGCCACCAAGGAGAGGTTTCTTCTGCAAGTGTGTTGACAGAAACAGATATTAAGGGTAAGAGTTCAAAGATTCCTTATTAAAAAAAAATATTTCTGGTGCCTTGCAGGCAGTATAACTGCAAGCAGGTGTTCTCACAGATAATTGGCATTCTTATCTGAAGATATCCTTGAGGTCTTCATTGTTCTCTATTTTTCAGTAAGCATTCATAAAACCACTATAAGTAGAACACTATGTCCTAAAGTATAAAATCAGTCATTGAATGCTAGAAACAATATCAGACATACATAAAAGTGACAGTCAGTGTATAGGCATACTTTTTTCCTCTTCGCTAAGGTGGATGGTGGGCAAATCGTTTTCTAAAATCACATATTATAACTGTTAATTTAAAAGCTAGATGTGGTAATACATGTCTGTAATCATAGTACTTAGGAGTCTAATAATGCAGGAGGATTACAGTGAGTCCAAGGTCATCCTGGGATACACAGCTAAACCTTGTCTTCTAAAACAACTGAATAAAGAAATTTAATCTTGCCTATATTCAAATTTTGTAAAAATAATTTCAAACAGAAAAGCAAAATTTAAGATATTCATAGTATAAATCAGTATAGTTCTATTTCAAATCACTGGAAGAGGGAGAAGTCCAAAGAAGGTGATTCAGAATCTCTAATTAAAATGAAAAGGAATAAATGGTTGCAGCCATCCAAGTGGTTCATCAGGCAAGGAATTTTGCTACCACACATGACAACATGAGATCAATCTCTGGGACCTACATGGTAGGAGAGAATCAACTCCCACAAGTTGTCTTCTAACTTCCAACCATGTACCATGATGCATCCTTGCACACACGCACACTAAATAAACAAATGTAATAATATACCTAAAATAAAACAAATAAAATTTAAAATTGATAAGCATGATCAGATCAGCAGACAGGGAGTGCATTCATTTGGAAAAGGGACCAGCCACCCAGGAACAACAGAAAAAGAAAGGTTTGTGTGCTATAGGATGAGAGGGAGCTAAAGATTTGAAATGAACCTGAAATACAGGTGACTTGTCTACAGAGTACAGTGCGAAGTTTGATAGAATGTGTAAATTGCAGAAGAGCCTCATTAGGGAAGCCATAAAACCATAAATTCCTTAAAGTGGCTGACTGTCCCTAAATTGATTGGCAGGCTGGCCTTGCCCAAGCCTTATCAACTGGTCACTCCCAGGACCAGTTGCCCTTTAGTGCCCTAGATAGCTCACCTATCCTGCCTGAGAAAACAGTCTTTAGAGGAAGACCTTCAATTGCCCAAGGACACCAGACCCTGGCACCAAAGAAGCTGCAGCTATGTTCAGAAGCATTCCTACATAAAGCCAACCCTCACCCATTAGGTGCAGATGGCTTCTTCCCGAGAAAAGGCTTCTGCTCTTTGCTATGATACCTGAATAAAGGACACATTCCTTTGCTGCTGGTCTGGCTCAGCTCCTATATCTAAACTTCACACTTCATCCTTTTCTCCTCTCCTAAAATCTAACAAAGCTGATGTTTGGTTTTTGTTTTATATATAAGAAGTAAAAGAACTAACATGTTGTCAGTGTATAATACTTGAAAGTTAAGCTGATTTCCTATAGACAATGAAATGGATGAAAAAATGAGGAAGGGGAGGTGAGCAAGAGTCTTAAAATCATCTAACCAAGCTTGGATGACTGCTTTGGAAGTTTAATGCAAGCACTGTTTTCTAATACTCATGTTTTATTTAACCTTGTATAGAATACGCTGCATTCCCTTACTTTAAGGTAACAGGGATTTCCTCAACATGTTGGATTCTGGTAGTACAAAACTTTAGTAAACAGATGTTTTTCCTTACTTTCCGCAGAACTATAGTGTTAATAAGTCAGAAACCTAGGCACAAGGAAGAGGTAGGGAGTGGAATGGGAAGTGAGGTGAAGGGAAGATCAAAAGGAAGAGGGCAGAGAGAGAGAGAGAGAGAGAGAGAGAGAGAGAGAGAGAGAGAGAGAGAGAGAACCAGAATAGCAAAGGGCTGGGAACCAGAGACCTAGGTCAGAGAGAAGCTGGCTGGCCTTAAATGAAGCACTTGACTTTCTTACCTTCAGTTTCCTCATCTGTAATAAAGGGGCATTCAGCCAATTGACTCAGTGTTCCTACAGATGCATAAACGATTCTATTATATTTTATAGCGCTATTACAGAAGTCACAAAGTCATTCATAGACAGCTTTCTTTGGATTGAAAATACTGAGGAAAGAATTCAAGAATGCTAAGCATACTTCATAATATATATATATAGAGAGAGAGAGACATATAGACACATATATATATATAGACATGAATTTCAAGTTCTGTTTTCATAGTTTTATATTTCCAAATTAATTTGGATTTTTGAACAAAATGAGAAAGTTAATGATAGTGCTCCAAACTCTAAGCAAATTGGTGTGATGTTTCTGTTAGAGAGTTAAAGGAGCCACATTGCTCCTAGTCACATGCTGCTTTGGAGACCAGAGTTCTCTGCTGAGAGTGTTCTTATAGCACATGTAAGCTTTCAACTCAACAAATATCAGACTTTTTAACATAGTTCAAGCCTTAATCCCTAGTAACTATTAAAAAAAGAAAAATCACTTTTGAAAAATGGGAAGGCAATTTGAAGATTTTCTGTTAATAAATTCAAATAATCAAGACAAATCATAAAACTTAGAATGGAAAAATTGTTAGAGTAAAGGAATACTTGTAAAGATTAAGGAGAAAATGACTTGTTAATAGGAAATCTATTCAGTTAACGAGTTTTGTCATTCAATTTCAGCACTGAAGTAGAAACATATTGTTTGATTGGTCTACTATGCTCTTGCTTGTGTATTTTGTTTCCATCAATATGTTGATAACAAAATTAAGCAGGTAGTACTTGACTTTTTAATAAAGTAAAATTGGTAAATGGGATTAAAATAGTATTTTCAGAAGTTTAATTGGATTTTAAATTTTATTGGAAAATTACATCCATTGTTATCATTTATCTGCAAATCAATGAGAAAGATTCTCTTTTTGACCAAATTCTGTAAAGACTTCACTGGACCCTTTCTTGATTAGGCTGCAGTCTTGGTCTGAGAAGAGTTAACAAACCACTAACATAATATATACTTCACAAAGCGACATCCTTAGGATGACCCTAGTTTCACATAAGATGCAAGCCTATGCAAATGCAAGGCTCCTGAAAGAACTGAATTTGTTCTCAACACCTGAAGATAGGGACCCTGACTCTCAGTCTTCCAATAGCTGGAAAAACCGTCTTTGCCCAAGTCTCCCAGAACAAAATGGACAAAGTATGCAGCCCCCAACTGGTCATGGGAAGTTGCTGGTGTGAAACTACATCCAAAGGATTAAGAATCTTGACATCCTCTGGCGAATGCAGCAGAAAATATGTAAGTCAAGAAAAATTGAGTGTGAGGGGCTGGAGAGATGGCTCAGCTGTTAAGAGCACTGGCTGCTCTTGCAGAGGACTCAAGTTCGATTCCCAGTACCCACATGGCCCAACTCCAGTTCCAGGGGGAATTTGACACCCTCTTCTGACCTCTGCGGGTATTTCATAACATATGTACTTGTGCACTTACATACATGCAGGCAAAACACTCATACACAAAATAAAAATAATACATTAAAATATTTGAAAAAGAAAAATTGAATGTGCCTGCAAGATGAGTTTCCTTCTGACTTTTGTTCTGTCCTTCAGGCCTCACAAGGCTGAAGTCACATTTTCAGCCTGGGATAAAATCTTTTTGATGCTTGATTCAGCTTGGTAATATCCAGAGCACAGAACCAAGCTAACTCATATTCAATCCCCTTTGGTTGATTGTATCAGTCATTTGGGTTCATCACAGAACTAGAAATGAAAACCCAGATCACAAAGCATTGGTTATTTTAAAATTTATGAGATTTTTTTTCTCTTATACACAGAATTTAGGAGGGAATTATAAGATCCCTTTTACTTGCCATTGTTTCCTGTATTGTTTTAAGAAGCGTTTAGGAGAGCAAATAAACCATTATATTGTCACACTCTTAAGACACTCATTTTTGTGTATTTTGTATTCCAAATTTTCAAATCCAGTTTGTTGGCATTAAAAGAATGCTCATGTACCATAATCTTTCCAAGACCAGTCACAGGATGGGTTATCAATGCTGTGAGGCTATTTCAGTCATAATCTCTTAGTTATAAGTAAGGTTAAGACTTGACTTAACTATCATATAAATTCATGCTGGCTTAAACAAAGGACATATTAATTTATTCCACATGAAAGCAAAGTCAAGGGACTGGAGAGTCAAGGCTCAGTAGGTAAGAACATTGGCCCCTTTTTCAGAGGACCTGGGTTCAGTTCTAAGTACCCACAAGATGGCTAACAACCGTATATAACTCCAGTTCTCTTCTGACCTATGTGGGCATGGCACAACATACGTGTACTTACACACATGCAGGCAATACACTCAAACACATTAAAAAATAAAAATAAAAAATAAAATAAAATAAACCAAAGTCAAAAGTAGGCTTTGCTTTAGGAGCTCTGAGAAAGGGTAGACAATGAGTAGCTATGAGGGAACCAAAGAAAACTACTGCTGTATCTTGGTAGCTGATTGTCAGAATGACCCTTTGTTGTTAAGCGTCCTTAGAGCTTCCATTACATTCTTCCCCCTATATCACAAACTCAAACACCATGAAAATGTATCAGTTACTATGTCATTTCTAAGCCACATTATGGCAGTGTTTTAAAAAAGATAGCCTAACCCTTAGCATCTATTTTAAGGCTATTTTAAGGCTATTTTAGCATCTATTTTAAGTGGACCTGAACTGCTGAGAAAATGTTCCTTCAGATTTCTCTCAGAACTGTGCTCCCAAGAAAGGACTCTGTTCATTCTTTATTGAAACAGTATCTCAGCATGAAATTGGGAAGCAAAAGTCAGACCCACCTTATCCTCTCAGAGAATCTTGCCCTTTCTCATTCCTAGACCTAGCAACACACACACATACACACACATACACACCCATAAACAGGTGTTAAAATGTCTCTCATTCCTTTCAATGAGATAAGCATGCTGTTTGCAGCATTTTGATGTTTTAATATGAAAAAACATGCATACACAAATTTAAACACTATCTTGGGTGGAGGGTAAAGAAGGGTCCTAAGGGTTTAAGGTCATATGACTAAGTCACAAGAAGAGCACATGATTCAGTGAGCTTGTTTATATTACAAACAACAGCTTTTTGGTTGTAAGGTTAGTCTTACAGTCTTTGTCCAGATGATGTCCATATTGTAAAAGTCATTCTCAGCTTGCCACACATTCTCACTAATGGAGGGTCTGCAATGTCAAAAGACTCCAGCTTTATTGTTGGATTGCTTACATTGTGGTTTTGACACTTTTAATCCCTTTTAATGGCTTTTCAAGGGAATTCTGGGAAGAAATATCCTAAAAGAAAGATGTAGTCCAACATGATTCAAAAGGGGAGATCACCTTTGCCCCTATGAATATGACAACCACTGCATAAATATCCCTAAAATTTCCAAAATATCCCAAATGTAGAACTGATGGGCTGGGCTGCTGCCTCCTTTGGGATAAGCTTGTTCTTGTATCTCTCTGGGGAGTATGCTCTGCTTTGCTGAATAATATTTTGTTTAAACTATGTGTCTTGACTGAACTCTTTCCTTCAAGATACACACCAAGAAGAAACCTTCACCTGCACAATCTGAAGCTAGACTTTCCCCAACTTTTACTGTCATTTTCAGGCATGTGCCTTCCTTAGTACAATATGGCTATTGTGGTGCCTAAACCTATGTATCTTTACCTATGTCTTACTTTTATTTTTATTTTGTGTCTGAGTGTATTGCCTGCATGTAAGTGCACCTGTGCCATGCAATGCCTGTAGTGGTCAGAAGGGGGTGTCAGATTCCCCTGGAACTGGAGGAATGGATGGTTGTTAGCCACCAAGTAATGCTGGGGATTGAACGTGGGTCCTTTGTAAGAGCAGCCAGTGCTCTTACCTGCTGAGCCATCACTCCAGCCCTCTACCTATGCTTTTTATTCATCTATTCCTAAGTTAAAACTTGATTATTATCTTTAAGTTGCTACAGCAATACCCTTGTATAAAGTGAAGTCCCTGATTTTCAACAAAGATGAGTGGGATTGCAAGGCTTGGCACCAAACTATATAACTTACTGCCTCAGGATGGACAAGTTGCCACCCAAACACACTAAAATGACTATTAGCCTGTGAAGGCAGACAAATGGATACTGACTGGTTTAGCAGCAAAGAACACAATAGGATGTTTTCCTCAATGTCTTGAAAGTAGAGGCTGTTTTAACCAATATTTGTCTTTCACTAGAGAGTAAGACAGAGCCATAATATTATATGATATGTACTAATAAATGGCTTTATGGGGAGAATGAAGAAATGTATAAAGCTACAGGTTTAAAGGAAGAAGCAGTAATGAAACAGGGAGAAGGAGGGTCCCCTAGAGCATTCTTAGTCTCATTCATAAAATAATTTAAGAATGGACGCAAACAGAAGCTTTTACAATTTTATTAGAATCTTACAGAAAAATCCTCAGAGCAGGCGAGCTGGTAATCTTGACAGCGGCCTTGAAGAGGTGAATAGTGGGAAGAAACAGAGCAGGTTTAGAGCTTGCCAGGGAGGTCAGACACATGGCTGAATTGCATCCACGTGGCTGGCAGAAGGAAGCTTTAGAGAAAAAGTGAAGAACTAAAAATGCTATGGGCAGCCCAAAGCCTTAAGGAAAGCATATTTAGTAAGAAAGGCATGAAGAAGAAAAGGTGAAATTATGCTTTCCTGAAGAGTTCAGGAAAGTGGACATACTTAGAGAGACCTACATGACTGTGGCTGATCTGGAAATTCTGCAGGGATCTGAAGTAGTTCTGGGCAGGAAATATTTGCTACCTCATTAACACACCAGGTATTCTGCCCATCTTTTTAGCATAACTTAAGGTGAACCTGCCTTCCTAGGAGTGGTTCTATCACCAGGTAATTGACCAGTGAGACTGGAAATGTGGGCCCTCCAACAGATAGACTAAACATTTTTTATAGTCTGGTCAGTTAAACATATGGGGCTTATTGATACTCTAACAGTAATGCCCTCCCTAGTCCACTTAATTCCCAAAGATGTGTGAGTGCTAGGGCCTTTGAGATTTTCTGGAACAAACTTCATTTCTCTTTCATTAATGGAGTTTTGTTACTCTGGCAACCTCTCCTTGTTATACCTACCAGATGAAAAATGCACAGATTGTGGAGACAGTAAGTCTTTGGTGCCCAAACAAGTTGAATGAGAATGTCAGGTGCTTAGCATGGAAGTCCATGGGACTTAAAACAAGTTACATTCTTCATACTGAGAAGAGGACACCATTGCTTCAAGGGGACTTGGACTGGGAATAGAAAAATTTGAGTGAGATTGTTTAAACTGATTTATTTTCCTGTCAATGCAAAGCAGAAACAAAAATCATTTTCCACAAATTTTTCAAATAAAATTGTTCTTATCCTTTCTTCCTTCTCTTCTTTCTGCCTCTCTTTTTCTTCCCCCTTCTCTCTCCCCCACACGGCCTGTCTCACTGTGTAGCACAGATAACCTGGAATCCGCTATGTAGCCAAGGCTAGCCTCAAGATCACGGCAATCATTCTGCCTCAGCCTTCCAAGTGCTAGGATTATAGCTGTGAACCATAGCACTCAACTAAATATAATTCTTTCAAAATTGAAAACCGGCTTGTCCAGATTTTGAATAGGACGAGAATAGTGTTACTGTCCAGGGTTATCCTAATATCTCTTTATCCATGAATTTGGGATTTAACTGATTAGAATTTGTTTAAGTCAGTTTAGTTTACCATTGAGAAAACCCCATGCTAGTGACTTAACAATTTATCATCACAGAAATTCAAGTTCAAGTACCCATCAATTAGGTTCAAATATTTCCTGGCTCACAGACAGCTGTTTCCTTTCTGTGTCCTAACATGCCGTAGAGAGATAAATCATCTTATCTATCTCCATAGGAAGATGATAATTCCATTAATGATGAATTTGCCACTGTGGCTTGGCAAAAGATCCACCTCCAACTACCATGAGACATTACTCAAGCGTATGATGAGGTCCAGGTACCAACACTCAAGGCATTCAGAGTTATTATTCTCTTTGACAGTGAGTTGAATTGTCTATGTTTATTTCACTTCATTTTATTTCATTGGATCTTTTACACATAATAATGTCTGTATAGATTAGAAAGTTGAATATTTTTCACTAAGAAAAAAGGAGGGTGAATAAGCAAATATAATATCTGTTTTGACCTACTCCAGTACAAACTACCATTTTCCTAACTAAGATCAAACCAGTAAAAGGACTAAGATTTCTTTCTTTTTTTAACTCCTTAAAGAATTTCACTTATCTTGAGACCCTACAAAGACAAAGGGGTTCAGAGCCCCCTCAAAAACCCTCTCTTCAGTATATTAACCAGGAAAGTAATTGCCTTCATCTACCTAAAATTAACAGCATTGATGACCTCAAAATCTACAACTGCTGATAAAGGAATGCTTTCTGAAGTCATAATTAGTTCTGGCAACTTCAGTCATTCTTGACTGCTTTAACTGTGATGATCAAAGCAATGATCATCCCCTCTACCTTCAAAGGCATTGTTGGTGTTGCTGATGGTAACTCCACTCCAGAGGCTGCCTTAGTCAGATTTGTGTTTTAACAGAATACCTGACACTGGGTGATGAGTAAAGAAAAGTTTAATTTGCAAATGATTTAGATGGCTAGAAAGTCCACACAACGTGGTGCTTACTGGTGAGGGCCCTCTTGCTGCATCATGTATGGTGGACTACATCACAGCAGGGTGGACTGCATTACAGGAAGAAACATATGCAAGACTGGCAAATAGAGCACATATGCAAGGACTGCAAGCAAAGGAACAAGCTGAGGATGACAAACTCACTGTGCCACCTGATGTCATGAGACAAATCTACCACAGAGACAAGTATTAGTCTCTGCTGAGTCAGCATGGTAGCTCCAAGGTCAAATTCCCTGTCTTATGGCCCCACCACTCTGCTCTTGTCACAGTGAGCACTAAGCTTTCTAGCACATGAAATTTTGGGTGGCAAAGTCTGTTTCAGCTGTCTGGTGAGGGTCTGCTGGCTGCATCATGTATGATGAACTGCAAATGCTGATGGCCATGTCAAGGATACAGATATCAAAGTTTGGTAGGAACTCCATTTGCTTCTTGTTTCTAGATGAATTTTACAAGTTCTTCCAATGAATTTAGTCCTAAGATTTTTAGTTCTTTTCATCCCTACCACTCTCCCATTTTGAGATTTTGTCCCATTGATTAGGAAGATAGAGTCAAGTATATTTTGCTATGATTATAATGTACTGTAACAGGTTGCAAATCAGGAGTCACCACGTGGGAAATTCAAAAAGAAAGGTAAAAGGTTATATTATGGCTGGGCTGTCCCTGGACTCTGGGTGAGTGCTCAGAGAGCAGCCCTGACCAGAATTCAAACACAGGTTTTATAGGCAAGTATGACATGATCTTAGATTAACCAATCCCAACTTGCCAACCCAGCTAAAGTAAGCAAGAAAGCAAGTTACAGAAGCAGAGATGGTGATTAGCTGTTTGTTAGCTGTTTACCCTAGATTAGAACCTTCTGTGGTTTTATGGTTAGCTAGTTCTGTGGTTTTATGACTTGCTAGTTCCTGGAATTTACAGGGTGTATCTGGTGCAATAAGATAAAACAAGTACAAGATTCACTTACAAGCCAGTTTCTACAGAAGACAAGATGGAGGAGGGGGGTAACAAAATGAAGTTGCTCTGATTAGCACTCTGGTTCTAGTCTGTTACATTCCCCACTCTTGTTGGGGACTAGTCAAACCTTTGAAGATTCTTCCTTATCTATAGGTCTAATTGATCATATTGGCTCCTGAGCACCATGAGTTTCACAGAACTAACTCTTTGGTTAACGAACTTGACTAAAGCATTTAACAGGCAAGGCCCACAAGCCAGGACCAGTAAGATCAGAACTAGAGGCCCAGCTAAGGCACTAAGTAAAGTAGTAAGCCATGGAGACCAGGAAAAGAGGGATTCATACCAGTTCTGGGATTCTGTCCTTAGCTTTTCTCCTTCTCTTAGGTGTTGTCTTACTAAGTTTAAACTTTCTCTTATTCTACCAGTATGGTTTGTATAGAAACAACATTGTTCACCTAAAGCCATGTATAGACCTCCCTGTTGTCTTTAGACTCCATGACTGAGGAATGAGATCTGGATAAGCCTCTTTGACTTGGGAGCAGTGAACCCAGTGACTGCATCTGGCCACCTTCACCACTGAAGGTGTATCCGGAATGACAGGATATGGTCGGTCCCAACAAGCCTCCAAGTCTGGAGCGGAGTGACGTCACACCGAGACCCAGTCTCCAGGTCCCAGGCTTTGTTCTGTTGATCCTTGAGGTATAGCAGCTTCAGCTCACATTTCCCTGACAAAGTTGTGAATGGCAGGAAGTATATGCTGCAGCGCCTGTAAGGACTTGAGAAGATTATGATTAGAAACCTCGGTCACATGTTCCAGTCCTAATTGGGAATCAAGGGAGGGGGTCTCCCGTACATAATCTCAAATGGGGTAATCCCTTTCACATAAGGAGTGCATCTTACTCTTAACAGGGCAAAAGGAAAGAGACTTACCCAGTTTTCACCAGTCTCTGAAATTAGCTTAGTTAAAGTTTCCTTAAGCGTCCTGTTCATCCTTTCTGCCTGTCCTGGATTCTGAGCGTGATAAACACAATGCAGTTTCCAGTCAATTTTTAAGCTTTTTGCAATAGTTTTTGATATTTAAGCTATAAAAGCCAGGCCATTATCAGACCCCAGACTGATAGAGATGCCAAATCTTGGTGCCAGATCATTTAGTAATTTTTTTAAACTACTATCTGGGCTGTCTCTGTTTGGGTAGGAAAAGCCTCCACTCATCTGGAGAAGATATCCACCAGGACCAGGAGGTAATGATAGTCATACTGCCTATACATTATCTCTGAAGTCACATTCCCAAACTTCTCCTGGTCCTTGTCCTCTCAGTCTCCACCCTGAAAACTGGAACCTTGACACAGGATTAGTTTGAGAACATGCCTTACATCTTTCAACAAAGTCCTTTGAAATTGTATTCAGGTTAGGGATGAAAAACTCTCTTTGTGCCAGTTCACTGAGTTTGGTGGTTACCAGGTGTGTAGAGTCATGAATCCTTTGTGGCCAATCTCTTCCCAACACCTTTGGCAACATGGGACTCCCATCATCCAACCAGAACCATTTTGGGGTATTTTGGTTAGCCTTTAAGTTCTTTGCTAGTTGAATTTCCTCCATAGACGGGTTCCTCTGGGAGGAGGCGAGGGAGAAGTAGAGGCAGAATTCTGATCGGCACTACTTTCCTGTCTGCCGCCTCCTTAGCTGCATGGTCAGCAAGGGAGTTTCCTTTGGCTTGTGGGGTGTCTGCTTTATGATGGCCCTTACAGTGGATGATAGCTACGGCTTTGGGCAGCCAAAGGGCCTCTGGTAGTGCCAAGATTTCCTTCTTGTTTTTAATCTCTTTGCTTCCAGATGTTAACAGTCTTCTTTCTCTACAAAGAGCTCCATGGATATGAGCAGTGGCAAAGGCATACCTGACTGTCTGTAAATGTTAATAGTTTTTTTCTTTCCCCCATTTTAGGGCTTGTATGAGGGCTATTAACTCAGCCTTTTGGGCAGATGTTCCTTGCCCAAGTGCTTGGGCCCAGATAATAGAGTCTTGAGTCATTACCACTGCCCCCGCATTCCTGATACCTTCTTTAACATAATTGCTGCCATCTGTATACAGTTCAAGGTCTTCATAGGCAGAGTTTGGTCTCACAAGTCCTCCCTTAATCACTAAAGAGTACTCATGATTTCCAGGTAGTCATAGAGTGAAGTTTCAGGGTCATCATCAGGCAGTGGTGTGGCAAGATTCAGGGCCTTGGTCCTCAGGGAGGTGATGCAAGGTGGATCCAGCAGCAGTACTTGGTACTGGGTGATGCAAGCATTGGAGATCCATTGGTCCACTGGGGACATGAGGAGTAACTCCACCACATGAGGCCCAATGACCTGGACATCTTGTCCATGTGTTAATTCAGAGGCCTTCCTTACTAGTAGGGCTGTGGCTGCCCTGGCCTGGAGGCAGCTTGGCCATCCAGTGAACACTTAGTCCAGTCTCTGAAAAACAATCCACTGGTCTTTTCCAAGGTCCTAGGGTTTGGGTGAGAACCCCCTTGGCTATGCCCTTTGTTTCATGCACAAAGAGCTGTAAAGGCTTAGTCACATCAGGCAGGACCAGTGCAGGAGCTTGGGTTAGGGCCATCTTGAGTTGGTTGAAGGCTTTATCCTCTGGTTCTCGCCAAACCAGGTCAGTTCCCTGGCCTCCTTTTGCTGCATACAAAGGCTTAGCAATTTCAGCAAAGCTTGGTATCCAAAGGCGACAGTAACCTACAGCTCCCAAGAACTCCCTGATCTGCCTCCTGGTTTTAGGCTTGGGTATATTTAATAGATTCTGGGTCCTGTCTGGTCCCAACGAGCACTTCCCATCATGTATCCTGTAGCCTAAGTAGGTCACAGAGTCACCATATGCTCCGAGGGATTCAGGGAAACATCTTAGCCTGGTTACTGCCCAGTGGCAGGGAAGAAAGAAGCTGGGTTTTTGTTGTTGTTGTTGTTGTTTGTTTGTTTTAGAGGACACTCATTTTTCCAGTTCAGTGGCAGGGAAGAAAGAAGCTGGGTTTTTGTTGTTGTTGTTGTTGTTGTTTGTTTGTTTTAGAGGACACTCATTTTTCCAGTGCTCTTTTCTTTACAGTAGGCACATTTGTTCTTTTCCAATTTATGTCTTTCACCTGACCCTTTAGGCTGTCTGTTATCACTTCACTGGGGTCAGGGCTGGGTGTCAGGCAGCTTTCCCCAGGCTGCCACCAAAATTTTTCCAATCTCTTTTCCTTGTTCTTTGCAGAGCTATCTTGACCATGATAGACCTTCTGAGCAGTTTCCACTGGTTCAGAGCTCAGCTTTCCCTTAAACCCTTCTAACTTTTGGAGTTTTCTCCATATGTCTAGGGCCGACTGAGAAACAAAGGCTATAGTAATGGTTTTTGGTTCTCAGGTGCCTCTGGATCAATAGGAGAGTAGGGCGATAGGCATTATAAAGCCTTTCCAGAAAAGTGGCAGGTGACCCATCTGGCTCTTGAAGGGTATCACTCACCTTGGTGAAGTTGGTGGGTTTTCTAGCTACCGCCCGAAATCCCTGCAACAGAGTCTGGTGATACTGAAGCAAGTGCTCCCTACCTTGATGAAATTCTGATCAAATGTATAAAAAAGGAACTCTTAAAAAAAGGCAGTACTTTACATATTCACACACACACACACACACACACGCACACACACACGAGAATCTCAGAAATGGCTGTGCTGAACAAAGCCATTTACGCTGATGCTAGACATAAAGGGCTTTCACTTCAAGAAAGCATTTTCAGAACTATCATTTACATTTTAATACAGTAAATATTTCTAACTGGGTTTCAGACTTAACAAGTGATGAAAAACAGAATTACACAGTTTACTTGCACTCAAAGCTAACCATAGCCAAAAGTTACAGTATGATTAAAACAAGCTAATGTTGAAACAGTTTTCATTAAAGATAATTCCCTGAAATGAGAGGGTAAAGAATGGGATGGTAAGAAGTATTTAGTCTTAATAAGACAATACAGAATCAATTTATTATTAAAGACCAGTTAAGATTGACAATACCAAAAGCATAGAGTATAAGAAAACTGTTTTCTTGAGTATGACTCAATTACAGCTGTCTACAGTTAACTCTTTCCCATAGTAGCGTGCAGGGACTTAGAAAGAATGAGAGGTGAGAGCACAAGAGCACAGCACACAGGGTCAGGAGCCAGCATGCCAAGTCTGCAGGGCTGTCGCTCTGCGACAACAACAGCTCAGGCTCAGGGTGGTCCTTTGTTCCTATGAGGAAAAGGTGTGCGTGTGGGGGAAACACTTAAGGAAATAAGCACAAAATCATATCACTGCCAGAGTCTAAGAAGACACACTATAGCAAACAGTTATGAGCTAATTCTCAGAAATGTCTAGAGGTTCTTCAGTGTATGCATAAAAGTACATGGTAATAATACTAAAAATAAGCATAATAATATTTATAAGTAGTTATTCTGAACACATTGTAGTTGTCTCTGTCTCAGGCTGTTCTGGAGGCAAGAGACTGGCTCAGGCCATCTCGGGGATCAGTTCTTACAAGGTACTCCAGAAGAAGCCATGTGCTACTGCGTCTAACTCAGATGTCTTCTAGCCAGAGAAACAAAAACACCATTGGGACATGGCCATCTCCAGGAGCCTGGCAGAGATCTTCCAGGTATCAGAGACCTCCATTTAAGCCAAACTAAAATTCCTGGTTTCAGTTACTGATAGGAGTTTTAGGAATAGCTAGTACAAAGGCAGTTCAATGCAGACGTAGACATGAGAGATAAAGGCAAGAGTTGCTCCAAGGGAGAAAAGCACAGAGTCACTTCTAAGCCAGCAGAGTTTCCAGGGATGCAAAGTGCCCCTCCCTCAAACAGGCCATATCTGTCTGCCTACAGAGCAGTGCTGTAGGAAACAGGGAAGAGGACAAGACCAAAAGGACCAGGCAGGAAGACCAGTCCCAAAATTCATCTCCAGCCATGAAGATGAGTTAACATATTAAATCAAACTTATAACCAACAGGAGTTCAATTTTTTCAAACCATTTTCAGGTCTTTAGAAATCTGAAAGCAACACAAATCAGACTGAGAATGTCAAACCAAAATACTTCCAAAGCGAGCAAACCAAAGAGATATCTTAAAACAAACACCATGAAAAAAACCCAAACCAAAAGATATATAACAAATAAGCTCCTTAAACAACCACCTCAGATACTGATTTTGGTCTTTGAGACAGGGTCTCCCTGTAGCCCCAGCTGGCCTGGAACTCACTATGTAGATCAGGCTAGCTTTGAACTCAGAGATCCACCAGCCTCTGCCTTGTGAGTGCTGGGATTAAAGGTGTGCACCACCACACCCAGCTTTAGATACTGTTCTGTATAAATAACTAGTGCTTAAAAATTTTGTAAAACACTTAATAGACCTACAGACATTGTCCAATAAATTTAAAGATATTTAGGGTACCCAAATTTATAAAGCCTTTGAATGTACTATCAAAATATCCTTTTTTATAAATCTGTACATGTATTTTAATTAGACATGCTAAAATAAAGCAAAATAAAAACCAATAATTTCGTGTACAATAAATGAATGGAAATAATAACTGAAGTGGCCGGTTTGTTTTGACAGAAACATATGAAGTATAAAAATGTAAGGCAACTGTGACAGAATTACTTGAGATCTCAACACACAAGAAAACTTGCAGACATACATGATATAATTGCATGAAATCACAAACACATGGAAAAAGATTATCATAGACATACATGACATACAAACAGTACACCGAAAATACTAAAATCAAGAAGTTTGATTAGGATTGTCCTTTGCATGTGAGGCATTCCTCCTTTAAAGGCGGATCGGAGAACACTTCCTCCATAATCTCCTCATAGCTAGGAAGTTCTCCCTCGTCTTCTGGTAAGTTTGAGGCTGGGTTTTAGGGCTCAGGCAGCCTCTACCCTGACTCAGGGATTCTGAATCCAGTATTGCCTGATTTCAAGTCACTGGTCTTCACAGAAAGTTTTTAATTTGGAGAGTTTTATCTTAATGCCATGGTTTCCTGCATAGCCTAGTTTAAAGTTGTCCAGTATGACCTGGAGGACAGTCTGGGTCTGACACTGGGACTGGGAGGAACCCATCTGAAATTTTATATATGCCTGAGATGTATGTAATGTATGCATAGGAGGGAGTGGAGAGTGTTATTCTCCCTCATTCAGATGCCTTCCTGGCCGGCCACCTCTCAGTGACTTAAGAAGTCTTACCTTAGGGCCACATGTATAATCCCCATGCTCGGTGACCCGAAGGTGAGAGCCCGGTTAAGTTACACAACCTCAGTGGGACCACAGGATGAAGCCTAGTCAGATTCCGAGGCCTTGCAGAGCCATGGAACCACTACTTTCACTCTCACATTCATGTTCACTCATTCAAAATTTAAGGCAGTTTTTCCCTAGTTATTCCCACTAAATTCCCGTTCCGACCCAGAAGCTTCCTGTATCTGGTTTCCCTGGGCTGTAAGAGGAGAATGAACATAATGGGATGGCCTAGAAAGTTCCTTCTCATGATCAGGGTCCTGGAGGATGGGATAAATCTTTTTGGGGGGTTGGGTTACTGGGAAAACCGGTCTGGGTTCCAGAGGAAGAGAGCTGGTAGAAGACTTGTCTTTTTTCTGGCACTTAACTACCCAAGGAGGGGGATTTTCTAGGAGATCAACCCTGGTGGCAATATAGGGGATCTGGTTGGGATGATGGTCATAGGAGTTCCTGCAAATAGGCATAAGCAAGTTTAAGGTCAAAAGAGCCCTGTGAAGGTCAATCAACAGTCTGTGGCCATTTGAGTTCACAGAGTGTTTTGGGGGGGCTTGGGCTCGAAGCCCATTTCACCATTTCACCCCCCACTTCCTGAAATCAGAAAAGTTAGTAAACATACATTCAAGGGGGCAACAAGACACAGAAGACTGAGACTGACCCATAACGAAAGTCAGACAAAGGGCCACACCAATAATAAGGACTGAGAGACAAAGAAAAACAATCCAGACAGTGAGTCTGTCACTGTCCCAGACTTTCCGGCAGTTCTGGTGTCCTCTGAGAACCGACTAGGGAGATTAGCACCGTGTCCAGCTTCCTACCTAGACTCAGATCTGACCAGAAACAGAACAGAACAGAGGCACCAAAACAAAAGCCAGGCCCAACAAAACTGAAAGAGTACTTACCTTGCAGCCAGTGGTGACTGGCACAGAGGGAGGAAGGTGGGGGCTGAGGAATGTCTCTCAGAGGCCTTCCCCTGGCAGTTCTCACCTCAGGGCCACGATTCCCTTGGATGAGAAGATCTTGGTGGGATGTCCAAATGGAACAGGTTGCGAATCAGGAGTCACCATGTGGGAAATTAAAAAAGCAAGATCCCTGGACTCTGACTCCGGGTGAGTACTCAGAGAGCAACCCCAACCAGAATTCAAACACAAGTTTTATAGGCAAGTATGAAGTGATCTTAGCTTATTTTCAAAGTAACCAATCCCAAATTGCCAACCCAGCTAAAGCAAGCAAGCAAGTTACAGAAGCAGAGATTGTTGTGATTAGCTGTTAGCTGTTTACCCTAGATTAGCACCTTTGTGGTTTTATGGCTTGCTAATTCCTGGAATTTACAGGGTATATCTCCTGCAACAAGATAAAACAAGTACAAGATTCATTTACAAGCCAATTTCTACAGAAGACAAGATTGAGGGGGGGGGCAGGTAGGAAAATGGAGTTGCTCTGATTAGCACTCTGTATCTAGCTTGTTACAGTACTTTCTCTATACCAATGACTCAATTGTTTCAATTAACCTGTTGTATAATTAAGGAATTTTCTAATTCTTTTGCATTGTTGGTGCAAATCACAACTCTCATTTCAAAAGGGATAAAACATAATTTATTCTGGAGCCAAATATGGGAGACCATGTCCCAGGAATTCAGATTTAGGTAATCCCAAATTCCATGTTCCAACATGGAAGAAGTTTCATGAAGTTTTTGTAGTAACAGAACAAAGAAAGTCAGAAATCAAGACACTTTTCAAATACATTGATGAAAACATTCAGTAGATGGATACAGCAGAAGAGAAGTCTGAGCTATAGGTCTCAGAGTCTATCTGAGGACACTCAGCCTTTTGGTAAGTCCAGCTAGGGTTTTATTAGTATATTCCAAAAAGTTTTTTATCTGCTAGTCACAGGATGTTAGGTCAGACATAGAGGTTGGAAAGGAATGACCAGTGAGGGGGCAAAAGAGTCTAAGTCAAATTGTAAATAGGATCTGGACCTGCAACATTTCAAACTTTCCACAATCAGTTAATCAGCCTTGCAGGAGGTTCAGTGTGAAGATGCATTTTTTTTTTTCTGGGAATAAACATAAACAGAGAAATCCATGCTATAGATTACCTGCTTTCCAGCTTCTATGCTGAGATCAACATAATGTAGGCCCAAGCTTGGTGATTTCCCTCCCCAGCCATAGAATCCTGAATCTTTGTCTTTTCCCAGTGCTTTAATCTGATCCTTCACATTGGCAAGTCAGCAAAAATCCTTAAAAGAAAATAAAAAAGCCCAGGTGGTGGTTTTGAAAATCATCATTTAAAAATCATGACTTTACTATCTCCCCATGTTTATGTGCTGCATTGCTTCATGTTGTCAAAGAACATTTCTTTATTTTTATAGTTAAAAAATATTTTAAAATAAAGTGAAAAAGATCAGATAGCAAGAAATAAAGAGAAAAAGACTGCTTAGAAAACAGCTGTTTGGTGAGCGCTGCTGAGAGAAAGGGAAAGGTGCTGAAAGCTGAGCAGGGATTCATTTGAGATGTTACAGAGATTTGTGGCCAGCTGTCAGAAGGCCCCTGTGCCTTCCCCCGTAGCTCTCTGCCCACTCGCCACAGGCCCTTCATGTTCTTTGTGACACACAGGTCCCCATGCTGTGATTTAAGTCCCTTCAGTCTCTCCCTCTGTTCTGTTTAAGCAGAAGAACTGTGTTTGTCTCAACTCTGAAATCATATTTACACTGAAGAGAATGCAGTATTCCAACCTCTTACTAGACTTTCCTTAAATATCCGCCTTCTAGAAAAGTATGTTCAAGGGAAGACAAGATTAACAGGCACATAATAACAAAAAGGCAAATTGACCCGAGCTTTCTGTTCTCCACTGAAATCCTGTTTGCCCTGGGCAATTTGAAAAGCATTAAGAAAGAAAATGAGGAAAAGAGACAGCCAGAGAGATGTAAATTGAAGGGAAATAGCAACAATGTTGGAGTACTAAAAGGAATCTTAGCACTTTAAGTACTCTGTGTTAAATCCTCAGCTCTCCACTGAATTCCACATTCTTTGCTGTACAGATTAGCAGTTCCTTCTCCTATGAAGGAAACAGAAATTATTTCACCATCCCTGAGCCTTTGGGGTACTCTGTTTTGATTATTGGAATGTTGACAGACATGGCATGACCAATGCTTTGAAAATTTTTGCTACTGTTCTTATTGTCTTTTGTATCCCATATCAAGAGGCTATGCCTGGAGAGCCTTACCAAGAAGACCCTGGAAGTCAAGAGCTGGCACTCAGCTGACCTGAAGGTTGGTGAGCCCAGGTAGATGTGCACTTGAGACCATGTGGTAGATGCATCTATGTCTCCTTTTGTATCTATAAGTTAGCTGACATTAAGCCCCAAAGCTTCAGATCTTTCAAATTATAGAGGAAAAATTAGTCCCCTCAAATAGTGGCAGGATGTCTGACCCTGAAACAGCACTATGCAAATATGAATTTTATTCTAGGTTCAGATACTTCATGGTAACATAATCTTTGATATATCATTTGGTTCTGAACCTCTGCGTTTATTTTAAATGAAATTTTTATATATGTACTATTGTATTAGTTACTTTTCTGTTGTAATAAATCACCATGATCAAGATGTGAAAGAAAAGTTCCCCAAAAGAACTCCTGCGTCTTGGACTGAACGTCCTGCAAGGCTGACCTATTGATCATCACTCTAGAGAGTGTGGAGAGTTTGGAATGTTGCAGGTCTAGAGTCTAATTACCATTTATCTTGGGCCATCTTTAGCCCCCTAAACAGCCATTCCTTGCCCACTCTGTTTCTGATCTAACATTCTGTGACTAACAGGTTAAAAAAAAAAACCTTTTAGAATGTATTATCTTAGCAGACCACCTGGTCTCACCAATCAAAAGGCTAAGAATGTCATCAGATAACATCTGAGACCTAGAGTAAAAACCCCTCATTTTACTGTGACCCACCTATTGAATGTATCCTCCAATGTATTTGAAAAGTGTCTTCATTTATGACTTTTCTTTGTTCTGTTACTATAAAAATGTAAGGCAACTGTTACCACACTGGAACATGGAATCTGAATGGAATCTGGGATAACCTGAATCTGTGCTCCTGGGCCATGTTCACTCGTATTTGGCTCCAGAATAAACTATCTCTTATGCCCTTTGAGGTGAGATTTATGCTTTTGTGTTGACAAAGGCCACCTGTAGAAGGAAAAGGGTTTTTTTTCGTTTTGTTTTGTTTTTTGCCTTATGGTTCCCGAGGGATAAGAGTCTATCCAGGAGGCACCTGGGGCAGAAAGTTTAGCACTCATATCTTCAAGCACAGGAAGAGACGAGGCAAACTGGAAGTGGGGCAAGGCTATAAACTCTTAAAGCTTACCCCAGGTATGTGCTTCCTTCAGGAAGGCCACACTTCCCAAACCTCCACAAGCAGCACCACCAACTAGGGCCAAGTATCCAAATACGTGGAGCCTATGGGGTGGGGGTGTTTCTCAATGAAACCAACACACACATACTTGCACACACAGACATTTAATAAATTAGCAGAATTAAATGGTCAATGTGAAAATACTTTGTAAAAAATGCAGAAAAGAGGCTGGAGAGATGGGTCAGACTGACTGCTCTTACAGAAGACTTGGGTTCAGTTCCCAGCACCCACATGGCAGCTAACAACCATCTGTAACTCCAGTTCCAGGGAACCCAGCACCTTCCTTGGACCTTCATGAGCATTGCACAACAGAGGTGCACTTAGCTATACACAAGCAATGCACTCATACACATAAAAAATAATAATAAAATATTTTAAAAAGAAAAATGTAGAAAAAGCTAGCATGATTAGTGCTTAATATAGGACAAGAACATGATTAAACTGTAAAGACATATATCATTTTAATTCTCTTAATGTCTACCTATCTATTAAAAAGGATGCTCAACTGTTCAATAACTTCCAATTATTATCACATTCAATCAGAGCCAAAGCTAGGCTCTAGGTACATTTAATGGCAGAGCAAATTGAAGTTAAAGGAACTCGAGTAATTACTGAAGTAACTGAACCCCACAGCACTTGTTTCTCATCAATCAGTAGGTAGTCTACTGCCTGTTTCTCCGAAGAACTGTTAACCATTGCTAAATAAATTAGTTTTTGCTACTGGTTGTCCAGAAACACACTACGAAGGAATTCAAATTAGAGCATCTATTTATATATCTTGATTTGAATACTCATGAGAAATTCATTTGCTTGCTAGCCAAGGCCTCTTGGTGCATACACCATGTGACACATGATGAACAGTCATCTAAGTCTTTTACTACAATCAATTCTGTCTACTTCAGAAGGTGACTTGCCTTCTCATGAGGTGTTTCCACAGTTGTTATGCAAATGTGACCCTTGGCCTGTATTTTGACTCAAGCTACACCAAGGTCATTATAAATAAGCATAGTTAGATTTAACTTCTCCAAAAGAGAATTGTCATATTTTGAAAAATTCCTATAAGACCTTTCTGATGAAATCCGTGAAGACGTGCATGCACCTGCAATGCTGGGAGAACAGTGCAATACATATTGAATGTCATTTGAGGAAAAATTGGGCAAATGTTTTAAATTACTGAGAACATCCATTAATAACACAAAAACTTGCCTTGAATGAGACTGAAAGGAAAAAGAGAAAACACTAAAATTTTATGAAGGCACAGAAACTCTAATCCTGACTAGCTTAACATCCTAATTGTAATGAGGTTCTGCGTATGGAAAGAGCTTCTTCTGAAATGAAATCTTTTGCAATTTCATAGGGCCTCCAGGCATGTTAGTTAATATAGATTAAAGGCAATAATCAGAATGTGAGAAGATTAAATAGTATACTTTTTAAAAATATTTATTTTATGTCTATAAGTATGTTGCCTACATGTAGGTAAGTATACCCCACCCATGTTGTGTAATGCCCGTGGAGGACAGAAGAGGCTGTTGGATTCCCCTGGAACTAGAGTTACAGACAGTGGTTATCTATCATGTGGGTGCTGGAAGTTGAACCCAGGTCTTCTGTAAGAACAGTCAGTGTTCTTAACCGTTGAGCCATCTCTCCAGCCCCTAAATCGTATACTATTATCCCACTTCAAAATATTATTACCAAAAAATTGATTTGGCAGATTCTATTAGCAGGTCTCACATTTATCTATTGCAAAGATGATGAGAGTCAACAGAGGGCAATGTAGGATGCCATCAGAGCTAAGGTGACCTGTCCTTCAGCTAGGTGTCATCTAGTTGTCTTCACTAGACTGAGTCACAACTTTCAGGACAGAAACAAATGAAAGAGCAGTTACTGGATTCTTTCTCTCCAACTCAGGAAAGACTTGTAGACCCAGACTTCTTTACTTTCTCATCAAAATCTTCAACTAATAATTTTTAAGGAAAAATAGACTGTAGATCAAAACTGCAAACATTTCTTAGTCATTCTTTTGTTAAATTCTTAGAATTCATGTTTGAAAAAGAGCTTAGACATTTATAAGAATTTCACTGAGTAATTGGTTGGCAGTATTAGTTAGCTGACTTCATAATCAATAACTAGCTTACTAGTAAACACATAAAGTGGAAGTGTTACTGGGAAAATTATGGTTCCCTATTTGGATGCTTAGTCTTGTTAATAAAATAATTTAAGATTGGATGTTGAGGAAAATTTTATTAGATTTTGAGAGAAAAACAACAGGCCAGGCAAGCTGTAAACCTTGACAACTGTCAGGAGGAGAGCAATAAAGATGAAGAAAGAGAGTCGTGGTGTTTGTTTTTATAATGGAGGTATGCAGTCATGTAAGTGGATTGGGAAGGATGCGCCAGAGTGCCAGGGAAAGCATGCCAGGCTTCGCACAGTACCTGAAAGAAAGAAGAGAAGAAGGAAAAGGAAAAGCAGACATGCTCTGCAGTGCTACATGATGGAGGCTCTGCAAATGGCTGCACGCACAGGTGGTATCTGGGCGATATTATTCCTTCTTTCTCCTTAGCAGGGCTCCAAGTGAATCAAATTTCCTGTGAGGTAGACTCCAGGCCAGGAGACTGACAAAACCACATGGATAAACTCTTTTTTTTTTAACTTTTATAAAAACTTTATTGAGAATTTCATACATGCATATAAGGTATTTGGATCAAATCCATGCCCACTCCCTCCCGTCCAACACCTCCCGTATCTCCCCATCACGTTTTTTCATTCTTTTCTCCTTTTTCTTTCATTTATTTATTTTTATGGGACTTTTTGGCTACTCTAACATTCCCCCTCTGAAGAGGGAACCCTAACATCTTTTAAGGATTAGATACAAGCTCCCAAATACTTTTGACATTTTTGGCCTTTGGAACAGAGTATGTTGTTAAGAGGCCCAAGGACATTTTGACTTTTAGCCAAGAAACTGGCTACTTCTCTTTAGGGTCTTTTTACCCTAACTGCCTAGCCAATTCCTACCTCCTATTCTTATCATGCCATCCTCTGAAGGGGTTACCCAAATTGTCAATAGGGAATAGGGACACCCACTGGTCTGGCTTCTTCCATGCTGAACAGGGACACAGGGTGAGGCAATTGGAGTACCCCTTCAGTGGATCTATCTAAAAGACTCCCAAATTGCATGACTCTTCTCTTTAAGGGGAAAAGAAAGTCCTTGACTGGTGAATAGGAGATGTGAAGGA